>NC_066583.1:630542502-630855280 GCF_024323335.1 Lathyrus oleraceus | reverse complement strand
AGAATTTAACCTTTTTACGCTCTTAAATCGATGACGGGGTGAGTGAAAGGAGAAGAACAAGTCAATTCTTGAGTAGTTTTCTTTTCTTTGATTTTGTTTTTATTTATAAAATACTTCTTTTTAATTTGACCATTATTATGTGCACATATTACATTTAAATATATTTTTGTACCATTAATTTTCTCATTGTTCATGATATTTTAAATATTGTTTAATTAAATAATAAAAAAATTTATGTTATAATTTTTCTCTTATATATATATATATATATATATATATATATATATATATATATATATATATATATATATATATATATATATATATATATATATATATATATATATATATATATAAAAGACAAACTAATGAAAACGTTGTCTAAAGAATTGAATGTGTAAATAACACATGCATTATTTATGGTTCTATATCACAATGTTTGACCAATTAATGAACACATTTATCTTTCTCTCTAAGAGTATGAGAAATCGATATTAACAAATCACATATTTTATAAATAATAAATTAGGGATGACAAATGAGCATGCTCTCTCATTTAAATATGCATTCACAAAAAAATAAGACAAGGAGGATAAACATAATTGAGGGTACATGTCTAAATTTTTGTCTCGTTCCTCAAAATAGAATGGGGAGGAGTCGAGCATGTTTTGTCTCTCCTTGTATGAATTTTTCCAAGAAAACTAGTATATAGGTAATGGTCGATTTGAAATCAATAGCTAATTTGAAATGAGAATCAAAGGTGTTGATACAATATCCTAAGTGAAGCGCCATACGATCCAAATAAACATAAACTATGCATCACCTAATCAAAATTATTAAAGATGAGTAAGGGTGACAAATAGACACGATGACATTGTTTAAATTTGCTTTACAAAAGCCTGCAAAAAAAACTCTGTTTAAATCTATCTTATAAAAATCCATAAAATAATGTTTAAGTCCATTCCACAAAAGTTAAAAAAAATGGTGTAAAGAGAGATAAAAAAAAAGAGGGTGGGACGGCGCAGACATGTGGACCTTGCATCCATAAGGCTAAAAATTACAATGTTCTTATTCATAGCCATGATGGTAAAATTATCTAAAAACGAGATAAAATAGATAAATATATCAAAGTGTACGTACTTAAAACTTAAAACGTATATCCATCCAAAAAAAATGTAGACAAAAACATATATAATAAATCAAACTTGTTTTACCACCTTAAAAATAAGACATCCAAAATTCCATAACACATATATTACTTATATAATATTTTTTTTCTTCTAAATTTGAAATAAAATAGTCATTATTCTATTTTTTCTATTATTTTACTTTCCTTTATTTATTAATATCAATCAATTCAATAATTTGAATTTTATAAATTTAATTATTTACTAAAATATATTCTTATATTCTACAAACATATTAATATATTTATTTTGTTAATAGGAGATACTCTCCTATTTTTATAATATAATTTTCAACTATTTATACAATATAAAAAATAATAAAATAGTAACAGAAACATGAGAGAACATAATAGAAAAAACAAAATATAATCATCCAAAAAATTTGGTAAAAGTATTGATATAAATTAGCTAGAATAAGCAAAATAAATCATTTTAATGATACTCATAATAAAAAGAATGTTTTCTATAAAGGAATATATTACTGCTATATAGATAAAAAAGTGTTTACTATATAAATAAATGAGATTGAGAAATTAATAAGCATGAGTAGCATTATGAGTAATGTACGCGCTAAACGTAAGAGAGTAACGAGCTGGATACAGCTAAAGAGAGACTTGTTAGAATGTTGCAATCTCTCTCTCTCTCTTAATTTTCTCTCTCTATATTTCTACTTATTACTTCTACTTAATCCACACTTTAGTTAACCCAAAGAAAACACACTCTCTCCCTCCACCGACAGTATTATTTTCTCCCAAACAACCATGACAGATCGAGTATACCCCGCCGTCAAACCCACCACCACCGCCGCCAACGGTAACGGCGTATCCACCGCCAACCCATCTTTCCCAGCCACAAAGGCCCAACTCTACGGTGCCTCTCGCCCAACCTACCGTCCTCAACCCCATCACCGCCGTACCCGCCGTCGCTGCTGCTGCACCTTCTTCTTCTACCTCCTCCTCATCATCCTCATCCTCCTCCTCATCATCGGCATCGCCGGCACTGCTTTCTACCTAATCTACCGTCCCCACCGTCCTTCCTTCACCGTCACTTCCCTCAAACTCTCCTACCTCAACCTCACATCTTCCTCCACTCTCAACTCAAAATTCAACGTCAACATCACCGCCAAAAACCCCAACAAAGACATCACCTTCGTTTACCAACCCACCTCTATTCAAATTCTCTCCAACGAAATCGATGTCGGCGACGGAACAATCCCCTCTTTCAAACACGGCAAGAAGAACACCACTCTGCTAAAAGCTTCCATTCTGAGCAAAGGAGCGCCGCTAGAGAGCGACGCCGCCACAGAGTTGAAGAAGAACATGAAGAGCAAGAACGGGTTACCGTTGAAAGTGAAATTAGATACCAAAGTGAAGGCTAAATTGGGAAAATTGAAGACACCTAACGTCAGAATAAGAGTCTCTTGTGACGGAATCAGAGTCCATGTTCCCGCCGGTAAGAAACCGGTGGCGGTAACGGCGTCAACGTCGAAGGTTAAATGTGAAGTTGACGTGAGATTTAAGATCTGGAAATGGACAGTTTAATTGATGAAGTAAACAAGTCCATGTGGAAGAAGAACACATGACATTATCATAGTCAATAGAGGTGTGTTGTGTTTTTTGTTTTTTTGTTTTGGCTTTTTTGTTTTTATTTATTTATTTTCTGGTTTTTATTTTTGGTATAATTTGTTCATAATTCATATTCATAATTATTATATAATCGCTTGGAAATGGCGACAAAGACTATTTGAGTTTCAGTGGGTGACAGTTGTATGCAAGTCTATTTTTCTATAGATATATATTTTTATTTTTTCTAATTTATTTTAGTTTATTTATATGCTCTAACGGAAAGCCTATCTGTCATTGTCTTCGGTTTATGATATTAAAAATGAAAGGGCAGTATTTGCTAAAATATCAATTATTTAAAGCAAAAGTTAGGATATGTATTGCTGGACAATGAATTGTATATATGTCTGGCGCATGAAAATATCAAAAATGGTTATAACTCTAGTGATATGTTAAAGGAGGAGAGTAGATTTTCTCTAAACACTTGCCATTGTCAAAAGCTTACACTGATGTTGGGGAGGATAAGGTGTTTGAGAGACTAACAAAGTGGAGGATGAGATATGAATGTACTTCATTCTCTAAAGAGGAGATGTGTACTTTTGGATCAAAGTCTGAAATTGTATCTTCTAACTGCTCATTTGTGGCATACTCCTTGAAAATTGGATGGGTTGAGGGGGCCGAAATACTTTGTCCTGCAACATTTATATCATTTGTTGTTGTAGTTGTTGCAATATTTGCATGGTTGATCTTTCAGGTATAAAACTAAATTGATTTTCGGAGACTTGAGTCTCTTTTCTTAACCTCTGTTCAATCAGTTTTTTTCCATAATTTTATGGTATGACTTGTAATTTTTGTTTATTTGGAGAAGATGTATGAAAGAGTGCCTAGAGAGATTTTGTGGAAAGTCCTTAGGAGTTAGGATTGCATATATTCGAGATATCCAAGATAAGTATGAAGAGGTATCGATAAGTGTTCGAACTGAGGGTAGAGAGACATACGATTCTCCCATTCCAACCCTAAACTCCTATAGTTTTACCTTAATTTAAGATGTACTCACAGAACACATCCAAGAGTTAATATCGAGATGCATGCGTTTTACAGATGATATAGTCCCTTATTGGAGAGTCGAAAGAGGATTTAAATGAGAGATTAGAAATTTGGAGACGAGTTTTAGAAACACATGATTTTCGCCTAAGCAGAAGTAAGACATCGTATATGGAATGTAAGTTCAACAAAAGAACAAGTGTTTCTAACCTAGAGGTGAATGTTGAAGATCATATTATCTCTCAAATCACACGATTTGAATATTTTGAGTCTGTAATACAAAATGATGGAGAAATATAATGGGATGCAAACCATCGAATTCAAGGTGGGTGGTTGAAATGGAGAAAGACATCAAGTGTTTTATGTGATGCAAATGGACCACTCAAACTGAAGGGAAAGTTTTATCGGACTGTGATAAGACCCATGATTTTGTACGAGACATAATGTTGGACGATTAAGAATCAACCTGAAAGTAAGTGTAGTAGAGATGGGAATGTTGAGGTGGATGTGGTAAGACTCGATATGATAAAATTAGAAATGAAAATATCAGAGAGAGTGTCGGGGTAGTGCATATAGTATAGAAGATGATGAAAGATAGATTTATGGGATTTGGGCATATAGAGACAATACTGATAGATTCTGTAGTAAGAAGAGTATATTAGATGGAGAGAAGGCAAACAGTTCGAGGAAGGGGAATACCTAAAAAAAATTATAATAAAAGTTATTAAGAAAGATTTAGAGATTAATGATTTGGATAAGAGCATGATCTTTGATAAAATAAAATATTATGATAAAAATTGATCATGTAGTTGATCCTTAATGGAATAAGACTTATTATTGTTTTTGTAGTTGCAAGGATATGCTTGCGACTAAGGTTGAGGTACATGAAGTTGTTCGATGTCATTGCCCTTGCATTTCTTTGATTCCATGTCATTATATTATGTCTATCATAAGCGCATAACAAGTTGATCAAATTGTATCTGTCAGTAATGTAAAAACTAATAGTTAGAGTATAAAGAATTAACACTTTGAATTCAAATTTTAATGACTCATGGTCAATGTTTTAAAAATCGAACCGGAAATCGAATCGGTGAAATTTTCGGTTTCAGATTTAATTGGTTCAATCGGTTAAATTTACGGTCGAATCGTTTATTAAATAAATTAATGTTATGAAACTAAATTTCATAGATATGTCACACATAATCATAATTCAAAAGTTAATAAAATAAATATTTTAAAAATCCATTACAAAATTAATACAAGAATATTGATAATATATATAATAACATAAAATAATTTTACACTTTATTTTAATATTTATTTAATAATAATTTGATCAAATTAAAGAATTATAACAAAATAAATTAAATTAATTCAAATCAATATTAAAATAATAGAATATAATAACTAAAATAAAATTTTAATAATTAAAAATACCTAAATTAAATAAGATAGAATATTAAAAATAAATAATACATTTATTTCATTAAACAATAAAAAAATAAATTTAAGTTAAACTACGATGAACAAGTCTTAATTGACAACAACAAACAATATTGACTTGAACGACAATCAATAATATATTGGATATCATTATATTTAAAAGAGACGACGTAGTGTTGATGAAGTGTGGTTGAAAGAAAAATTATAATGGAATGATAAAATTTAAAAATTTGTATGATTGTAAGAAAAATATGGAATTATTTTTTGTGATTGGGGAATATATGTTAATTTTTGATATTGACATATTAAAATTTATAAATAAAGAATTTAAAAAATGGTTAATTTGATGTACTTTTTTTGAATCGGGATTTTACAAAATCGACTCCGATTATTTGGTTCGAATGGTTTTGGACGGCTGAATCCTGTGTTTTCGATTTTATTCCGGTTTTGATCCACTAACGATTTTAAAAGGTTGATCCAATCGGATTCATCTCCGATTCTCGATCCAACCGATTGAATCGACTCACTCGATCCGATTTTTAAAATATTATTTATGATACATTATTATTCAATCTGTTATGATATCAAATATAATATCTCAAATAAATTTATATAAAATTTTAATTAAAATATACATAGTTAGTACCAAATACTTTTAAAATAAAATCTATATCGGTAACATAGAAACACAATGTATAAAATAAAACAAAGTCTTAAACATAATTAAGAAGGTATATACATAAATGTATAAAAGAACATGAAAGCTCTCGAGTTCCAATTATTTTGTAACCTTCTCCGTACTAAACCTTTGTTGGTCAGTAAAACCCAGAAGAGATTTTCTAACAAGATAATCCATATTCAACAGGGGAAACATATATTGAAAGCAATCAATATTTTATTTATTTTAATTTTAAGGATGTATTTGATTTTTAAAATAAAATTATTTAACAAAATAATATTACATAATATAAAATAATACAACACAATTTCTTTTATTGCGTTGGTCGATGCACTGAATAATTCTTTTCTCTATATTATTTGATATATTTATATATTAGACAAAATAATATAATTTTTATTATAATATTTTTTATTAATATACAAAATATTAATATTTATGAATTAAAATATTAAATAAAGAGAAAGAAGAAAAAAAGATAAATTTATTTAACCTTATATTTTTATTCAGACAAAATAATATAAGTTTTACTATAATATTTTTTTATAATATATAAAATATTGATGTTTTTAAATTAAAGTCTTAAATAATGTGGAGGAGACATCGAACAAAAATTATAATATATTAAATAATGAAAAAAAGAAGAAAGTAATAAAGAAATAATTGTTTTGATTCTATATAAAATATTAATATTTATATATACATAAGAGGGCCTAACAGCCTAAAAAGAAAATGAAGGAACTAAACAGCTACTTTAATACGTCTAGTGATCGTATCCTCATTTCAATTATCAATTAAAATAACATTCAACTTATTTGACATGAGATTCAAAAAATGAGAAGTTTGAAGTAAAATTATAATTGGCTATGGTATCAGCTCCAGTATTTTCTTTTTGCCACATATATAATTGAAATTGGTGTATCAATTCCTTTGAATTATTCTTCTAATTTTATGAGTCGTAAAGATTTGTTCGTCCCAATTTTATCCATTTTATTATCTTGTATTATTATACACTTTTCAGTAATACCATGAAGCACAGGTTAGAAACACAAGTGTTGCCTTACGAATAAATTCAATGAATGATTTTTCAAGTAGAATCAATTGTATATTTAAAATTATAGCATATATAAATGACTAAAATATATGTCAATTTAAATGAAAAGGGAGATCAAAGTCAACAGTCAAGATTAAATATAGGGAAAATAGGCATTTTTCTTGAAAATCCCTCAAAATATATGAAGAATTTCAATCAATCTTGATGAGCAAGATTGTTATTATCCACACAATAGCAATGAAAAGAGAAGAACAATGGAGAAAGAAAGAGTGTAAAGAACGATGAAGGAGAAGAAGAATTAAATTCTGCAGAGTTTCTCTCTGTCCACAAACGGTGGAAAACTTCTTATTCACTTTGCAACTATAAAATACTGTGAATTACAATGTTATGAATGTTCTATTCACTTCATTACAAAAATAAGGGTTACTCCCTCTATTTATAAATTTGTTTACTTGGAGAATGCATATGAAAGAGTGCCTAGAGAGATTTTGTGGAAACTCCTTAGGAGTTAGGATTGCATATATTCGAGATATCCAAGATATATATGAAGGGGTATCGACAAGTGTTCAGACTCAGGTTAGAGAGACATACGATTCTCCCATTCCAACCATAAACTCCTATATTTTTACCTTAATTTTAGATGTACTCACGGAACACATCCAAGAGTTAGTACCGAGATGCATGCATTTTGCAGATGATATAGTCCTTCTTGGAGAGTCGAAAGAGGATTTAAATGAGAGATTGACAATTCGGAGATGAGTTTTAGAAACACATGGTTTTCGCCTAAGCAGAAGTAATACATTGTATATGGAATGTAAGTTCAACAAAAGAACAAATGTTTCTAACCTAGAGGTGAAAGTTGAAGATCATATTATCTCTCAAATCACACGATTTAAATATTTTGGGTCTGTAATACAATATGATGGAGAAATATAATGGGATGTAAACCATCGAATTCAAGGTGGGTGGTTGAAATGGAGAAAGACATCAAGTGTTTTATGTGATGTAAAGGTTCCACTCAAACTGAAGGGAAATTTTTATCGGGCTATGATAAGACCCGTGATTTTGTACGAGATATAATGTTGGACGATTAAGAATCAATCCGAGAATAAAGTAAGTGTAGCGGAGATGAAGATGTTGTAGTGGATGTGGTAAGACTCGACATGATAAAATTAGAAATGAAAATATCAGAGAGAGTGTCGGGGTAGCGCATATAGTAGAGAAGATGATGAAAAATAAATTAATGGGATTTGGGCATATAGAGATAAGACTGATAGATTCTATAGTGAGAAGAGTATATCAAATGGAGAGAAGACAAACAATTCGAGGAAGAGGAATACATAAAAAAAATTATAATAGAAGTTACTAAGAAAGATTTAGAGATTAATGATTTGGATAAAAGCACGACCTTTGATAAAATATTATGATAAAATTTGATCCATGTAGTTGATTTTTAATGGGATAAGACTTTATTTGTTGTTGTTGTTGTAGTTGCAAGGATTTGCTTACGACTGAGGTTGAGGTACATGAAGTTGTTCGATGTCATTGCCCTTGCATTTCTTTGATTCTATGTTATTATATTATGCATATCATAAGCATATAACAAGTTGATAGATTGTATGTGTCGGAATGTAAAAATTAATAGTTAGAGTATCAAGAATTAACACTTCGAATTTAAATTTTAATGACTCATGATCAATGTTTTAAAAACTGGATCGAAGATCGAACCGGTGAAATTTGCGGTTTAAGATTTAATTTGTTCAACCAGTTAAACCTACGGTCGAACCGTTTATTAAATAAACTAATATTATGAAATTAAATTTCATAGATATGTCACACATGATCATAGTTCATAAGTTAATAAAATAAATATTTCAAAAATCTATTACAAAGTTAATACAACAATATCGATAATACATATAATAACATAACATAGTTCTACACTTCATTTCAACATTCATTTAATAATAATTTGATCAAATTAAAAAATTACAATAAAATAAATTAAATTAATTCAAACCAATATTAAAATAATAAATCATAATAACTAAAATAAAATTTAAATAATTAAGACTATCTAAATTAAATAAGATAGAATACTAAAAATAAATAATATATTATACTTCATTAAATAATAAAAAAATAAATTTAAGTTGAACTGCGACAAATAAGTCTAAATTGACAACAACAAACAATATTGACTTGAACGACAATCAATATTATGTTGGATATCATTATATTTAAAAAAGACAACGTGGTGATGATGAAGTGTGGTTGAAAGAAAAACTATAATGGAATGACAAAATTTAAAAGTTTGTATGATTGTAAGAAAAATATGAAATTATTTTGTGATTGGGGAATATATGTTAAGTTTTGATATTGACATATTAAAATTTATACATAAAAAATTAAAAAAATGATTAATTTGATGCACTTTTTTTTGAACCGGACGGTTTTATAAAACCGATTTCGGTTCTTTGGTTCGAATGATTTATGACGGTTGAATCCGGTTTTTTCTATTTTATCCTAGTTTTGACCTACTAACGGTTTTAAAAGGTTGATTCAACCAGATTCATCTTCAATTTTCGATCCAACCGATTGAATCAACCGATTCAATCCGATTTTTAAAATATTACTCATGGTACATTATGATTCGATCTGTCTTCTGATATCAAATATAATATCTCAAATAAATTTATATAAATTTTTAATTAGAATATACATAGTAAGTACCAAATACTTTTAAAATTTGAAAATAAAATCTATATCGGATACATAGAAACACAATGTATCAAATAAAACAAAGTCTTAAACATAATTAACCAGACATATCATAAATGTATAAAAAAAACATGAAAGTTCTTGAGTTCCGATTTTGTAACCTTCTCCTTACTAAACCTTTGTTGGTCAGTAAAACCCAGAAGAGATTTTCTAACAAGACAATTTTTTTTTTACCGTGTTTGATGATCAATGCACTGAATAATTTGTTCTTTATAATATTTGATATGTTTATGCATTAGGCAAAATAATATAATTTTTATTATAATATTTTTTATTAATATATCAAATATTAATATTTATGAATTAAAATATTAAATAAAGAGAAAGAAAAAAAGATAAATTTATTTAATCTTATATTTTTATGCATCACAAAAAATAATATAATTTTTATTATAATATTTTTTAATAATATATAAAATATTGATGTTTTTAAATTAAAGTATTAAATAATATGGAGGAGAAGATAAATAATGAAGAGATGATTGTTTTGATTCTATTTATTTTATATGTTAAGACACCGAACAAAATGATATAATATTTTTAAATGATATAAATATTAAATAATAATAAGAAGAAGAAAAATAATAAAGAAATAATTATTTTGATTCTATATAAAATATTAATATTAGGGGGGAGAGAGAGAGAGAGAGAGAGAGAGAGAGAGAGAGAGAGAGAGAGAGAGAGAGAGAGAGAGAGAGAGAGAGAGAGAGAGAGAGAGAGACCATATATCATTTCTAGAATCTTTAACATGAAGTTTGATTAACTACTTGATGACTTAACAAAGAAGGGTATCTTAGGAAAAATCCTTGCATGTAAGTTTTTATATGCTTCATTACTTTATTTGCTTCTATCCGATATCATTATAATATTTTACATCACTTTTTTCTTAGATATGTACACTATTGAGTTCCAAAAGACAGGATTGCCACATGCGCACATCTTTATTTTTCTCCATCCTTCTAACAAATACCCAACCCTTGGAAATATAGATAAAATTGTCAGTGCGGAAATTCCTGATCTTTGAAAAGAGCCAAGGTTGTACAATTTGATTAAGAATCATATGGTACATGAGCCTTGTGGCTTGGCTAACAAGAACTCACCTAACATGAAATATGGTAAATGTTCAAAGTACTATCCAAAAAAGTTTCAAGAATCTACTTTAGTTGACCAAGATGGCTACCCTATTTTCATAAGAAGAGATAACAATCACACGATTGAGAAGAATGGAATAACCCTTCATAATGCTTATGTTGTTCCTCATAACCAAACTTTGTTATTGAAGTAAGAAGCACACATCAATATGAAATAGTGCAATCAAAGTACTTCAATTAAATACTTATTTAAGTATATTAACAAATGTTTTGAAAGAGTTTTAGCTGTTATCACACATTCAGATACAACCACAAAAGGTGAAAAAAACAACATTGATGGAATCAAACAGTATCTTGATTGTAGGTATATTTCCTCAAGTGAAGTATGTTGGCGGATTTTCTCTTATTCAATTCATGGAAGGAAGCCTGCTGTTGAGAGGTTATTTTTTCACATGGAAGGAGAACATTCCATTTATTACAAAGATTTTGAGAAAATTGGAGATGTTTTGATGAGGCCAAGTGTAACTGAATCTATGTTTACTGCTTGGTTCGAAGCTAATAAAATCTTTGAAGAAGCTGTAAGTTTATGTGAAGTCTCTAAGAGGGGGAGGGGTGAATTATATTTATTGGACTTTTCTCTATTTGAAGCATTAACACTGATTTTGTTATTTTTCAGAATTTATATGAAAGTAAATATGCTGAAAAATAAATGCAGAAAGTAAAATACACAACGATATATATATTGGTTCCTATTTCCAACCAAGAATAATCCAGTCCCCTCATCCTGTGAGAGATTTTCCACTATGTCATATCTTTGTACAAGTCTTCCACCAAGACCTATCCTACAATCTTCTAACATAAGGAACACAAAAGAAAAAGAAAACAATTCTTTCTTTTCCACTCTCTTGTTTCCAATAATTCGGGACAACAAGGTATACACAAATATAAGTTTGTAACATAAGTTATAGCTCTTGAATCAATTGTGTATTAATCGATCTTCTCTTTGTATTGATCACAATCCAAACATATACACCTAAGTTCTCATAATAATATGAATGAAACTTTAATGACTATAATGAAAGTTCATGCAGAAAGTGTCATATTTGAAAGTGTAGAAACTTGTTTGGATTATGAGATGTCAAAGTTGTATATCAAAGAATCTCTTTTGATGTATATAAAATTTTTGTGTCTAAGAGTTTCTCTTTTGAAAACTGAAACCACAAGTATATATACATGTAATATACCATTCTAAAATAGTATATATTCATGAAACATTGCCATGTTTGATGTATGAAAGTTGCAAAATGTTGGAATAAGATTTTTCATGAAAAGATGTCACTTCTTGAGTGATAACCGGTTAACACAATAAGCGTAACCGGTTACAGCTAAAGCGATATGTAAAATTTGAAAATTTTGAATGTGTAACTGATTATCAGAAATGGTGTAACCGGTTACACCTGATATTTTTTTAAAAAAACTAACATATTTTTATGTGTATGTAACCGGTGCAAATTGTGGCGGTATTAAAATGTTGTTACGACTGGTTCAAATGTCACAATTTACCAAAAACATAATGTTTGAAACAATCTTATGAAAAACCATTTTTAAGTTTATGTAACCGGTTAGACATGCTATCAATTTGAAAATATTTCAAAATTAATTGTCAAACACGTTCCACATGATGTTAAAATGAATGCATGCACAAGATGAAAGAATCATGATAATTCTTAGCAATTAAGATATATATATATATATATATATATATATATATATATATATATATATATATATATATATATATATATATATATATATATATATATATATATATATTATAAAGAATACTCAACCATCTTGATTCTTCCATTGAATTTCCAAAACTTATGATCATGTGAACTTGATTGCTCTAGTATTCAAGTTTCTTCTTTTTGTTTATGTGTTTGTCTTCATCAAAACTATAACCAACTGTTGAATTGTAATTCCCTGTGTTGAAGCATGTTGCTCGACATAAGCAATGAAGTGTCAAATCACCTAGTTTGTCGAGTTGTATTAGTGTGTCGAAGTATCGAAGCATGCTGCTTCATGCAGGATTTCGACGTAGGTCTATTTTAGTTGTGTTATCTATTTTGGATTTTTATAGTTTTGGGCTTTGACTTAAGAAGTAATTTAATCTAAATCTATAAATAGAGGGAGTAACCCTTATTCTTGTAATGTTGTATTCATAACATTGTATTCATAGAATTTTGCAGTTGCAAAGTGAATAAAGAAGTTTTCCACAGGTTGTGGGCAGAGAGAAACTCTGCAGAAAATATTCTTCTTCTTCATCGTTCTTTCTTTTCTTTCTCAATTGTTCTTTTCTTTTCGTTGTCATTGTATGAGTGATAACAATCTTGTTCATCAAGATTGATAGAAATTCTCCATAGGTTGTGGTGGATTTCCAACATCTGGTATCAAGAGCTCTGGTTTAAGCGATTCTTGGGAAGAAAATCACGATGGTAATGAATATCCAAACGAGCATTTTCCAGTGAATCTACCGATTCTCAAGAACAATAATTATGAGAATTGGTGCAAACAGATAAAGATTGTGTTTTGTTATTAAGATCTTTGGGATCTTGTGAAGGAAGGAGTAACAACGCTTGCAGTAAACGCGACGGATCAAGAAAGGGTTGCACATAAAGAATTGAAAAAGAAAGATTATAAAGCTCTATTTATAATCCATCAATGTGTTGATTCAAATAACTTTGAAAAGGTTAGTGATGTAGAGTCAGCAAAAGAAGCATGGGAAATTTTGGAGAAGTCGTTTGGAGGCGCAGAGAAGGTGAAAGAGGTGAGGTTACAAACTCATAAAAGGACGTGTGAATTGCTTCAGATGGAAGACAATGAAAGCATATAACTGATTTCTTCACTAAGGTTACGAAACCAGTGAATCAAATTAAGGTATGTGGAGAAGTGTTGACATCAAGATCTGTTGTTAGAAAGATCTTAAGGTCGTTGGCTCCAAAGTTCGACCATGTGGTAGTAGCCATAGAAGAGTTGAAATATTTGTAAAAACTGACAAAGGAGGAGCTTCAATGGATGCTTAAATCTCATGGACAAAGAATGGTTGAAAGAGATACAGGATAGTCGGAGAGTGATATGGCTTTGCAGGCGCAATCCGCAAAAGAAAGGAAAGGCAAAGGAAGCTGGAATGGCAACAAAGGCAAAGGAGGCTACAAAAATTAAACTGGTCGAAATCAGCAAGAAGGAAATTGGTCGAATCAGAGAAAACCCTGGAACTAAGGCAACCAAAGAGGTGGTGCTTCAGGTAGAGGAAGAGGTGGTGGTCAATGTAACAACCCAATTTTAGTAATTATTTCTTATATTATTATCATTATATTTTATTTTATTTATTTGGAGTGTTAATTAATTAATTGGTTGTTAGGTGGTATAATAATTGATTATATTAATTAATTTGGTGTGTTAATTAATTATTTAGTGGATATGAGATATACTTGAATTAATTAACTTGGTGTTATATTGTGTTAGTTTAATTTAATTGAACTAATTAGAGATATTTAAATATTAGGTCTTATTGGGCCTATTAATTAAATTAGAGATATCACTCTTTAAGCCCAAATAGAATACTAGTATATAAGAGGCGAGGAGAGTGAGAATTATGATTCATTTGATCATTTGAGGCAATAGAGAAAGAGAAGAGGGAAAGTAAGGAGAAGCTAGGGTTTCCAGAAAATTGAAGAGGTAAGGGGGGAATCCTTATTATTATGGGTTAGTATGATCGGGTCAATGGGTAGAAGTATGTTAGGTTAAAATCCCTAATTTTGTATGGTTGTTTGAAATTGTTAAGTTTTATGAGTATTCTTGATTGTGGTGATTTAATCGTGTTAAAACTGTAAATTAACCTTATATAATTAAAGTATTGTATGAGTTATAATTTTCTGAACGTGTGGCTTTTTACGGAATCGAAATCGGAGGTCCGAAAGTCCTCCAACGATGAAAAACGTAGGAAATTCTGCATTCTGTTTTGTGTTAACGCAGGAATAGCATTCTGTTTTTGCGTTAACCGGTTAACCAAAGGCGTTAACCGGTTAACACTGTTGAAATTACGTTAGAAATTTGTATTCTGCCTTGCGTTAACCGGTTAACCAAATGCGTTAACCGGTTAACATTGTTGAAAATTGTCAGGAAGTGCATTCTGTTTTGCGTTAACCGATTAACCATATACGTTAACCGGTTAACACTATTTGAAAAGTGAAAAATTGAGATTTTAATTGCTGTAATTATTTTGAGATGAAATCTAATTGTGCGTATTGGATGATTAGTTGAATTATGGTTATATGTGGAATGTTAAGATAATAGAGATGATCTTAATTGCATATTATGTGAATGGTGTAATTGTTATGAATGTGTATATGTATCATTGGTGGATAATTCATAGAGTTGAATTATGGTGATATGTGGAATGTTAAGATGGTAGAGATGATCTTAATTGCATATGTATTGGTATTTGTACATTCATTCATGGCATGGTCGGCTTCATAGTGGAAGCGGTGAAACTGTGGGTTCACATGGTAGCACACGTTGATCCTTAATTGGAAATAGGCGTGGTAGATAGACGGTGATCCTTAATTGGAAATAGACGTAGCACACGTTGATCCTTAATTGGAAATAGGCGTGGTAGATAGACGGTGATCCTTAATTGGAAATAGACGTAGCATACGTTGATCCTTAATTGGAAATAGGCGTAGTAGTGGCTTTGATCTTGTCCGGATCGGAAGCGTGGCTTGGATTCTAGATATTGAATCGGAAAACGGTGAAACGTTGGGTTCACATTGAGGTACCGCATGCATAGAGTCACATGTCTGGCATTGAGTCACATTAGAGTCATGTGATAATTGGGTGTATGCATTGGTGTGATTGTGATGTGTGTATGAGATATGGTAATTGCATTTGGTGATGTTTGAGTACATAACTTGGAAAAATATGTGATTTTGTGATAATTGTAGTTATGTGTATTTTTGAGAATATAGTATTGGATTTTAATATTGTACTCCTTGAGTTTTGATGGATGTTTGAAACATGTGAAATAAAGGTTGATTAATATTATTTACATGGTTATACGAAGTGTGATGAATTCCTTTAATTGTTGCTTTAATCATTGTGCCTTATTATTCTTCTTCATAATGATTTGAATTCTCACCCTTTCTGTTTGAATGTTACCTTTACATGGGTATCGTGCAGATACTCAGGAGTAGTATCGCTGAAGTAAGTGGACGGTAGCTCGCTCGAGATTAGCCGGAGAGTTTCCGTATTTTAGTTTGAAGACTAGGTAATGAGTCAATGCTCTGGTCATGTAACACTGGGTAGATTAGTTGTATTGAACTCGTATCCTATTTGGATAAGTATTATGTTATTACTTGTGAACATGCTTATTTGCAATTGCTGTTGAGAGGCCATAGTGCCAAATATTCTGGTTATGGTTTCAGTTTATTTTGAAGAGATTATTGAGAGATGATCATGGTATGGGACATGGATCATTTGATGAAATGCATGAGTATTCATTATTTTCCGCTGCGAACGCATATTCTTGAATATTCATGATAATTGAAATGTGTTATTTTAAATGACTAGGTGTATTGTGTATTGATGATGAATGATGTTGGTTTTTGAAAGCTTTTAGTTTTTGAAAACGTCGATGTGACGCCCTTTTGTTTATATACGTGCTTATTTACTCTGATTATATGTTAAGTATTTTGGGATAGAAAAAGGGGTGTTACATTAGTGGTATCAGAGCATGGTCGACCAGTTGGTCAATAGCCGTTAGGATTTCCAATCCCGTTGTATTTGATTTGTGTATCTGACACGATCGATACTGTTTTCCTCGTTGTTCGGCCTGTTCAGGATGATGGTTGCAGGCAAGAATGATGACGCCATTGCTGAGGCGCTGAAGATGTTGGCTGACTCCCTTGGTTAGATCCCTCAAGCGAATGCTGGTAACCGAAATGGAGATGATGATGAGTTCCGTGCTTTGGGGAGATTCCAGAGGAACAATCCTCCTGTATTTGAGTGTGGGCATGAACCTGATAAAGCTCAAGCTTGGATGAAGGCAATTGAGAAGATCTTCAGAGTCATGAACTGTACTGATGCTCAGAAAGTGCAGTTTGGTACTCATACGCTTGAGAAGGAAGCTGAAGATTGGTGGAGTAACACTCTTCAGAGGTTTGAAGAAGACAACATTGAGGTTACTTGGGCTCTTTTCCGTGATGTCTTCTTGGAGAACTATTTTCCGGAAGATTGTCGTGGGAAGAAAGAGGTGGAGTTCCTTGAATTGAAGCAAGGAAATGGTACCGTTGCGGAATATGCTGCTAGATTTCAGGAGCTTATCAAGTATTGTCCTCATTACAATACTGCTAATGCTGAGAGATCTAAATGCTTGAAGTTCGTGAATGGCTTGAGACATGATATCAAGAAGGACATTGGGTACCAACAGATTACTCGTTTTGCGGAGTTGGTTAACAAGAGTCGGATTTATGATGAGGATAGTAGGGCGAGTGCTTCTTTCTACAAGAGTTTGAAGGGGAAAAACCAGGATCGTGGGAAACCGTATGATGACAAGAGGAGACAATCTGGTTTTGGCAAGAAGCCAAGTGGGGGAGGATCTTCTACTCCACTTAAGTGTTTCAAATGTGGCATTGAAGGTCATCGTGCTGGTGATTATAGTAAGGATTCTGTGACGTGTTTCAAGTGTGGAAAGGGTGGTCACAGAGCAAACAATTGTGGAGTTGGTTCGAGTGTGACTTGCTTCAATTGTGGTGAGAAAGGTCACATTAGTACCAAATGTGATAAGCCGAAGAAGGAGCAAGCGAAGGGAAAGGTGTTTGCATTGTCTGGTGCGGAGGCCACTACCGATGATAGGCTAATCCAAGGTACGTGCTTTATTAATGGTACACCTTTGACTGCCATTATTGATACCGGTGCAACACATTCTTTCATTTCTTTGGATTGTGCTAAGATATTGAATCTTACATTATCTGATATGCGTAGAAGTATGGTTATTGATACACCTGCTATGGGTTCTGTTTCTACTTCCTATGTGTGTCTGAATTGTCCGTTGAGTATCTTTGGTAGGGATTTTGGAATTGATTTAGTTTGCCTTCCTTTAGAGCAACTTGATGTGATTTTGGGTATGAATTGGTTAGAATTTAATCGGGTGTATATCAACTGTTTTGAGAAGACTGTTATTTTTCCTGAGGTTGGTGCTAAGGAAGATTGGTTTGTGCCTGCTAAGCAAGTTGATGAATCGGTGCAAGATGGTGCCGAGTTGTTTATGTTGTTGGCCACTTTGGATATTCGTGAGAAGAGGACGATTAAAGAATTGCCAATAGTTTGTGAGTTTGCGGAGGTATTTCTGGAAGATATAAGTGATTTACCGCCGGAACGTGAGTTTGAGTTTTCGATTGATTTAGTTCCTGGAACTAGTCCTGTATCGATGGCTCCCTATAGGATGTCTACTTCCGAGTTGAAAGAGTTGAAGAGTCAACTTGAAGACTTGCTCGAGAAGAGGTTTATCCGTCCTAGTGTGTCTCCGTGGGGTGCACCTGCTCTGTTGGTCAAGAAGAAAGAAGGTTCTATGAGATTATGTGTTGATTATAGACAACTGAATAAAGTGACGATTAAGAACAAGTATCCACTTCCGAGGATTGACGATCTGATGGATCAGCTGGTTGGAGCTTGTGTGTTTAGCAAGATTGATTTGAGGTCTGTGTATCATCAGATTCGTGTAAAGGCTGAGGATATTCAAAATACTGCTTTTCGGACAAGGTATGGTCACTACGAGTACTCCGTGATGCCTTTTGGTGTGACTAATGCACCTGGTGTATTTATGGAGTATATGAATAGAATTTTTCATGACTATCTGGATAAGTTTGTTGTTGTGTTCATCGATGATATATTGATTTATTCCAAGAGCGAAGAGGATCATGTCGAGCATTTGAAGGTTGTGTTATCGGTGTTGAAAGAGAGGAAGTTGTTTGCTAAACTCTCCAAATGTGAGTTTTGGTTGAGTGAAGTAAGTTTTCTTGGACATGTGATTTCGAGTGGTGGTATTTCTGTGGATCCTACGAAGATTAAGGTTGTATCTCAGTGGGAAGCTCCTAAGTCTGTTGCTGAGATTCGAAGTTTCCTTGGTTTGGCTGGTTATTATAGGAAGTTCATTGAAGGATTTTCTAAGTTGTCGTTACCATTGACGCAGTTGACTAGGAAAGGTCAAGCTTTCATTTGGACTTCGCAGTGTGAAGCGAATTTTCAAGAGCTTAAGAGAAGATTGACTATGGCTCCTATTTTGATTTTTCCGGATCCGTTAGAAACTTTCATTGTGTATTGTGATGCTTCTTTGTTAGGTTTGGGAGGTGTTTTGATGCAAAAAGGGCAAGTGGTAGCTTATTCTTCAAGGCAACTTAAAGTTCATGAGAGGAATTATCCGACACATGATTTAGAGTTGGTCGCCGTTGTGTTTGTGTTGAAACTTTGGAGACATTATTTGTTTGGATCGCGATTTGAGGTGTTTAGTGATCACAAGAGTTTGAAGTACTTGTTCAATCAGAAAGAATTGAATATGAGGCAAAGAAGATGGTTGGAATTCTTGAAAGATTATGAGTTTGGTTTGAATTATCATCCTGGAAAGGCGAATGTTGTAGCCGATGCATTGAGTAGGAAGTCATTGCACATGTCTATGTTGATGATTCGAAAGTTTGAATTGTTGGAGCAATTTAGAGATTTGAGTTTGGTTTGTGAAGCGACGCCTTCGTGTGTTAAGCTTGGTATGTTGAAGCTTATGTGTGGCATTCTTGACGAGATTAGAGAAGGTCAGAAGTCAGATTTGAGATTAGTCGATGTTATGACATTGATTAATCAAGGAAAAGGTGGTGACTTTCGGATTGATGAGAATGGTATCATGAGGTGTCATGATCGAGTTTGTGTTCCGGATGTTGCGGATTTGAGAAAGAGGATTCTTGAGGAAGGGCATAGAAGTGGTCTGAGTATTCACCCTGGTGCTACTAAAATGTATCAAGACTTGAGAAAGATGTTTTGGTGGCAGGGTATGAAGAAGGATGTAGCGGAATTTGTGTATTCATGTTTGACGTGTCAAAAGTCAAAGATTAAACATCAAAAGCCGTCTGGTTTGATGCAACCGTTATCTATTCCCGAGTGGAAGTGGGATAGTATCTCTATGGATTTTGTTTCGGGTTTGCCGAGAACATCGAGTAATTGTGAGGCGATTTGGGTCATTGTGGACAAGTTGACGAAATGTGCTCACTTTATTCCAATGAGGATGGATTATTCGATGGAGAGACTTGCTAAGTTGTACATCGAAAGGATTGTGTGTTTGCATGGTATTCTGTCGAGCATTATTTCGGATAGAGATCCGAGGTTCACTTCGAGATTTTGGGAAGGTTTGCAAAGTGCTTTGGGTACAAAGTTGCGTTTGAGTTCGGCATATCATCCGCAAACTGATGGTCAAACGGAGAGGACTATTCAGTCACTTGAAGATCTTTTGAGGTCTTGTGTTTTGGAACAAGGAGGAAATTGGGATAGTTTCTTGCCTTTAATCGAGTTTACGTATAACAACAGTTTCCATTCGAGTATTGGAATGGCACCTTTTAAGGCTCTTTACGGTAGAAGGTTTAGAACTCCTTTGTGTTGGTACAAATCGGGGAAGAGTGTTGTAGTTGGACCCGAGTTGATTCAAGAGACTACAGATAAGATTAAGATGATTCAAGAGAAGATGAAGGCTTCTCAGAGTCGTCAAAAGAGTTATCATGATAAGAGGAGGAAAGCTCTTGAGTTTGAGAAAGATGAGCATGTATTTCTTCGAGTTACGCCAATAACGGGTGTTGGTAGAGCTTTGAAGTCGCGTAAGTTGACGCTGCGTTTCATTGGTCCTTATCAGATTTCCGAGAGGGTAGGTGAAGTGGCATATCGGATTGCATTACCACCATCACTTTTTAATCTTCATGATGTGTTCCATGTATCTCAATTGAGGAAGTATATTGCGGATCCATCGCATGTTGTTCCATTAGATGATGTTCAAGTGAGGGATAATTTGACGGTCGATACATCACCTATGCGAATTGAAGATCGAGAAGTAAAGAAGCTTCGTGGGAAGGAGATTGCTTTGGTGAAAGTGATATGGGGCGGAGTCGCCAATGGCAATATCACTTGGGAACTCGAGGATAAGATGAAGGAATCGTATCCGGAGTTGTTCGTTTGAGGTATTTTCGAGGCCGAAAATCTTTTAAGTGGGGGAGAGTTGTAACAACCTAATTTTAGTAATTATTTCTTATATTATTATCATTATATTTTATTTTATTTATTTGGAGTGTTAATTAATTAATTGGCTGTTAGGTGGTATAATAATTGATTATATTAATTAATTTGGTGTGTTAATTAATTATTTAGTGGATATGAGATATACTTGAATTAATTAACTTGGTGTTATATTGTGTTAGTTTAATTTAATTGAACTAATTAGAGATATTTAAATATTAGGTCTTATTGGGCCTATTAATTAAATTAGAGATATCACTCTTTAAGCCCAAATAGAATACTAGTATATAAGAGGCGAGGAGAGTGAGAATTATGATTCATTTGATCATTTGAGGCAATAGAGAAAGAGAAGAGGGAAAGTAAGGAGAAGCTAGGGTTTCCAGAAAATTGAAGAGGTAAGGGGGGGAATCCTTATTATTATGGGTTAGTATGATCGGGTCAATGGGTAGAAGTATGTTAGGTTAAAATCCCTAATTTTGTATGGTTGTTTGAAATTGTTAAGTTTGATGAGTATTCTTGATTGTGGTGATTTAATCGTGTTAAAACTGTAAATTAACCTTATATAATTAGAGTATTGTATGAGTTATAATTTTCTGAACGTGTGGCTTTTTACGGAATTGAAATCAGAGGTCCGAAAGTCCTCAAACGATGAAAAACGCAGGAAATTCTGCATTCTGTTTTGTGTTAACGCGGGAATAGCATTCTGTTTTTGCGTTAACCGGTTAACCAAAGGCGTTAACCGGTTAACACTGTTGAAATTATGTTAGAAATTTGTATTCTGCCTTGCGTTAACCGGTTAACCAAATGCGTTAATCGGTTAACACTGTTGAAAATTGCTAGGAAGTGCATTCTGTTTTGCGTTAACCGATTAACCATATACGTTAACTGGTTAACACTGTTTGAAAAGTGAAAAATTGAGATTTTAATTGCTGTAATTATTTTGAGATGAAATATAATTGTGTGTATTAGATGATTAGTTGAATTATGGTTATATGTGGAATGTTAAGATAGTAGAGATGATCTTAATTGCATATTATGTGAATGGTGTAATTGTTATGAATGTGTATATGTATCATTGGTGGATAATTCATAGAGTTGAATTATGGTGATATGTGGAATGTTAAGATGGTAGAGATGATCTTAATTGCATATGTATTGGTATTTGTACATTCATTCATGGCATGACCGGCTTCATAGTGGAAGCGGTGAAACTGTGGGTTCACATGGTAGCACACGTTGGTCCTTAATTGGAAATAGGCGTGGTAGATAGACGGTGATCCTTAATTGGAAATAGACGTAGCACACGTTGATCCTTAATTGGAAATAGGCGTGGTAGATAGACGGTGATCCTTAATTGGAAATAGACGTATCACACGTTGGTCCTTAATTGGAAATAGGCGTGGTAGATAGACGGTGATCCTTAATTGGAAATAGACGTAGCATACGTTGATCCTTAATTGGAAATAGGCGTAGTAGTGGCTTTGATCTTGTCCGCATCGGAAGCGTGGCTTGGATTCTAGATACTGAATCGGAAAGTGGTGAAACGTTGGGTTCACATTGAGGTACCACATGCATAGATTCACATGTCTTGCATTGAGTCACATTAGAGTCATGTGATAATTGAGTGTATGCATTGGTGTGATTGTGATGTGTGTATGAGATATGGTAATTGCATTTGGTGATGTTTGAGTATATAACTTGGCCAAATATGTGATTTTGTGATAATTGTAGTTATGTGTATTTTTGGGAATATAGTATTGGATTTTAATATTGTACTCCTTGAGTTTTGATGGATGTTTGAAACATGTGAAATAAAGGTTGATTAATATTATTTACATGGTTATACGAAGTGTGATGAATTCCTTTAATTGTTGCTTTAATCATTGTGACTTATTATTCTTCTTCATAATGATTTGAATTCTCACCCTTTCTGTTTGAATGTTACCTTTACATGGGTATCGTGCAGATACTCAGGAGTAGTATCGCTGAAGTAAGTGGACGGTAGCTCGCTCGAGATTAGCCGGAGAGTTTCCGTATTTTAGTTTGAAGACTAGGTAATGAGTCAATGCTCTGGTCATGTAACATTGGGTAGATTAGTAGTATTGAACTCGTATCCTATTTGGATAAGTATTATGTTATTACTTGTGAACATGCTTATTTGCAATTGCTGTTGAGAGGCCATAGTGCCAAATATTCTGATTATGGTTTCAATTTATTTTGAAGAGATTATTGAGAGATGATCATGGTATGGGACATGGATCATTTGATGAAATGCATGAGTATTCATTATTTTCTGCTGCGAACGCATATTCTTGAATATTCATGATAATTGAAATGTGTTATTTTAAATGACCAGGTGTATTGTGTATTGATGATGAATGATGTTGGTTTTTGAAAGCTTTTAGTTTTTGAAAACGTCGATGTGACGCCCTTTTGTTTATATGCGTGCTTATTTACTCTGATTATATGTTAAGTATTTTGGGGTAGAAAAAGGGGTGTTACAGTCAAAAGCCAGACAAGAGTCACATTCAGTGTTACAATTGTCAGAAGCATGGTCACTATTCTAGTGATTGTCCATAAAAGTAGAAGAATCAAGAAACTTATGCAAAGCTGGCGAAACATGAAGAAGAGATATTGCTGATGGTTACAACAAGAGATGAAGAGAGATTCAAGGACCAATGGTACTTGGACTCGGGATGCTCATCACACATGTCTGGAAGGAAAGATTGGTTTGTCAACATAAAGCCCTCAATGAAGAACATGGTGAAATTTGCAAATGACAATACTCTAGCAGCTGAAGATGTTGGTGATGTTATGATTATGAGGAAAGATGGCAAGAGATCAGTAATTTCAAATGTGTTGTACATACCAGGCGTGAAGATCAATTTTCTCAGCATAGGGCAGTTAGTTAAAAAGAACTACAAGGCGTTGATCGAAGACAAGATGATGAAAGTTCTCAACTCAAATGGAAGGTTGATCTTAAAGGCTACAATATCTCATAATAGAACCTTCAAGATTGAGCTTAATGTGATGGAGCATAAGTGCCTTGCAACAACAACCATCGGAGATGAATGGATATGGCATTATAGACTTGGTCATCTCAATTTCAAAGACATCAGAGATTTGAAGAGAAGAAATATGGTTTCAGGATTACTAGAAATTGACATTCCAAACGAATTGTGTGAAGAATGTGTGCAGGAGAAACAACATAAGAACAACTTCAGTAAGTATACAGGAAGCAGGTCGAAGGAAATTCTTGAAGTCATATACTTTGATGTATGTGGTTCTATCCAGGTGGATTTTATTGGAGGTAACAAATACTTTGTTACATTCATAGATGATTTTAGTCGAAAATTATGGACTTACCTTATCAAGAAGAAAAGTGAAGTGATTGAGGTATTTTCCAAGTTTAAATCTATGGTCGAAAGACAAAGCGGTCAAAAGATCAAGATTCTGAGGACTGATGATGGTGGAGAGTATGTGTCGAAATACTTTGACGCATTATGTGTGAAAGAAAGGGATTGTGCATGAGGTGGTGCCACCTTACACTCCACAACAGAATGGAGTTGCATAAAGGAAGAATATAACCATTATGAATATGGTGAGAAACATGTTAAAAGGCGAGCATATACTCAAAGAATTATGGGGAGAAGTTGTGTCGACTGCAACATATATCCTGAATAGATGTCCGATGAAGAAGCTAGAAGGAATCACACCAGGAGAATGTTGGTATGGTGTCAAGCCTAGCTTGAGTCATCTGAAGGTGTTTTGATCTATAACACATAGGCATGTGCCATATCAGTTGAGAAGAAAAATTGATGACAAGTCGAGTCAGGTGATCCTAATAGGATATCATTCGACTGAAGGATACAAGTTGTTTGACCCAGTGAACAAGCAAGCGGTGATCTGTAGGCACATGATCATAAATGAGCTTAAGGAATGGGATTGGACTAAGAATGTTAAGAAGGATTCAGTGAGAATCGTATGTGATGAACCAGCTAGTGACGTTAAAAGAGAAGTTAGACAAGAAGTCAGAGGTGAAGTAGGCCCAAGAAGACCTCAAAGAACAAGACACATTCCTGGAAGGTTGCAAAAGTGTGTGATTACATCAGATGATGTGGTCAATGAAGAAGGTGAGCTGGTACACTATGCTTTTGACACAGATGTTGAACCAGTCAATGCAGTTGAGATATTGAAAGGTGAGTTGGAACAAGAAGATATATACCTTTCTAAGGGAAAAGGAATTTGTGAAGTATACAACTAAACATGGAGTATATGTAAGAAGAAGCAAGAGTGAATTGTTTATACTATGTATCTATGTCGATGACTTGTTGATAACAGGTAGCTGCATGGAATTCTCAAGGTGATCTCAACAAGGAATTCGAAATGTCAGATCTGGGTGACATTTTATATTTCCTTGGCATCGAATTCTACAATAGTGGTAGAGGTTTGATGATGCATCAAACAAGGTATGTAGGCAAAATACTCAAGATATTTGAGATGCAAGATTGCAACCCAACTTCGACTCCAACTGAGCTCAGATTACAACTATCGAAAGATTTAGATGAAGATGATGTCGACCCAACCCAATATAGAAGACTTATTGGGTCACTTAGATACCTTTGTCATACAAGGCTGACTTATCATACAATATAGGTATGGTGAGTAGATTCATACAGAAGCCAAATGTATCACACCTAGCTGCGATGAAGAGGATACTAAGATATCTAAAAGGAACTCTCAAATATGGCATTTTGTTTCCTGCAGCTGATGAAGGAAAAGAATGCAAACTAGTGGGATACACCGACTTAAGTTGGGGTAGCGATGCTAAGGATCGAAAATCCACAGTTGGCTATGTGTTTATGCTAGGTGGTGCACCAGTTACTTGGAGTTCAAAAAAGGAGCCAATAGTGGCATTATCGTCGTGCGAAGCAGAATACATAGATGTTTCCCTTTGTGCGTGTCAAGTAACATCAATGGTGAATCTGGTCGAAGAGATAACAACGAAGAGTCATGAAGCAATTACCATGAAGATCGGCAACATGACAACTATCAATCTGGTAAAAAATACGATAGCACATGGTCGAATCAAGCACATCAAGATAAAGTTCCATTATCTTCGAGAGCAGGTAGCAGATGGGAAGATGAATATGGAAAACTGCAGAACTGAGAATCAGATTGCAGACATCATGACGAAGGGAATACATGTCAAAATGCTCAGAAGACTAAGAGCCATAATGAATGTAGATAGCTTAGACACGATGAATTAGGTGGTGAAATTCCTTATGTTGAAGCATGTTGCTCGACAGAAGCAAGGAAGTGTCGAATCACCTAGTGTGCCGACTTGTATTAGTGTGTTGAAGTGTCGAAGCATGTTGCTTCACACAAGATTAAGACTTAGGCATATTTTAGTAGTGTTATCTATTTTGGGATTTTATAGTTTTGGGCTTTTATTTAGGGAGTAAGTTAACCTAAATCTATAAATCGAGGGAGTAACCCGTATTCTTGTAATGTTGTATTCTTAACATTGTATTAACAGAATTTTGTCGTTGCAAAGTGAATAAAGAAGTTTTCCACATGTTGTAGGCAGAGAGAAACTCTGCAGAAAATATTCTTCTTCTATATCATTCTTTCTTTTCTTTCTCAATTGTTCTTTTCTTTTCATTGTCATTGTGCGGGTGATAAGAATCTTGTTCATCAAGATTGATAGAAATTCTCCATAGGTTGTGATGGATTTCCAACACTAAGGACAAGAAGAAATCTTCTTAACATTCTCCCCGTTTTTGATGATGACAAAATATCCTTTGAAATTTTACTTGTTCATCAATGAGTTACTTCAATATGTAAGTTTTTGAAATGTTGAGTAGCAACTAGAATCTCCCTCTATCTTGAATATCCCCCTTTTGCTTTTGCAATTCAAGACTTTCTCCCCTGAAAATATTATGAACAAGAACAAATACAATACCTACTATTTCGCCCCCTTTTGACATCATCAATAAGAAAAAAAAAGAATAATAAAGTACAAAGCAAAGTGATGACATAGGAAGGATATATTCTTATAATTGAAAATTAATAGCACAAAGTTAGACATTTATCTCCTTCATAAGGATTTAATGTTAAAGTTGATATCAATGTTGATGCTTCATCAAAACATCTTTTCAACCAATGAAACTTTTAGAACTACCATATCAAATGGTCTTGTGTCTTGAAAGATCAATTTTGATTTGACAATGCTGGCACATGACCTTCAAGTACCTATAAATTAGTTACATCTAGGTACCCAATTTTATTTGGGTCCTTTTGGGTTAGATACCTTTCTCACCCATACATACTCATTATAAGAAATACCATAATTTCTTATGTAGCAAACATTAGTATTGTGACCTTTTGCTTTATAATTGAAACAAGTAGATCTAAAAACATGATTCCTTTTATAAGGCCTTTATTATTTACAACATGTTCTATCTTTGATTCTTCATAGTTGAATTTGTTAGTAGACTTTATAAATATGGTTTGACTTGTACTAGGTTTATTAAAGTTAGTAAAGCGAAGACCACATTTGTCATTTGAATTTTTTTGACTACTTAACAAATTTTCTAAATCAATTTGACCTTTTTCAGATTTTATAATTTCTTGGTTTAATTCAACAATTCTAGACTCAAGAGATGAACAATTATTGCATGCTGGATTTTTTATTAAGTCTAACTCCACTTTAGTGTTATTAACCTTTATTTCTATATTTAAAATAGTTTTCTTTTGACTTGAACATTTTCTAAAAAGTTTCAAAAGTTCATCATGTAATTCATGAAAAGAACTTTGTAATTCATCATAAGATGGAATATCATCAGTTTCAGAATCACTAACCTCATGTTCTTCATCACTTGAATGATGTGAGGCCATCAATGCCTTGTTTGCATGATCTTCATCTAAAGATGAAATTATTTCATTTTCGTCCCGTGATACATATGCTCTCTTTTACCTTTTTGTGATTCTTGCTTTTGAATTTATCTTTCTTTTCAAGTGTAAGATGTTCACTTTTGACATGTCCCATTTTTTCACATTCAAAATATGTAACTTTCCTTGTTGGTGCTTTTTTCTGAATGATCTTCCTTTTCCTTTATTTTCTCAATAACTTTTCAAACTTTCTAATAAAATCATCATCATCATAAGTGGATTCCTCTTCTTGATTTCTATCATGAAATTTGACTATTGTCGTTAAGACAACATCTTTTGAATCTCTTACTTGTATTTCATGCTTCTCCAATCTTTCAAGCTCCATTTCATGCTCTTGAAGTTTTTCGAACAAGAAAGCAGACATCATGGTAGAAAGACTTTTCTTTTCTGATATCTTCGTCACCTTTGGTTGTCATTCCCTGCTTACAGACCTAAGCACTTTAAGATTTAATTTATTGTTAGTAAAAGTCTTACCGAGAATAGTCAAGTGATTGGTTAAGTGAAAAAATCTATTTTGTAGAGCAAGGATTGATTCACTAGGCTTCATTCTGAATAACTCGTACTCTTGACTCAATGTATTCAATCTTGATCTATTTACTTCAGTGGTTCCTTCACGAGTTTCCACCAATGTATCCCATATTTGTTTTACTGTTGTACATTGAGAGACACAAAATGATTTATCCATGCTAAGTGCACTTTGAGGTATGTTGATTGCTTTCTCTTTATAGAGTACCTTTTTGTTATCATATTCATTCCAAGAAATTTTAATCTTTGATGTCCCAACACCATTGACAAGACTAGTAGGAACAAAAAGACCATTTTGTACAACATCCCATATATCATCTCCTTGTGCTTTTAGATGAGCCTTTATGTGAATTTTTAAAAAATCGAAGTATTCACCATAGAACAATGGAGGCTTGTTATTGCTGTCACCATCTCTGAACACCGGGTTTGCAGAAGCCATTATGGATCACAAGAATAGATTACTTGAACCTGCTCTGATACCAATTGTAACTTTATACGCGGTCTCTAAGAGGAGGGGGGGGGGTGAATTAGGTTTATTGGACTTTTCTCGATTTGAAGCGTTATCACTAGTTTTGTTATTTTTCAGAATTGATATGAAAGTAAATATGCTGAAAAATAAATACATAAAGTAAAAGACACAATGATATATACTGGTTCCTCTTTCCAACCAAGAGTAATCCAGACCCCTCAATCCCGATGAGATATTTTCCACTATGTTATATCTTTTTACAAGTCTTCCACCAAGACATATCCTACACTCTTCCAACATAAGCAACGCAAGAGAAAAAGAAAACAATCATTTCCTTTTCACTCTCTTATTTTCAATAATCCTGGACAACAAGGTATACACAAATCTGAGTTTGTAACATAAGTTATAGCTCTTGAATCAATTATGTATTAATTGGTCTTTTCTTTGTATTGACCACAATCCAAATAGATACACCTAAGTGCTCAGAATAATGTGAGTGAAACTTTAATGACTATGTATGAAAGTTTATGCAAATTTTTTCATATTTTAATGTGTAGAAACTTGTTTGGATTATGAGATGTGAAAGTTGTATATTAAAGAATCTCTTTTGAAATATAAAAGTTTTGTGTTTAAGAGTTTCTCTTTTGGAAACTGAAACCACATGTATATATACATGCAATATACCCTTTTGAAAGAGTGTATATTCATAAAATATTTCCATGTTTGATGTATGAAAGTTGCAAATTGTTGGAATCATATTTTCATGGAAAAGTGCCACTAGTTCAATGGTAATTAGTTAACACAATAATCGTAGCCGATTACAGTTGAAGCAATATGTAAAATTTAATTTTTTTGAATATGTAACCGGTTACCAGAATGTTGTAACCGACTACAACCGATACTTTTTCAAAAACTAAAGTATATTTACGTTTATGTATATGATGCAAACTGTGACGGTTTTATAGTGTTGTTACGGCGGGTTCAAATGCCACAATTTACCAAAAACAAAATGTTTGAAACAATCTTTTGAAAAACCATTTTTACATTTATGTATCCTGTTAACCAATACGTGTAACCGGTTACACCTGCTATCAATTTGAAAAATACTTAAAATTAAATTTAAATCAAGTTCCACATGATGTTAAAATGAATGCATGCACAAGATGAAATGATCAATATAATTCTTAGCAATTAAGATTTATATACTTGAATTATAAAGAATACTCTACCATTTTTATTCTTCCATTGACTTTTCAAAGCTTATGATTATTTGAACTTGATTGTTGTAGTCTTCAAGCTTTGACTTATTTTTGTTGATGTGTTTGTCTTCATAAAAAATATAATCAAGGACAAGAAGAACTATTCTTCACAGAAGCAAGGTTGTTAACTTATGGGCAATTTGTTTCAAATTTTGTTTATGTTAAATAAAGCATGCTTTGGAAACCACGGAAACGAGGATACACCATTGGTCGACTAATGTGGGTTCCACAGAGTAGAAGAGAGTTATTTTATCTACGAACGATGTTAAGTATAAAGAAAGATTCTACATGTTACAATGACATTAAGATTGTTGATATGTTTTAACATGAAACCTTTAGGGATGAATGTTTTGCGATGAGATTTCTACAAGATGACCGGGAGTTTATTGATGCAATCAAGGAAGCACATAATTGGGGTTCTGGTATTTTTTTTTTGAGGAAGTTATTTGTCACTATGATATTATCCCAATCTATGAATAGGCCTAAGTATGTTTGGTGTGAATTGTGGCATTACTTATCTGATGGTATTCTATTTGAGCAACGTCTTTGACTAAAGATACAGATAATTATGACTTAAATTATTTTTTAATTCAACCTTGGCAACTTTTACATGCCTGTCATTCGCGTGACATGTGTTGTTTACTAAACTCTTAAGGAGAAGTTGCCATTCAACACCTAAACCTTTATTCTTATACCACTAGATATTTACATATGTTGGAAATTATAGTATTTAAAACTAATTTTCTAACTGTAACTATTAAAATATGCATCCATCAAATGTTATAAGGTTTTTAAAGATACATAGGTTATGTATGACATAAATATGTGGATCAATACTTTATTATAATATTGTCTCATTAATTTCACGATATTAATGATATTATGACTATTACTCACCAATGAAGAAATACAACAATTTACGCTCATGGATATTGATTCATTGTTACATAACAATAACATGACTTTGAAGGATTTTAGACCAATGGCATACCAAAAAATGTCCTAACTTTCCTTGGAAGTCGATTAGTGTACGAAGAAAGACAATATGATCCTGGTGCCAACTATTGAAACTTCTATTTGCAATTCGAGAAAAAAAATCTGAATTAGCTAAGCTATTGAAGTTAGTAAATATCATTATATGGGATGAAGCACCTATGTCTAACAAATTTTATTTTGAAGCACTAGAAAAAACTTTGAAGGATATTATGAGTGAGACAAATAAGCCTTCAAAGAAAATATTTGGAGGAAAAGTTGTTGTGTTTGGTGGTGATTTCTGACAAATACTCCATGTTATAGCAAGAGGTAATAAAGATGATATTGTACATACAACAATAAATGCTTCATACATTTGGGATCATTGTAAGGTTTTACGGCTTACGAAGAATATTCACCTTAATTGTGGTTCTACATCATCAACAAAGGAAGAAGTCAAAAACTTTTCTGATTGAATACTACACATTGGTGATGGAAAAATATCAGAACCAAATGACGGATACGTTGAATTCTCAATTTCAAATGAGTTCTTATTAATCAATTTTATCAATCCAATTGAAGCAATTGTTACAAGTACATATCCAAATTTCATTAACAACTTCAAAAATCCTCATTATGTTCAAAGCAGAGCAATTTTGGTTTTAACTATTGACGTAGTTGATGATATAAATGCGTATGTCACAAATTTAATAACGGGTACTTTTTCACTCATATCACTGCTACGTTGTTATCATTATTGTTGCAAACAATTTTATAATATTTTAAACATAATTTGTATTTTTTAGAAAATGAAAAGGGATATTTAAGTTGTGATTCTATTGACCAATCCGAAGTTAATGATTTTGACGCTTTTGAACATCTAACACCTGAGTTCTTGAGTTGTTTGAAAACTTTTGGCTTACCAAATCATTCAATAAAGATGAAAATAGGCACAACGATTATGTTGATGCGGAATTTAGATCAATCAGAAGGGTTGTGTAATGGTACAAGATTGATTGTTATTAGGCTATCAAATCATGTTATTGAGGCTAAAATCATCTCTGAGAAAAATATAGAAAATATCACATATATTCCAAGGATGTCTATGTCTCCTTCACAATCACCATGACCATTCAAACTTGTCAGATGATAGTTTTCAGTTATTGTCTCATTTGCAATGACCATTAACGAATCAAAAAGCAAAAATTTAAATTTTGTTGAATTATACTTGCCTAAAGAGATTTTTAGCCATAAACAACTATACATTGCATTTTCTAGAGTCAAAACAAAAGAATGACTCCAAATTTTGATTCATGACAAACAAAAACTAAATTTGACTTCAACTACAAATATAGTATTTAAATAAGTTTTTCAGAACACATTAGAGGTAAATATTTAAAACTTCCTAAATATGTATTCATTATTGTCTTATATTACTTCTAAAATAAAATTTCTAATATCTTTTGCATTTCTCTTTTCAGGTTCACCATGTTGTTCCTATTTCAATATGCCTGCAAACCTATCAAATATTTTGGCACACCATTTATTGTTGTTTCATTTCTTAAATTTCCAATGTTTTTGTAACTACTAAGTGACTATTGTGTTTTTATAACTCATATTAATATTGTAGCCATATTGTTGTTTCATTTCTAAAATTTGCGAAAGTGATTATAACAATTTCACTGTGAGTTATTCCAATATCTCATATTCTTATGCAATGTTTGTTTCAGTGTGATTTGGCATGTGTGTAAACTTTATGATAGAGTCATGCAAAGTGTGCACATTAAGAGTCATGCAAACTTTATGACCATCATTTGCTGTCAATTTCATCGATTCGTATAAGTGCATACCGATAAAATCATATATTATAACAATTAATTTTTACTTGTGCGATATCTTTTTAATTTTATGAACTAAAATTATAAAGATTTGCTCGTTCTCAATTTTATCCATTTTATTATCTTACATTATTAGACACTTTTCAGTAACACCATGAAGCTAATGTTAGAAAGACAAGTGTTTTTATCAATAAATCCAATGAATAATTTTTTAAGTAAAATCAACCGTATATTTGAAATTATAAGATACATAAATAACTAAAGTATATATTGCTTTTAATATAATTGTACTCTTAAAAAGATTAAATTTGTACTAAAAATTGTGAAAAATGAGAGAGGTTCTCTAATTGTCAATTGTGGGTTGTCACCTCTATGGTGTTTGAGGCAAGGAGGGAGATTTTAAATTGAAATTTTTTCACTTACATCTTTTACTATATCTCTTCTATCAAAAGCACAAAAAATTTAATGATCAAAATATTTTTATTCCAACCATCCTTTTGTCTGAAAGTGAAGTTACATTAGTAGTGTTTTGTTAATATTTTTTTTTAGTTTTTTAGTATTTGTTTTATTTGGATCTTAATATTTATTTTGTCTTGCATTTTTTTTAACTTTAATTTGTTTTAAGATTAAGTTTCAATGAATTTTTCTTTTGACGCTATGCTCAATCATTATTTAACATTTGTCTTGTTTTCAAGACATTCCACTAAAATATATGTTTCAACTAAATTTGAATTCATTTCTTAAACTTTGTTTATGTCTATTTTTTTTTTCTATTATTTTAATATTATTTTGTTGAATGATTTTCTAACTGTTGTAGGTTTATCTTCATGTTGTTTTGCTATTAATTGATTTTAAGTTAAATTCTTGGAATTTAAAAAAGTAAATTTTCAATCAATTGTACAATAAATACAAAATAATGTTTTAGAATCAATATCATCTTATTTTAATTTATTTTATTTTATTTTTTTTCGTGCTAAATTATTTTTATGTTTAACATAAAGAAAAAGAATGACTTTGTGGTTCTTATTTTACTCCCAGATAAAAAGGTGAAAATGTATGAGTAACATTATTTTAAACACAACATTACCTAAAAATTTGAGATTATTTTTATTTGATGATATATTTTAAATAATAGTTGTTGAATGTGTTGCTTATTTTAATGGTTAAGAATAATCTATTATAATTAGTGTACTTTACTATAATATAAATAATAAAATTATCAAACTCTTGATGTTAGATATGAGAATGGTTCCTTAATGACTACGGAAGAATGATTAATTAGCGATTACGATTCAGAAGTATTTGGATTTGTTTTTGTTTCACTTCTGATTGATTTTTTGTTCAAGATAATTAGTTCTCTTTAGATACAAATTGATGATCTATGTGAATCTATCTAGAACTGATAATGTTTCGTACGATAATAAATTTATAAAAATTAATTATATTAGACAATTATAAGGATTAATTATATTAGACAATTAGATAATCTGTGAGAATTAGTTTCTATTAATCACATAGTGTCACTTATCAAATGTGGTGAAAGTATCAAAATCAATTGTATTGTGCGACTTGATTGTGCTTGCCAAAGGATTCCAAACTTACATTATTTATTTTTAATTTAGTAATTGAATAATATTATAAAATATAAGAATATGATTATATTTTGTTTTAATTTATAATAAAAATGTTTGTTTAGAAAGGTGAGAAATTATATTTGGTGCAATTCATAAAAAATTTAAAATATTTTTAAAATAGTAATATTTTAATATTTATCCTATACAATTTAATATATTTGAAAGGATACATAACATTTTATCCTAAAAAAGAAATTATAGAAGATTTGTATTATTTCGTTAAATAAAAATTATGTTGATTAAAAAGAAACTATAAGTAAATGATAATACTCATCACATAAAATTCTTGTTTATTTTCTTACTCACTCTTGTTCTTGAAAGTATTGTGGTAGAAATAATAATATTTTTTAAACTTTATTTTATATATATATATATATATATATATATATATATATATATATATATATATATATATATATATATATATATATATATGATAATGAAAATATAATAAATGAAAAGTAATTTATATAATTTTAAAATATATTAAATAAAATTATAAATAAGTTAATATTTTCTAAAAATATAATTATAAAAGGGAGATTTTGACAAAGGAAAACCAACCATCCATCCTAAGAAGGTGAAAAAACAAACTAATAGGAATAATTTTCACCATCTCACAACAATATAAAATACTTTTTATTTAAGTAAGACTATATTCTCGTTGTCTTCCTTGTTTAAACTCTAAAATAAAGAGTTATTATGTACTCTTTTGTTATCATTCAATAATTAAATACGAGTCATTCTTTTTAACCAATTTAACTTCAACAACTTCACTTTTTGATAACACATGCTTATTTGATGAGAAAAGAATCATGTATACAATATTTTGTTAAAGAGTTTCAAATGCTATTCCTAAGCAAGACATACCAACTATTTTTAAAGAAAATTTTAAGATGTAGAGAAAAAAAGCATACAACAATTTTTTTTATAAGGGTAATATAGCCAAATTAAATTTTGTAAGATGTTAAATATGATATATTAACTTAAAGATTAATATATCGAAATTGAATTTTATAAAGGATTAAATGTGATTTTTTTTTGAGAAATTTTTTAACTTTGCAATTTTTGTGAGAGACTAAAATAGAGGTTAATTTGATCTCATTTTGATTTTTTTTCATGAATATTTTAAAAATTGATTTTATTTTATTTTTTAAAATTTTGGAGACCAAAGTGTCCCAAAAAATAAAAGGTAAAACCTAATTGTCCATTATATTTGTAAATAATATACCTGACCTAAATAATGCACGTGTCCAATCATAAATAAAAAAATTGACTTATTCCCTCTAAATTTTTTGATTGTGTCCTATATAGTTTAATGCGTTTTTTTTACATAATACATATGACAGTGAATAGGTTATACTCAAGTTATTAGATTATTATTTTCTTAAAATTGAAGAATGAGTTGGTTAAGAAAAGAAGATGGTAGTAGATGTCACTAGTGTTTTGGGTTTTCTGTTTATGGTTGAATTTAGTGTTAGTAATAATTTTATTTGTTAGTGGCAGAGGTTATTGAGGAAAGGGATGATCTATTTGAAATAAGATATTATATTATCATGGGTAATGTGTTCCAGAGGCATATGTTAAATACTAATTATAGAAAATAATATTTTTATAATTTTCATAGTATTCTTATCAAAATTTTATAATTAATATTTTTTTTTAATATAAATTTTTTATTTATGAATTATTTATTAACATCTTTCTTGGGACACAGTTAGCATTACACTATTGTTATTTATAATAAAATATTATATTGTTATTGGGTTTGTTTAAGATATTATGTAATTCTCAAGTTCTAATCCTTTATTGGAATTAGTATAATAATATTTTGTCCAAGTCATATCTTCTAATTTTATGTTGTGTTATATTAAATATGTGTAATTATGTCATATAAAACTTGTGAAATAACAAATATTGTTATATAAAACATTTCTTATTCGTATCATGGGTAGAGCTGTCAAAATGTGTTAGCTTATATAAGTTGGTCCAATAAATTCGAAAAATTATTGGAATTGGATTTTAAAATTAGAGTTTGTTTTTTAAGACATTTTTAATTCGAATTAAAAAATCCAATATCTATTAAGACTAGCATATATAGACCACAAGTGACCCATTAATCCTGTATAACTATAAATTTAAAATATATTAATATTTATATTGTCTCAATCCCAATCAACACACTAATTTTTCTTACCTTACTAAAGTTTATCTTTATTAAGTATTATAGGTTAATTTAATCAAATTAATATTTAATTATTATATGTTTTATTTCACAATTTCCTTGTACTTTCTTAGTTTTTTATGTTAGATGATTTGAATATTATTTTATACAATTTTGACTTTTATTATATTAAAAAATAAGTCTTTGTAAAAATTAATATAATACTTAAAATTTATTATATTTAAAATAATATAATTTTTTATTGTATTTATAATAAATTTACAAGGTTTTTATTTTAATTTTTGTATAAAAAATAATACATATAAAAATTTGTTTAAGGTCGGGTAAACTCGAAATCCATACATGATCGGACTCGGATGATAATATTCAAACCATATTACAATAGGTTGTTTTGACCCGACCCTACAAAATTCGAGGGTCATCAGAACCGACCCGTTGAATGTCAGATAAACCATTTTGACGATTTTAATATTACATATAACTTTATATATATATATATATATATATATATATATATATATATATATATATATATATATATATATATATATATGATTAATTATTATGCACCGTTAGTGTAAAAAAATTTATAATGTCTATTCATCATCATCAATCATTTATATTATTTTATAGATTTTTAAAATAAAAATCAAATTTATTTTAATATCCAATGTCTAAGATCAATCAAATTAATTTTAAATTATCAGGAATTAAACTATTAAGAATAAAACATGAACAAGAACCCAGAAACATAAATCATTCATTCAAAATCCAGTAACAAAAGCATCATCATTCACCTTTTAAAATAGTTTAAAAACTAGAGACCATAACAACAACATTACAAAATTCATAATATCAAAAACCAATAACAAAAATAACATCAAAAAATTCATAGCAAAAATCCAGTAACAACATTGAATTTCCTCACTAATTCATAAAATATCCAGTAACAACTAACATCATCGCTGCTTCAAATGTATTTCTTCCCCAAGATAATATATATATATATATATATATATATATATATATATATATATATATATATATATATATATATATATATATATATATATATATATTATATATATATTGTTCTTGTCTATGCTTCATAACATTTCTTTGGATCTATGTTCTTCCTCAAAACGGAAATCCATTGTTCTTTTCTATCTGTTTTTGGTTTAAGAACAACCACTGCTACAACAACTCGCATATTCATTCGACGCTAGACAAGAGATTGACGACCGAGAGAAGGTTCTCGTAGCAGTGATGCGACAAATATAGGCATTGGGGCTTGAAACCCCTTTCTTTTTCATTGTGATAGGGACAGGGATAACCATAATTAGATTCAAGGTTGGTTAGTTTTTGGGGGGAAGAACATGTTTTGGGGGAAAGAACACGTTTTTGAGAAGAATGCAATATTTGGTGCTAAACTATTATTATATTAATAAGTTATTATTATTATTATTAAAAATGTTAATGACAATATTGTGGACTCATTGCAACCTCATTTCACCATCTGTAAGAAGCTTGTGCCAAACTGGTTTTCAAAACATCATCCATGACAGTTGGGATTTTGAGAAGAACCAAGCATCATTGAACTCCATTCCTTCGTCCATGCGTCTCCTGGGGTACTAAAGAAATTCTGTTTCGCCTCTTTGCAACCAAAAGACCACAAACACATCACTGCCATGAAAAAAACTTCAGAATAAGGTCAGAATTCGCGCGGCTCAGTTCTTGTTCAAGTCAAGGGTTGAAGGCTCAGAGGTCATCAGTTCATACACAGACAGTCAAAAACCCTAGAAAGTCAAAGACAGTCAACAGTCAGTCAAAGCAGTGGATGGTGGCCATTCTTGTGGAATTTGGGCACCATGCTCATTAATCAAGGGTTCATATATCTTGGGACATCATTTGAAGTCAAGTTCTCAAGGAATTAGGGTTTGGAATTCATCAGAAGAGGTTCAGTCATCCAAAACCCTAGAAAAGTCAATTGTTGGTCAACTGTCCATTTAATCAGTGATTTGATGATGGAAATTGGTTTGAGAGAGCTCATTCATGGCCAAATAGTCCTCATATATCATGTCAAACACCATCATGGAAGAATTTGAAGCCAGATCAAAAATTTCCAAAAATGGAAACTGGACCTGTAACTGAAACTTACCAAAAATGGAAAGTCTTGATCCTCAAACTTACATCATGATACAAGCTTCAAATGAATTTTTGCCCAACATGAAAGTTGAAGATCTTGTTCTCCCATTTCCAAAAAGTCCAAGAACTCTCAATTCCCATGTGTGGTTGGCAAGTTATGATCGAATCGTTTTCACAAAATCTTGGACTTCAAAAGGCCATATCTCTCAAACCATTTGGCCAATTTTGGTGGGGTTTTTTCCTACAAGTCACATTTGATCCCCTCTTTCCAAAAATGTAAATTTCATGAGCCAAAACATTGCCAATCAAAATGGCATTTTTGAACCTAGCATGTGTGAAATTCAAGTTTGACCAATGGTTGACTTTTTGAATTATGCATTTTTAACACTTGGGGCCAATTGGAACTTGCTTAGAATGTTATTTGCAGCATGTACAAAGTCAAATTCGTGCAAGTACTTGCACCCATCACATAGCCATGCCTAGTTGCTTGAAAATGGGAAGAAAAGTACAATTTGCAACCACCATATCCCACATATCCATGAGCCATGCCTTGTACTATGAAAACAGAAAATCTTAACATATTTTTTCTGTCAAACCAACCCTAGAGTTGCAGCAAGAACCAACAGAACTTCACACTCTCAAAAAACTTCATTCTTGGCCATTTTCCAAAATTTTCCAAAAAAGCTCCAAAGAACTCTCCTTGGCCATTGTTGTTTCATCATCCAAACAATATTGTGGACTCATTGCAACCTCATTTCACCATCTGTAAGAAGCTTGTGCCAAACTGGTTTTCAAAACATCATCCATGACAGTTGGGATTTTGAGAAGAACCAAGCATCATTGAACTCCATTCCTTCGTCCATGCGTCTCCTGGGGTACTAAAGAAATTCTGTTTCGCCTCTTTGCAACCAAAAGACCACAAACACATCACTGCCATGAAAAAAACTTCAGAATAAGGTCAGAATTCGCGCGGCTCAGTTCTTGTTCAAGTCAAGGGTTGAAGGCTCAGAGGTCATCAGTTCATACACAGACAGTCAAAAACCCTAGAAAGTCAAAGACAGTCAACAGTCAGTCAAAGCAGTGGATGGTGGCCATTCTTGTGGAATTTGGGCACCATGCTCATTAATCAAGGGTTCATATATCTTGGGACATCATTTGAAGTCAAGTTCTCAAGGAATTAGGGTTTGGAATTCATCAGAAGAGGTTCAGTCATCCAAAACCCTAGAAAAGTCAATTGTTGGTCAACTGTCCATTTAATCAGTGATTTGATGATGGAAATTGGTTTGAGAGAGCTCATTCATGGCCAAATAGTCCTCATATATCATGTCAAACACCATCATGGAAGAATTTGAAGCCAGATCAAAAATTTCCAAAAATGGAAACTGGACCTGTAACTGAAACTTACCAAAAATGGAAAGTCTTGATCCTCAAACTTACATCATGATACAAGCTTCAAATGAATTTTTGCCCAACATGAAAGTTGAAGATCTTGTTCTCCCATTTCCAAAAAGTCCAAGAACTCTCAATTCCCATGTGTGGTTGGCAAGTTATGATCGAATCGTTTTCACAAAATCTTGGACTTCAAAAGGCCATATCTCTCAAACCATTTGGCCAATTTTGGTGGGGTTTTTTCCTACAAGTCACATTTGATCCCCTCTTTCCAAAAATGTAAATTTCATGAGCCAAAACATTGCCAATCAAAATGGCATTTTTGAACCTAGCATGTGTGAAATTCAAGTTTGACCAATGGTTGACTTTTTGAATTATGCATTTTTAACACTTGGGGCCAATTGGAACTTGCTTAGAATGTTATTTGCAGCATGTACAAAGTCAAATTCGTGCAAGTACTTGCACCCATCACATAGCCATGCCTAGTTGCTTGAAAATGGGAAGAAAAGTACAATTTGCAACCACCATATCCCACATATCCATGAGCCATGCCTTGTACTATGAAAACAGAAAATCTTAACATATTTTTTCTGTCAAACCAACCCTAGAGTTGCAGCAAGAACCAACAGAACTTCACACTCTCAAAAAACTTCATTCTTGGCCATTTTCCAAAATTTTCCAAAAAAGCTCCAAAGAACTCTCCTTGGCCATTGTTGTTTCATCATCCAAACAATATTGTGGACTCATTGCAACCTCATTTCACCATCTGTAAGAAGCTTGTGCCAAACTGGTTTTCAAAACATCATCCATGACAGTTGGGATTTTGAGAAGAACCAAGCATCATTGAACTCCATTCCTTCGTCCATGCGTCTCCTGGGGTACTAAAGAAATTCTGTTTCGCCTCTTTGCAACCAAAAGACCACAAACACATCACTGCCATGAAAAAAACTTCAGAATAAGGTCAGAATTCGCGCGGCTCAGTTCTTGTTCAAGTCAAGGGTTGAAGGCTCAGAGGTCATCAGTTCATACACAGACAGTCAAAAACCCTAGAAAGTCAAAGACAGTCAACAGTCAGTCAAAGCAGTGGATGGTGGCCATTCTTGTGGAATTTGGGCACCATGCTCATTAATCAAGGGTTCATATATCTTGGGACATCATTTGAAGTCAAGTTCTCAAGGAATTAGGGTTTGGAATTCATCAGAAGAGGTTCAGTCATCCAAAACCCTAGAAAAGTCAATTGTTGGTCAACTGTCCATTTAATCAGTGATTTGATGATGGAAATTGGTTTGAGAGAGCTCATTCATGGCCAAATAGTCCTCATATATCATGTCAAACACCATCATGGAAGAATTTGAAGCCAGATCAAAAATTTCCAAAAATGGAAACTGGACCTGTAACTGAAACTTACCAAAAATGGAAAGTCTTGATCCTCAAACTTACATCATGATACAAGCTTCAAATGAATTTTTGCCCAACATGAAAGTTGAAGATCTTGTTCTCCCATTTCCAAAAAGTCCAAGAACTCTCAATTCCCATGTGTGGTTGGCAAGTTATGATCGAATCGTTTTCACAAAATCTTGGACTTCAAAAGGCCATATCTCTCAAACCATTTGGCCAATTTTGGTGGGGTTTTTTCCTACAAGTCACATTTGATCCCCTCTTTCCAAAAATGTAAATTTCATGAGCCAAAACATTGCCAATCAAAATGGCATTTTTGAACCTAGCATGTGTGAAATTCAAGTTTGACCAATGGTTGACTTTTTGAATTATGCATTTTTAACACTTGGGGCCAATTGGAACTTGCTTAGAATGTTATTTGCAGCATGTACAAAGTCAAATTCGTGCAAGTACTTGCACCCATCACATAGCCATGCCTAGTTGCTTGAAAATGGGAAGAAAAGTACAATTTGCAACCACCATATCCCACATATCCATGAGCCATGCCTTGTACTATGAAAACAGAAAATCTTAACATATTTTTTCTGTCAAACCAACCCTAGAGTTGCAGCAAGAACCAACAGAACTTCACACTCTCAAAAAACTTCATTCTTGGCCATTTTCCAAAATTTTCCAAAAAAGCTCCAAAGAACTCTCCTTGGCCATTGTTGTTTCATCATCCAAACAATATTGTGGACTCATTGCAACCTCATTTCACCATCTGTAAGAAGCTTGTGCCAAACTGGTTTTCAAAACATCATCCATGACAGTTGGGATTTTGAGAAGAACCAAGCATCATTGAACTCCATTCCTTCGTCCATGCGTCTCCTGGGGTACTAAAGAAATTCTGTTTCGCCTCTTTGCAACCAAAAGACCACAAACACATCACTGCCATGAAAAAAACTTCAGAATAAGGTCAGAATTCGCGCGGCTCAGTTCTTGTTCAAGTCAAGGGTTGAAGGCTCAGAGGTCATCAGTTCATACACAGACAGTCAAAAACCCTAGAAAGTCAAAGACAGTCAACAGTCAGTCAAAGCAGTGGATGGTGGCCATTCTTGTGGAATTTGGGCACCATGCTCATTAATCAAGGGTTCATATATCTTGGGACATCATTTGAAGTCAAGTTCTCAAGGAATTAGGGTTTGGAATTCATCAGAAGAGGTTCAGTCATCCAAAACCCTAGAAAAGTCAATTGTTGGTCAACTGTCCATTTAATCAGTGATTTGATGATGGAAATTGGTTTGAGAGAGCTCATTCATGGCCAAATAGTCCTCATATATCATGTCAAACACCATCATGGAAGAATTTGAAGCCAGATCAAAAATTTCCAAAAATGGAAACTGGACCTGTAACTGAAACTTACCAAAAATGGAAAGTCTTGATCCTCAAACTTACATCATGATACAAGCTTCAAATGAATTTTTGCCCAACATGAAAGTTGAAGATCTTGTTCTCCCATTTCCAAAAAGTCCAAGAACTCTCAATTCCCATGTGTGGTTGGCAAGTTATGATCGAATCGTTTTCACAAAATCTTGGACTTCAAAAGGCCATATCTCTCAAACCATTTGGCCAATTTTGGTGGGGTTTTTTCCTACAAGTCACATTTGATCCCCTCTTTCCAAAAATGTAAATTTCATGAGCCAAAACATTGCCAATCAAAATGGCATTTTTGAACCTAGCATGTGTGAAATTCAAGTTTGACCAATGGTTGACTTTTTGAATTATGCATTTTTAACACTTGGAGCCAATTGGAACTTGCTTAGAATGTTATTTGCAGCATGTACAAAGTCAAATTCGTGCAAGTACTTGCACCCATCACATAGCCATGCCTAGTTGCTTGAAAATGGGAAGAAAAGTACAATTTGCAACCACCATATCCCACATATCCATGAGCCATGCCTTGTACTATGAAAACAGAAAATCTTAACATATTTTTTCTGTCAAACCAACCCTAGAGTTGCAGCAAGAACCAACAGAACTTCACACTCTCAAAAAACTTCATTCTTGGCCATTTTCCAAAATTTTCCAAAAAAGCTCCAAAGAACTCTCCTTGGCCATTGTTGTTTCATCATCCAAACAATATTGTGGACTCATTGCAACCTCATTTCACCATCTGTAAGAAGCTTGTGCCAAACTGGTTTTCAAAACATCATCCATGACAGTTGGGATTTTGAGAAGAACCAAGCATCATTGAACTCCATTCCTTCGTCCATGCGTCTCCTGGGGTACTAAAGAAATTCTGTTTCGCCTCTTTGCAACCAAAAGACCACAAACACATCACTGCCATGAAAAAAACTTCAGAATAAGGTCAGAATTCGCGCGGCTCAGTTCTTGTTCAAGTCAAGGGTTGAAGGCTCAGAGGTCATCAGTTCATACACAGACAGTCAAAAACCCTAGAAAGTCAAAGACAGTCAACAGTCAGTCAAAGCAGTGGATGGTGGCCATTCTTGTGGAATTTGGGCACCATGCTCATTAATCAAGGGTTCATATATCTTGGGACATCATTTGAAGTCAAGTTCTCAAGGAATTAGGGTTTGGAATTCATCAGAAGAGGTTCAGTCATCCAAAACCCTAGAAAAGTCAATTGTTGGTCAACTGTCCATTTAATCAGTGATTTGATGATGGAAATTGGTTTGAGAGAGCTCATTCATGGCCAAATAGTCCTCATATATCATGTCAAACACCATCATGGAAGAATTTGAAGCCAGATCAAAAATTTCCAAAAATGGAAACTGGACCTGTAACTGAAACTTACCAAAAATGGAAAGTCTTGATCCTCAAACTTACATCATGATACAAGCTTCAAATGAATTTTTGCCCAACATGAAAGTTGAAGATCTTGTTCTCCCATTTCCAAAAAGTCCAAGAACTCTCAATTCCCATGTGTGGTTGGCAAGTTATGATCGAATCGTTTTCACAAAATCTTGGACTTCAAAAGGCCATATCTCTCAAACCATTTGGCCAATTTTGGTGGGGTTTTTTCCTACAAGTCACATTTGATCCCCTCTTTCCAAAAATGTAAATTTCATGAGCCAAAACATTGCCAATCAAAATGGCATTTTTGAACCTAGCATGTGTGAAATTCAAGTTTGACCAATGGTTGACTTTTTGAATTATGCATTTTTAACACTTGGGGCCAATTGGAACTTGCTTAGAATGTTATTTGCAGCATGTACAAAGTCAAATTCGTGCAAGTACTTGCACCCATCACATAGCCATGCCTAGTTGCTTGAAAATGGGAAGAAAAGTACAATTTGCAACCACCATATCCCACATATCCATGAGCCATGCCTTGTACTATGAAAACAGAAAATCTTAACATATTTTTTCTATCAAACCAACCCTAGAGTTGCAGCAAGAACCAACAGAACTTCACACTCTCAAAAAACTTCATTCTTGGCCATTTTCCAAAATTTTCCAAAAAAGCTCCAAAGAACTCTCCTTGGCCATTGTTGTTTCATCATCCAAACAATATTGTGGACTCATTGCAACCTCATTTCACCATCTGTAAGAAGCTTGTGCCAAACTGGTTTTCAAAACATCATCCATGACAGTTGGAATTTTGAGAAGAACCAAGCATCATTGAACTCCATTCCTTCGTCCATGCGTCTCCTGGGGTACTAAAGAAATTCTGTTTCGCCTCTTTGCAACCAAAAGACCACAAACACATCACTGCCATGAAAAAAACTTCAGAATAAGGTCAGAATTCGCGCGGCTCAGTTCTTGTTTTTAAACATATAATCATAAAGTTCATTTCACCCTGATTCTATTGATATAAATTTTGTGGAAAATGGTTGCATATTGAGAGAAATACATGGATTTAAAGTTTCACACTCAAATATGTTTTTGTTTGGTTCTTGGTTGTTAGCTTGATTTAGTGAACATGAAGGTTGGATTATTAATGTACATGATGAGGTGAACACATTGATATATTACTCTTTGATTTTGGCCACCATTTGTTCTTGCTGGAAATTTTTCAATTGAACATGTAGATACTGCATTTTTTTCTGCAATATGAATACTGAGTTTTTTTCTTTTACTGTACACGATACTGGGCATTTCTTTTTACTGTAGCCAAGCCATTAAATAAATGCCAAAAAAAGGCTTGGGGCAAGGGGGATTCGAACCCCAGACCTTTGCCTCAAAGCTTCAAATACCAAGTGTTTTACCACTGGGGCGCAATGCCAATTCATTTATTTAAACGCCTTCTATGAAATATATATTAAAAAGGAGCGCTGACCTCCCCATTTAAATGAAACGCTGAGTTTCAATACTCAGCGAGGGGCGTTTTCGTCCTTTGTCTTTTTGTATTCCAATAATCAATTAATTCATTTTTCATTTCAATATTTATTTCATTTAATTACTCAAACTTTGAAAAATCATAAGTTCCTCATTTTAATTCCAAATTCATTGGGAATTTTTGCATCATGTCCATCTTGATCTCTAGTCTTTTGTCATATATTTTCCAGAATTTTTGCATGGTCGAATTTTAAATGGTGCTATGTGACCAATTTTTGTACATCTTGCCAAAACATTTGTGAAATGATGATACTTTATCCAATGGCTCCCAAATTTTTTGTGCTTAAACTAGACACACTCATGGTGATTTTGGTGTAGAGTTTGCGAATTTATCTTATCTGGTTTGTGAGTTATGATTTTTTGAAATAGGGTGTGACAATTTGTGTCACACCATTGATGTCCAACTTCATGATTTTCATTACCATGCTTCTTGACCTCCAATTGACCTGATTTTTTGCATGAACCTACTCTTGTATGTCTAGTTCACATGTGAATTTTCTTGGAATTATTTGTGGCATTTCCTAATTGTTTGAGATTTTCTCCCCTGCTTGGTCATATGTTGACTTTTTGTGACACTTGTTCCCATTTCATTTGTGAAATTCTCATACTTTATTAGATGGACATGAAATTTTACATGAGATAACTAGACATCCTCATCTTTGCCATGGTTTTGACCCCATTCATTTATCATACACCATCTCTGACTTATGATTTTTCTAAGTTGATGCATGTTTGGTTGACTTCTTTGAGCATGTTCAAAATTTCTTTGACTTTCTGATTTTCATTGACTGCCTTCCACTTGTCCAAATGAGATGAAATTTGACATGCTTACCATGCTGTGGGTTGGGATTGATCATGATTTATTTGGTGATTTTTGGAAATGTTTGAGGTTGCTTTTGAGTTAAGTCTTGCTGTTGACTTCTATGAGCTTCTGTTTGCTACACTTTGACCTAAATTGTTCATGAAATGATGATGATGGTTGATATGAATGTGAACCCAATTGGTTTTGTTTCTTGATTGTTTGAACTTGATTTTGGATACTTGCCACTTGCTGTTTTGACTTTCTCATTCATTTTTGACCCTAGGCTTGTCCTAGTGGTCCTGTTATTCACTTTTGAGCTTGTGTTTTCAGGTTGACCAACAAATGACCAATGAGACCAATTCTTTTTGATTGAGCTTGCTTAAATATCATTGTCTAACTTGTTTATTTTGTAGGTGGCTTGGCTCACATGCCTTGAGCCTTGTGCCTTGCACATTCACTTGCTTGTGTTGACTGGTTGATGTCTGTTTCATTTTGATCTAACTTTGACTTGTATACTAACTGTGCTTGACTGTTTCAGGTACTTTAGTTGCTTTTAGTTCCTTGTGAACTTTTGCTTTTCTTTGCTTAAGAGCAATTTGCATTGAGGTATGCTTTCTAATCTTCATGTAGTCTGGAAGACCTGGTCTGTTACTTGGCCAGGCAACTGTCTGAAGTCCTCCTTAAGAGGCAATGTTTGTGGATGTTTAATTTTGTCCTTGCATAGAGTCAAAGTCCTCCTAAGTGAAGAGGCAATTGGCAGAACCCAAGGGATATGCAACCTATCCCCTGCTATTCAGTGTGTCATCTGTTTTGCTCACACCACTGTGTTGATGCATTGCAGATACAAACCCAAGATCTCGTGCAATTGCACAATCGAGTCAGTTTTAAATGTGTAGAAGGGTTCCCACTTTCTGAACCCACACATTCTTGTCTTAAGCTCTCCCAGGCCAGGGATAAGAGCTGTGAAGTCTTATCTTCACTCACCTTTCATCTGCTTCACCTTAGTCCCTCAATGGCAAGGTTAAGAGCACATTCATCCAGTTCCAGAGGTTTGTTTGTTGAGGTTGATATGACCCCTCGACTAAAACCTAGCCTTGTTTGAGCCACTTGCTTGTGTATAGTGTGTGCTATCTGTGCTTGTAGGATTGTTTGACTTGCTTCCTGTGCAAGTTAGGATTGTTTGACTTGCTTCCTGTGCAAGTTAGGATTGTTTGACTTGCTTCCTGTGCAAGTTAGTGTTTGCTTAGACTTGCTTCCTGTGCAAGTTAGGTTTTGCTTGGCTTGCTTCCTGTGCAAGTTAAGTGTAGGTGTGGCTTGCTTCCTGTGCAAGTCATGTCTAGGATAGGCTGGCTCCCTGTGCCAGTTAGCTAGAAACCTTAACTTAGGGTTGATTTTGCATGATAACATCTAGGCTCGAGTCGTAGTCTCCCTAGTTGTGTCTCCCTCTGTTATCTGGTTAGGCTAAGTCCTTTATCCCTCCGTAGGGGAACTACGTCGCCCTGATCCTCATACCAGATAAGGTACGTAGGCAGGAGATGAGCAGATCTCTCCGGGCGCCTGTGTCTTTGTTTTGTCTTGTTGTGTGCTTGGAAGCTGATGTAAGTCCATCGAGTGGCATTTGGGTTCCAGTGTGCGTGTGTTTGGTTCGGATGCTGATGTAAGTCCAGTGATTGGCGTTCAGGCTCTATGTTTACCTTCTTGAGTGTGTTTTGGTTCGGATGCTGATGTAAGTCCAGTGATTGGCATTCAGGCTCCACGTTTGCCTTTGCCTGTGTTTTGTTTGTGTGCGTGTTAGCCGAGCTACGAATGCTCTGATTCTTCTCTCGTCCGAGAAGATACGTATGCATAGGATGCGATATCCTAGCGAGCATGTGTCGTTTCCCCAGTCCGAACTACTTCGACTCTGATGTCTATGCCTGATAGACTAAGTAGGCCCAGGATGCGACATCCTGCCGAGTCAGTTTCTTGTGTTTCTTTCAGCCAGGGTGTGTGTATTTGAGCAGTGTTTAGCAACCATTTATCCTTCCTTTTGTGCGTGGATCCCGTAGAGTACTACGGATGCGTAGGGGTGCTAATACCTTCCCTTCGCATAACCGACTCCCGAACCCATCCTCTTTGGTCGCGAGACCATGTTCTTTCCAGGTTTACTCTGAGCGTTTCCTTTCCCTCTTTTGGGATAAATAACGCACGGTGGCGGCTCTGTTGTTTCTTCTTTTCCCGCCGGTTTTTCGCGTGATGCGACAGCTGGCGACTCCACTGGGGATCTAGAGAAGTTGACCTGTGCTGGTCCATCTTCCCTGAGCGAGTCTCTCCTAGCGCTCTCTAGGTTAGGGTTTTGGTTGCTTTGTGCTGTGTTTATTTATTGCATTCATTATTTGTTCATTTCATTTATTGTTTGCATTTATTGTGTGCATTAATGTTTGCATTCATATTCATTATTCATTCTTCCTGGCTGGTTGTCTGTTTTTCTTTGTGGGGTGGGAGTCAGTTGAGGTAAAAGGTCCAATACCCAGACCATGAGTGAAATCTAGGAAACCTAGGAATAGAGTGATTCATGGGAAGCGGGTGGTGTACGCCACTTAGCGGAACATTGATATCACGAGCAGTTCAGACTCTGATGGGGTATTATCGGTGCATACATCGGGTGTGCACAGGATGATATTCTTGAAAGGGTTGTTTATCCTGCGTTTCTCTTGACCTTACCCTGGCCTAGACTACACCCGTGAGTGGGGAAGGGTTCATCATTACAGGTACTGTTGGTGACTTATGGTTCTGTTGGTGACTTTGGGTTCAGACAACAGTATATTCAGTTGACCTTGGGTTTTCAAGTTGGATTTGGGTTCTGAGTTTAGACCGAAGCTTCGACTTTGTGATCAGAGATGCACCGCCAGCCAGTTGTGTCTGCATCATGTGCATCATAGCATATTTATTTTCAAAAAGATACGCAAAAAAAAAAGAAAAAAAAAGAGAAAGAAAAAAAACTAACCTCCGCATGCATATCATTTCTCAGGTACATTCCAGAGTTTGATTCGCCGATAGAGATGGCAACAGTCCCAGAGCCGAAGCGGAAGACTTGTATCTACGTTTTTCACCGGGAGCCTTTGACGCCTCTGATTGAGTTGGGCAGTCTTGTGACCAGTGATCGTCTGGGGGGGTTCGTGAATCAGTACGGGGATATCCTGACAGTATTGAAGACAATAGTTGACCCGGTGCCGTTGCAGACACTTCTTCAGTTCTATGACCCGGAGCTTAGATGTTTCACGTTCCAAGATTACCAGTTAGCACCTACTCTCGAGGAGTATTCTATACTGTTGAGCATCCCGATTCAGCATCAGGTTCCTTTCTTGGACGTACCAAAGGAGGTTGACTTTAAGGTTGTTGCCAGAGCTCTCCGGTTGAGTGTTAAGGAAGTTTGTGATAATTGGAAGCCCAGTGGGGGAGTTGTGGGTCTGCCGTTGAAGTTTCTTCTGAGAATAGCCAGAGATGAAGCAGAGAAGGGAAATTGGGAAGCTTTTCACGCACAGCTTGCCGCCTTGATATATGGAATCATCCTATTTCCCAGTATGCCAAATTTTGTTGACCATGCTGCCATCAGCATTTTCATCAGAGGAAATCCAGTCCCCACCTTGTTAGCTGATACTTACTATGCCATCCACAGTAGGCATGGTAAGGGTGGAGCCATCAGGTGCTGTCTACCTCTCCTGTTTAGATGGTTCATGTCACTCCTGCCTGGTAGTGGACCCTTTGTGGACACTCAGAGCACTCTCAAGTGGACTCAGAGGGTCATGTCGCTCACCTCTTATGACATCAGATGGCAATCTTACCGGATGAATGTGAAGAATGTTATTATGAGCTGTGGAGAATTCCGGAATGTGCCACTCGTGGGGACCAAGGGTTGTATAAATTATAATCCAGTTCTTTCTCTTCGCCAGTTAGGTTTTGTTATGAGTAGAAGACCACTTGAAGCTGAGATAGCTGAGAGTGTGTACTTTGAGAAGAAGGATGACCCTGTTAGGTTGGAGCAGATTGGAAGAGCTTGGAAGTCCATTGGTGTCAGAGATGGATCCATCTTAGGGAAGAAGTTTGCCATAGCCATGCCTGATTACACTGATTGGGTAAAGAAGAGAGTGGAAACTTTGTTGCTACCCTACGATAGGATGGAACCGTTGCAAGAGCAACCACCCTTGATTCTTGCTGATAGTGTGCCTGCTGAGCACTATAAGCAAGCTCTGATGGAGAGTCGTCGGTTGAGGGAGAAGGAGCAAGACACCCATATGGAGTTATACAAAGCTAAAGCTGATAGGTTGCACATGGCCCATCAACTCAGGGAAGTGCAAGGAGAAGATGCTAGCAGAGCAAGGAGCAAGAAGAGATCATATGAGGAGATAGAGTCTATGTTGGATGAGGAGCATAGGGAGCGCTTGAGACTGCAGAGAGCAGAAGCCAACTATCAGAAGAAGATCAGAGACCTAGAGAAGCAACTCAGAGACAAAGACGCTCAGTTGAAGAAGGAGATGGAGTTGAGACAGAAATCAGAGGACTATCTTGGAGGAGAAGTCTTGGAGCTCAGAAGACAGTTGAAGGAGAAGATCACCCCTCTACCAGAATGTTCAGAATGCACACTGTTGATAGACCAGTGCCATTACCTGAAGACCCTCATTCCAGAAGACCGTCTGTCTTAGTTTGTATCTTTGTTTGTGTTTTTTTGAGAATCACCTCCAGGCTTGTTGGATGGGATTCATTTGTTTGTACTCCGTCTTTGGATCTTCATTATTGAGAATCACCTCCAGGCTTGTTGGATGGGATTCATTTCTTTGTACTCTGTTTATGCGAATTTTCTGTTGACTCGGTGGTATTGACCTTTTCACCCTTATGTATGGATAAGATTGTCAGTATTTCCCTGTTGTTCGCATTTTCCTTGTATCTGTTTGGTCTCTTGTTGCTGCAGGTTGCCATCTTTTCAGGATGGGTCAGGCTCTTTGAATGCCTGAGAGATGAACATATCATGTGCATCATACGCATCATTAGCATCATACTCATATCATTTTGCATAACAGGTGTTCTTGGTCGTGACTTCTCACTCTGGTTCCTGTTTTAGGCAGGATAGCTGATCAACGTCCGCACCGCTACTCAACAAGACTGAATCAACAGAGAAGTATGGATCAATTTCAAGCTGAGTTGGCTGAGATGAAGGCTAGCATGGCCCAGTTTATGAATATGATGCAAGGGGTTGCACAAGGTCAAGAAGAACTCCGAGCCATGGTTCAGAGACAAGAGGCTGCAAATCCACCGATCAACCATGCTCCGCCAGAGGGAGGCCCGGTCAATGATAACAATGTTGCTGCTGCTGTACCCGTCAACAACTATGCTGTAGGTGATGAGTTGGGGGGTATTCGAATCAACGGTCAACCTATTGCTCCAGATGCCGCTAATGCCAGAGTAGTCCGTGCCCCGGCCCGTAATCCCGTTCCGATTGTTGACAGACAAGAGGATATGTTCTCTCTGCTCAGTGAAGACGAAGACGTTCTGGGAAGGGTTAATGAGAGAGACCGCAAAGTTGAGGCTCTTGCTGAGAAGATCCGTGCTATGGAATGTCAGAATTCTCTCGGTTTTGATGTTACCAATATGGGGTTGGTGGAAGGTTTGAGAATCCCTTACAAGTTCAAAGCGCCGTCCTTCGATAAATACAACGGTACTTCTTGCCCTCGCACCCATGTGCAGGCTTATTATCGAAAAATCTCTGCGTATACCGATGATGAAAAGATGTGGATGTATTTTTTCCAAGATAGTCTATCTGGGGCTTCTTTGGACTGGTACATGGAATTGAAGAGAGATTCTATCCGCTGTTGGAGGGATCTAGGTGAGGCCTTTTTGAGGCAATACAAACACAACATGGACATGGCACCGAGCCGGACTCAGCTGCAGAGTCTTTGTCAGAAATCCAATGAGAGCTTCAAGGAGTATGCCCAGAGGTGGCGTGAACTGGCTGCTAGAGTTCAACCCCCTATGCTGGAGAGGGAGTTGACAGATATGTTTATCGGTACTCTTCAAGGTGTGTTTATGGACCGGATGGGGAGCTGCCCATTCGGTAGTTTTTCTGATGTTGTCATTTGTGGAGAGAGGACTGAGAGTTTGATTAAAACTGGGAAGATCCAAGATGCTGGTTCCTCTTCTTCTAAGAAGCCATTTGCTGGGGCACCTCGTCGAAGAGAGGGTGAAACTAATGCTGTTCAACACCGCAGAGATCAGAATAGAAGTGAATACCGTCAAGCTGCTGCAGTAACCATTCCGGCACCTCAACCTCGTCAACAACAACAACAAAGAGTTCAACAACCGCAACAACAACAACAGCAACGTCCGTATCAGCCCAGACAAAGGATGCCTGATCGACGTTTTGATTCACTACCCATGTCGTACGCCGAACTGCTGCCCGAACTACTCAGGTTGGGGATGGTTGAGTTGCGTACAATGGCTCCGCCTACAGTATTGCCTCCTGGGTACGACGCCAACGTCCGTTGTGACTTTCACTCTGGGGCACCAGGGCATCATACTGAGAAGTGTCGGGCTCTCCAGCACAAGGTTCAAGATTTGATCGATGCCAAGGCAATCAACTTCGCTCCAGTGCCTAATGTTGTAAACAACCCTATGCCTCAGCATGGTGGGCATAGAGTGAACAATATTGAGGGGAAGGAAGCTGAAGATCTGGTTGTTAATGTTGATGATGTTCAGACTTCTCTGCTAGTTGTGAAGGGTCGTCTGCTGAATGGGGGTGTCTACTCGGGCTGTGATGAGGATTGTTTGGGCTGTGCAGAATCTGAGAATGGTTGCGACCAGTTAAGGGCCGGTATCCAGGGTATGATGGATGAGGGTTGTTTGCAATTCAGTAGGGCTGTAAAAGATCGTGGAACAGTGTCAACTATTACCATTTACTTTAAACCGTCTGAAGAACGTGGACAAAGGGTCGTTAGTGCACCTGCAACGAATGGTATCCCAGTTACCATTCCCATGCCTGTAACCATCAGTGCTCCAACTACTATCGTTGCGTCTGGAAGAAGGGCTGTTGAGAATAGTAGAGCCGTGCCGTGGAAGTATGATAATGCTCACCGCAGTTACAGAAGGGCTGAAAGTCAGACAAGACCAGTGAATCAAACTCCAGTGACAATTGGTTTACCGAATAGAGTTCCTGCAACTGTTGGTCCGGCTGTGGATAATGTAGGGGGTCCAGGAGGTTTTACCAGAAGCGGTCGTCTGTTCGCACCGCAGCCTTTGAGGGACAATAATGCTGAGGCTCTCGCCAAAGCAAAGGGTAAGCAAGCTGTGGTTGAGGAAGAACCTGTCCAGAAAGAAGCGCCCGAGGGGTCATTTGAGAAGGACGTGGAGGAGTTTATGAAGATAATCAAGAAGAGTGACTACAAGATTGTAGATCAGTTGAATCAAACTCCGTCCAAGATTTCTATACTTTCACTGTTGTTGTGCTCTGAGGCACACCGTAATGCCTTGCTGAAGATGTTGAATCTGGCTTACGTGCCTCAGGAGATTTCTGTCAATCAACTGGAGGGTGTGATGGCCAATGTGAGCACCAGGCATGGTGTAGGATTCACCAACCTGGACTTACCGCCTGAAGGGCGGAACCATAACAAAGCCTTGCACATCACCATGGAGTGCAAGGGGGCAGTGTTGTCTCACGTATTGGTAGACACCGGGTCGTCGCTGAATGTGTTGCCTAAGCAGATTCTGAGGAAGATTGATGCGGAAGGGTTTGTGCTTAATCCCAGCGACCTGATCGTTCGTGCTTTCGACGGATCCAAACGTTCTGTATGTGGGGAAGTTACCTTGCCTGTGAAGATAGGTCCTGAGGTATTCGATATCATCTTCTATGTTATGGACATCCAACCCGCCTATAGTTGTTTGTTGGGGCGTCCATGGATTCATGCAGCAGGGGCAGTCTCGTCGACTCTCCATCAAAAGCTCAAGTATGTCTGGAACGGTCGGATTGTGACTGTGTGCGGTGAAGAAGAGATTCTGGTGAGTCATCTATCCTCGTTCAAATATGTTGAGGTGGATGGCGAGATCCACGAAACCTTATGCCAGGCGTTTGAGACTGTGGCTCTTGAGAAAGTGGCGTACGCTGAGCAGAGGAAGCCAGGTGCTTCAATTACTTCTTACAAGCAGGCTAAAGAGGTTGTTGATTCTGGCAAAGCTGAAGGCTGGGGCAAGATGGTGGACTTGCCTGTTAAAGAAGACAAATTTGGTGTTGGTTACGAGCCTCTCCGAGCAGAGCAGAATGGTCAAGCGGGTCCGAGTACCTTTACCAGCGCTGGGCTGATGAATCATGGCGATGTCTCTGCAACCGGTAGTGAAGACTGTGACAGTGATTGTGATTTGGACAACTGGGTTCGCCCGTGTGCACCAGGGGGGTCTATCAACAACTGGACGGCTGAAGAAGTGGTTCAAGTTACTCTTCTGACAGAGTAATTTTCTGTTGTTTTGTCATTTTGCATGAAAATCCTACGATCTGCCCAAGGCGTAGTGATTCATTGTAGGGCCTCATCATGTTTTAATGATTATCATTAATGAAGGACATTTTTGCAATCAAACTTTGTGATACCTGTATTTCTATTTTTTGTTTTCACCTTTTTTCAAAACAATAAAAATGGCAATGCTTTTGTTTTTTGTGACTTTTTTGAACTCTTTTTCTAAAACAAAGCATTAAACATGCAGAAGCGATCTTATGGCATTCACTATGAACAGTTCTGTTATGGCTCAGTATGATTTCGACAATCCCATCTACCAAGCTGAAGAGGAGAGTGAGGAAGACTGTGAACTCCCTGCAGAATTGGTCAGACTGCTGAAGCAGGAGGAAAGGGTCATCCAACCTCATCAGGAGGAGTTGGAGGTTGTTAATTTGGGTACTGAGGACGCCAAAAGAGAAATCAAGATTGGGGCTGCTTTAGAGGACTCTGTCAAGAGGAGGCTGATTGAGATGCTGAGAGAGTATGTGGAGATATTCGCCTGGTCATATCAAGATATGCCTGGTTTGGATACAGACATTGTGGTGCACCGATTACCTCTTAGGGAAGAGTGTCCGTCGGTCAAGCAGAAGCTTCGCAGAACAAGTCCTGATATGGCTGTCAAGATCAAGGAAGAGGTTCAGAAGCAGTGGGATGCAGGTTTCCTGGCTGTTACAAGTTATCCCCCATGGGTGGCCAACATCGTTCCTGTGCCGAAGAAGGACGGTAAAGTCAGAATGTGTGTCGATTACCGGGATTTGAATAGAGCGAGTCCGAAAGATGATTTCCCATTACCTCACATTGATGTATTGGTTGATAATACGGCTCAATCCTCGGTATTCTCTTTCATGGATGGTTTCTCCGGATATAATCAGATCAAGATGGCGCCGGAAGACATGGAAAAGACGACATTCATTACACCTTGGGGCACGTTCTGCTATAAGGTGATGCCATTTGGGCTAAAGAATGCTGGTGCTACCTATCAGAGGGCAATGACGACTCTCTTTCATGACATGATGCACAAAGAGATTGAAGTGTACGTGGATGATATGATTGCGAAGTCGCAGACAGAAGAGGAGCACCTGGTTAATTTGCAGAATCTGTTTGACCGTTTGAGAAAGTTCAAGCTGAGGTTGAATCCGAACAAGTGTACGTTTGGGGTGAGATCAGGGAAGCTTTTAGGCTTCATTGTTAGCGAGAAAGGGATTGAGGTAGATCCAGCAAAAGTCAAAGCTATTCAAGAGATGCCTGAACCGAAAACGGAGAAGCAAGTCCGTGGGTTTTTAGGGAGATTAAACTACATTGCAAGGTTCATATCTCACCTAACTGCCACATGTGAACCAATTTTCAAACTGCTCAGAAAGAATCAGGCGATCAAGTGGAATGATGACTGTCAGAAGGCTTTTGACAAGATTAAAGAGTATCTACAGAAACCTCCAATCCTTATACCTCCAGTTCCAGGGAGACCTCTGATAATGTACCTGTCAGTGACGGAGAACTCGATGGGGTGTGTATTGGGACAGCATGACGAGTCTGGTCGAAAAGAGCATGCCATATACTACCTTAGCAAAAAGTTTACCGACTGTGAAACAAGATATTCACTGCTCGAGAAAACTTGCTGTGCTTTGGCCTGGGCTGCTCGCCGACTGAGACAGTATATGTTGAACCATACTACTCTGTTGATTTCTAAGATGGATCTAGTAAAGTACATCTTTGAGAAACCAGCTCTCACCGGACGTGTTGCCCGTTGGCAGATGATTCTAACAGAGTATGACATTCAGTACACGTCCCAGAAGGCCATCAAAGGTAGTATTCTGTCAGACTACCTCGCCGAGCAACCGATTGAAGATTATCAACCTATGATGTTTGAATTCCCTGACGAAGACATCATGTATCTTAAGATGAAAGATTGCGAAGAGCCTCTTGTCGAGGAAGGACCGGACCCGGATGACAAATGGACACTGATGTTTGATGGGGCTGTGAATATGAATGGTAACGGTGTTGGGGCAGTATTGATCAATCCTAAAGGTGCTCATATACCTTTTTCTGCCAGATTGACGTTTGACGTCACCAACAACGAAGCTGAGTATGAGGCTTGTATCATGGGAATAGAAGAAGCCATTGATCTGAGGATCAAAACACTTGACATATTTGGAGATTCAGCTCTAGTGGTCAATCAAGTCAATGGAGATTGGAATACGAATCAGCCGCATTTGATTCCGTATAGAGATTACACCAGAAGAATACTGACGTTCTTCAAGAAGGTGAAGTTGTATCATGTCCCCCGGGATGAGAATCAAATGGCTGATGCCTTGGCTACTTTGTCATCTATGATCAAAGTTCATTGGTGGAATCATGTGCCACATGTTGCGGTGAATCGACTCGAGAGGCCTGCGTATGTGTTTGCAGCCGAGTCTGTTGTGATTGATGAGAAGCCGTGGTATTATGACATCAAGAATTTCCTCAAGACTCAGGAGTATCCTGAAGGTGCGTCGAAGAATGACAAGAAAACCCTTAGGAGGCTAGCTGGAAGCTTCTATTTGAATCAGGATGATGTGTTGTATAAAAGAAACTTTGACATGGTCTTACTCAGATGCGTGGACAGACCCGAGGCATACATGTTAATGCAGGAAGTTCATGAAGGTTCCTTCGGTACTCATGCCGGCGGACATGCAATGGCTAAGAAATTGTTGAGAGCGGGTTATTACTGGATGACTATGGAATCCGATTGTTTCAAGTATGCTCGGAAGTGCCATAAGTGTCAAATCTACGCTGATAAGGTGCATGTACCACCAAACCCTCTGAATGTCATGAATTCGCCTTGGCCGTTTGCCATGTGGGGTATTGATATGATTGGGAAGATTGAGCCTACTGCTTCAAATGGACATCGCTTCATCTTGGTAGCGATTGACTATTTCACCAAATGGGTGGAAGCAGCCTCCTACGCTAATGTTACCAAACAAGTGGTTACCCGGTTCATCAAGAAAGAAATCATATGTCGTTATGGAGTTCCTGAGAGAATCATCACTGACAATGGTTCGAATCTCAATAACAAGATGATGAAAGAGCTTTGTAAAGATTTCAAGATTGAACATCACAATTCTTCTCCTTACAGACCGAAGATGAATGGTGCTGTAGAAGCGGCAAACAAGAATATCAAGAAGATTGTGCAGAAGATGGTCGTTACGTACAAGGATTGGCATGAGATGCTGCCTTTCGCTTTGCATGGGTACCGTACCTCAGTACGTACATCGACCGGGGCAACCCCTTACTCCCTTGTGTATGGTATGGAAGCTGTCTTACCTGTTGAAGTGGAGATTCCTTCCCTGAGAGTTTTATTGGATGTCAAACTGGACGAGGCCGAGTGGATTCGAACGAGGTTTAACGAATTGAGCCTTATCGAGGAGAGACGGCTAGCAGCTGTATGTCATGGACAGTTGTATCAGAGAAGGATGAAGCGAGCCTTTGATCAGAAAGTGCGTCCTCGAAGCTATCAGATCGGTGATCTAGTTTTGAAGAGGATCCTCCCTCCCGGTGCAGATAACAGGGGCAAGTGGACTCCTAATTATGAAGGTCCATATGTTGTGAAAAAGGTATTCTCTTGATGCTTACGACTATGGATGGTGAAGATTTTCCGTCTCCTGTTAACTCAGATGTAGTCAAAAAATACTTCGCATAAATTGACCCGCTGGACAAAAAGAAAAAAGAGTCCAGGCAAAAAATGGGCATCCCGGCGAACCAAAAAACAGAAAGAAAAGGTTCGGGCAAAAATTAGGGATAAAATGAAAAAAAAATTGTACACCCGGTAAGTCGAAAACCCGCAAGGGCGGCTTAGGCAAAAATGGGTATCCCGGTGGATTGAAAACCCGAAAGGGCGATCCAGGCAAAAATTAGGGATTAAAGCGAAGACTACAGTCTGAGTTGTCTGTACTTCATCGAGCTTTGTCGTCTGCCATCTCGAAAGATGTGATCCGTCCAGTCATTCTTCTCAGAAAGCAAGGAGTTGGGAGGAAAACGGATGATCTGTGGGTTATAACAGAATTGGGAAATAGTGGATGCCGTGTTCACGTTGCCATTAGGATAGATTTTTCCTTTTGTGCGCAATTACCTCTTTCTAGGAATTGCTTCCCAATGTATTTGCCTCTTCAGGCACTTTTTCAATCAATAAAAGTCGTTATTCAGATAAATAGCTCTTTGGTTTTTATTTTTACTGTTTTGTTTGCAAAAATGTCCGAATTTTTGATAAGCATTGCATATAAGAACATGAAGGCTACACAATAATGTGCAGAAAGACAAAACATTTGAAAATCATTTTGAATGTTGAGGACACTTGAGCGTATCTTGTCCATGTATCCCCTGGGGGCATTTTGTTGTGTTGTTTTTCAGGTTGGCATCTGTGAGGACGTTTCCTCAACAGATATTTTCCCCAAGCAAGTTTGGAAGCTATCAGAGCTATGTTCCCCTGCGGAGACGTCTGTGGATAGTGCTTTCTATTCCCCAACAGATCTAAGGATTGCTTATTCCCAGCAGGCCTGTATTTTACGATTTCCTCCCCGAGTGAGGCAGACTCATTGAAATTTATCTCCAACATTTATCATGTCTGTGGACTGAAGGATATCCCCAGCGGAGCTTACCGTTCCCCAAGCAGAGTTCCCCGCAGAGTAGTTCCTCAAGCAGAGTCTCCCCGCAGAGTTGGAGTACCCGATCAGTTTTGGCTCCCCAGCCGGAGTTTTTCATCATTTTGCATTTTGCATGTAGTAATCATTGCATCCTCAAAACCGCGTAGCATTTCCATTCCATATGGAGCATTACGCCATAGAAAAATTCAAACATATGCATTCATGTGTTAACCTCACCAGACCGTATCCCCGGCAGAGGCGGATCATTTTGTTCAACATCAGCACAGCAAGTCTGCTACAGTTGCTCTTGACAACATTCAGGATTAATATCCCCACAGAGGTTTATTTCCTCACCTGTTGATGACAGAAAGTTTGTTTCTCCCCAGTGAGACCTCCTGTAAGTGTTCAGCCTAGCCCTGTCATCTTGAGAATGCCAGTATACCCTGTCAGCACCCGGGTGTGTTGTTTCTTTGGTGTCGGTAAACACCATCTTTCGGTGATTCCCAGTCATGCGTAAGTGTCTGGTCTTCTTTGATGTCTGTAAACATCATCTTTCGATGTTCGTAACGTCGTCCCTCCCCTAGTGAAGATTCCTCCTCTCCGTTGGTGTCGATAAACGTCGAGTTCTTCCCGATCATCCGTTGATGACTTGGATGTGTTCACTCTCCCAGAAGAGTTTCCCCCTCTCCGTTGGTGTCGATAAACGTCGAGTTTTTCCTGGTCGTCCCCAGTTGGTTACCTCTCCGTTGGTCTTGGTAAACGTTGAGTTTTTCCCATTTCGTCCGTTGACGTATGGTTGTGTCCCTTCCAGTCATTCACTAATGTCTGGTTACCTCTCCGTTGGTCTTGGTAAACGTTGAGTTTTTCCCATTTCGTCCGTTGACGTATGGTTGTATCCCTTCCAGTTATTCAATAACGTCTGGTTACCTCTCCGTTGGTCCCGATAAACGTCGAGTTTTTCCTAGTTGTCCGTTGGCATCTAGTTGTGATTTCTTTTCCCATTCATCGTCGTTGCGATGTCTGGATGTGGCCATACCCTTTGAAAACAAAAACCAAAATATATACCCAGTAATAAAAATCAAATCCCAGTGGACGTTTCCATTGGTGGATCCCTGTATTGTGCAAATTCTACGGTTCTTGGTATTCAATCCCTGTTTACCCTGAAAGTCTGACAGCCGTCGCTCTCATCCATTCGGGTTCCCAGCTGATTGAATAGGGGCAGCTGTAGCACCTCAAATTTGCACCCATCATTGTACATACATTTTCATATTAGGTCATAGCATATCATGGTCCATTGCATAGCATTGCATTGCCTCTGTTGCCTCAAGTGCAAGCCAATCAAGAAATTAGGTCAAACTGATCAGGAGATCAGTCAGTCAAGCAAGCAAGCACAATTCTCAAGGAGCCAAGGCCCTAGGGTTTGTCCAACAAGTTCACATGACTTGGAGGTCCATTTGAAGTGTTCAAGTCAAGGGTTGAAGGCTCAGAGGTCATCAGTTCATACACAGACAGTCAAAAACCCTAGAAAGTCAAAGACAGTCAACAGTCAGTCAAAGCAGTGGATGGTGGCCATTCTTGTGGAATTTGGGCACCATGCTCATTAATCAAGGGTTCATATGTCTTGGGACATCATTTGAAGTCAAGTTCTCAAGGAATTAGGGTTTGGAATTCATCAGAAGAGGTTCAGTCATCCAAAACCCTAGAAAAGTCAACTGTTGGTCAACTGTCCATTTAATCAGTGATTTGATGATGGAAATTGGTTTGAGAGAGCTCATTCATGGCCAAATAGTCCTCATATATCATGTCAAACACCATCATGGAAGAATTTGAAGCCAGATCAAAAATTTCCAAAAATGGAAACTGGACCTGTAACTGAAACTTACCAAAAATGGAAAGTCTTGATCCTCAAACTTACATCATGATACAAGCTTCAAATGAATTTTTGCCCAACATGAAAGTTGAAGATCTTGTTCTCCCATTTCCAAAAAGTCCAAGAACTCTCAATTCCCATGTGTGGTTGGCAAGCTATGATCGAATCGTTTTCACAAAATCTTGGACTTCAAAAGGCCATATCTCTCAAACCATTTGGCCAATTTTGGTGGGATTTTTTCCTACAAGTCACATTTGATCCCCTCTTTCCAAAAATGTAAATTTCATGAGCCAAAACATTGCCAATCAAAATGGCATTTTTGAACCTAGCATGTGTGAAATTCAAGTTTGACCAATGGTTGACTTTTTGAATTATGCATTTTTAACACTTGGGGCCAATTGGAACTTGCTTAGAATGTTATTTGCAGCATGTACAAAGTCAAATTCGTGCAAGTACTTGCACCCATCACATAGCCATGCCTAGTTGCTTGAAAATGGGAAGAAAAGTACAATTTGCAACCACCATATCCCACATATCCATGAGCCATGCCTTGTACTATGAAAACAGAAAATCTTAACATATTTTTTCTGTCAAACCAACCCTAGAGTTGCAGCAAGAACCAACAGAACTTCACACTCTCAAAAAACTTCATTCTTGGCCATTTTCCAAAATTTTCCAAAAAAGCTCCAAAGAACTCTCCTTGGCCATTGTTGTTTCATCATCCAAACAATATTGTGGACTCATTGCAACCTCATTTCACCATCTGTAAGAAGCTTGTGCCAAACTGGTTTTCAAAACATCATCCATGACAGTTGGGATTTTGAGAAGAACCAAGCATCATTGAACTCCATTCCTTCGTCCATGCGTCTCCTGGGGTACTAAAGAAATTCTGTTTCACCTCTTTGCAACCAAAAGACCACAAACACATCACTGCCATGAAAAAAACTTCAGAATAAGGTTAGAATTCGCGCGGCTCAGTTCTTGTTTTTAAACATATAATCATAAAGTTCATTTCACCCTGATTCTATTGATATAAATTTTGTGGAAAATGGTTGCATATTGAGAGAAATACATGGATTTAAAGTTTCACACTCAAATATGTTTTTGTTTGGTTCTTGGTTGTTAGCTTGATTTAGTGAACATGAAGGTTGGATTATTAATGTACATGATGAGGTGAACACATTGATATATTACTCTTTGATTTTGGCCACCATTTGTTCTTGCTGGAAATTTTTCAATTGAACATGTAGATACTGCATTTTTGAGTTTTTTTCTTTTACTGTACACGATACTGGGCATTTCTTTTTACTGTAGCCAAGCCATTAAATAAATGCCAAAAAAAGGCCTGGGGCGAGGGGGATTCGAACCCCAGACCTTTGCCTCAAAGCTTCAAATACCAAGTGTTTTACCACTGGGGCGCAATGCCAATTCATTTATTTAAACGCCTTCTATGAAATATATATTAAAAAGGAGCGCTGACCTCCCCATTTAAATGAAACGCTGAGTTTCAATACTCAGCGAGGGGCGTTTTCGTCCTTTGTCTTTTTGTATTCCAATAATCAATTAATTCATTTTTCATTTCAATATTTATTTCATTTAATTACTCAAACTTTGAAAAATCATAAGTTCCTCATTTTAATTCCAAATTCATTGGGAATTTTTGCATCATGTCCATCTTGATCTCTAGTTTTTTGTCATATATTTTCCAGAATTTTTGCATGGTCGAATTTTAAATGGTGCTAGGGTTTGTGACATGTGACCAATTTTTGTACATCTTGCCAAAACATTTGTGAAATGATGATACTTTATCCAATGGCTCCCAAATATTTTGTGCTTAAACTAGACACACTCATGGTGATTTTGGTGTAGAGTTTGCGAATTTATCTTATCTGGTTTGTGAGTTATGATTTTTTGAAATAGGGTGTGACAATTTGTGTCACACCATTGATGTCCAACTTCATGATTTTCATTACCATGCTTCTTGACCTCCAATTGACCTGATTTTTTGCATGAACCTACTCTTGTATGTCTAGTTCACATGTGAATTTTCTTGGAATTATTTGTGGCATTTCCTAATTGTTTGAGATTTTCTCCCCTGCTTGGTCATATGTTGACTTTTTGTGACACTTGTTCCCATTTCATTTGTGAAATTCTCATACTTTATTAGATGGACATGAAATTTTACATGAGATAACTAGACATCCTCATCTTTGCCATGGTTTTGACCCCATTCATTTATCATACACCATCTCTGACTTATGATTTTTCTAAGTTGATGCATGTTTGGTTGACTTCTTTGAGCATGTTCAAAATTGCTTTGACTTTCTGATTTTCATTGACTGCCTTCCACTTGTCCAAATGAGATGAAATTTGACATGCTTACCATGCTGTGGGTTGGGATTGATCATGATTTATTTGGTGATTTTTGGAAATGTTTGAGGTTGCTTTTGAGTTAAGTCTTGCTGTTGACTTCTATGAGCTTCTGTTTGCTACACTTTGACCTAAATTGTTCATGAAATGATGATGATGGTTGATATGAATGTGAACCCAATTGGTTTTGTTTCTTGATTGTTTGAACTTGATTTTGGATACTTGCCACTTGCTGTTTTGACTTTCTCATTCATTTTTGACCCTAGGCTTGTCCTAGTGGTCCTGTTATTCACTTTTGAGCTTGTGTTTTCAGGTTGACCAACAAATGACCAATGAGACCAATTCTTTTTGATTGAGCTTGCTTAAATATCATTGTCTAACTTGTTTGTTTTGTAGGTGGCTTGGCTCACATGCCTTGAGCCTTGTGCCTTGCACATTCACTTGCTTGTGTTGACTGGTTGATGTCTGTTTCATTTTGATCTAACTTTGACTTGTATACTAACTGTGCTTGACTGTTTCAGGTACTTTAGTTGCTTTAGTTCCTTGTGAACTTTTGCTTTTCTTTGCTTAAGAGCAATTTGCATTGAGGTATGCTTTCTAATCTTCATGTAGTCTGGAAGACCTGGTCTGTTACTTGGCCAGGCAACTGTCTGAAGTCCTCCTTAAGAGGCAATGTTTGTGGATGTTTAATTTTGTCCTTGCATAGAGTCAAAGTCCTCCTAAGTGAAGAGGCAATTGGCAGAACCCAAGGGATATGCAACCTATCCCCTGCTATTCAGTGTGTCATCTGTTTTGCTCACACCACTGTGTTGATGCATTGCAGATACAAACCCAAGATCTCGTGCAATTGCACAATCGAGTCAGTTTTAAATGTGTAGAAGGGTTCCCACTTTCTGAACCCACACATTCTTGTCTTAAGCTCTCCCAGGCCAGGGATAAGAGCTGTGAAGTCTTATCTTCACTCACCTTTCATCTGCTTCACCTTAGTCCCTCAATGGCAAGGTTAAGAGCACATTCATCCAGTTCCAGAGGTTTGTTTGTTGAGGTTGATATGACCCCTCGACTAAAACCTAGCCTTGTTTGAGCCACTTGCTTGTGTATAGTGTGTGCTATCTGTGCTTGTAGGATGTTTGACTTGCTTCCTGTGCAAGTTAGGATTGTTTGACTTGCTTCCTGTGCAAGTTAGGATTGTTTGACTTGCTTCCTGTGCAAGTTAGTGTTTGCTTAGACTTGCTTCCTGTGCAAGTTAGGTTTTGCTTGGCTTGCTTCCTGTGCAAGTTAAGTGTAGGTGTGGCTTGCTTCCTGTGCAAGTCATGTCTAGGATAGGCTGGCTCCCTATGCCAGTTAGCTAGAAACCTTAACTTAGGGTTGATTTTGCATGATAACATCTAGACTCGAGTCGTAGTCTCCCTAGTTGTGTCTCCCTCTGTTATCTGGTTAGGCTAAGTCCTTTATCCCTCCGTAGGGGAACTACGTCGCCCTGATCCTCATACCAGATGAGGTACGTAGGCAGGAGATGAGCAGATCTCTCCGGGCGCCTGTGTCTTTGTTTTGTCTTGTTGTGTGCTTGGAAGCTGATGTAAGTCCATCGAGTGGCATTTGGGTTCCAGTGTGCGTGTGTTTGGTTCGGATGTTGATGTAAGTCCAGTGATTGGCGTTCAGGCTCTATGTTTGCCTTCTTGAGTGTGTTTTGGTTCGGATGCTGATGTAAGTCCAGTGATTGGCATTCAGGCTCCACGTTTGCCTTTGCCTGTGTTTTGTTTGTGTGCGTGTTAGCCGAGCTACGAATGCTCTGATTCTTCTCTCGTCCGAGAAGATACGTATGCATAGGATGCGATATCCTAGCGAGCATGTGTCATTTCCCCAGTCCGAACTACTTCGACTCTGATGTCTATGCCTGATAGACTAAGTAGGCCCAGGATGCGACATCCTGCTGAGTCAGTTTCAGTCAGTTTCTTGTGTTTCTTTCAGCCAGGGTGTGTGTATTTGAGCAGTGTTTAGCAACCATTTATCCTTCCTTTTGTGCGTGGATCCCGTAGAGTACTACGGATGCGTAGGGGTGCTAATACCTTCCCTTCGCATAACCGACTCCCGAACCCATCCTCTTTGGTCGCGAGACCATGTTCTTTCCAGGTTTACTCTGAGCGTTTCCTTTCTCTCTTTTGGGATAAATAACGCACGGTGGCGGCTCTGTTGTTTCTTCTTTTCCCGCCGGTTTTTCGCGTGATGCGACAACGACGAAAGCTTGAGAAATATGGCGCATGCCAATCACTTGATTATTTGATGAGCAGTAAGGCGTGCGCCTCCCATTCCCTTTTTGTGCAATTTGATATTTTGAAAATTGTATGCGGAAAACAAATATTCGCAGCAGTGAGGCGTGCACCCTCTCGATTTCTTATTCGAGGAATAGCAAGGTATGCGTCTCTCATTCTTTTATCCAAGTTTGATTAGAGTGTTTTAATTAGAAGACAAAAATTCGAGCAATATGGCGCGTGCCAATCACTCACTTATTCGAGGAACAGCGAGACGTGCGTTTCCCATTCCCTTATCACCCGAGGTTTAGTTGCGAAATGAAAGTTTTAAAATTACGTTGATTTGAGAAAATATTTAAATTTGCGTCGATATGAAATTAATCGGGATTGAGTAAAGTCGCTTGGCATTAGACCAAAGTTTTTTAAACTTAGAAAATATATTTATCACCATTATCAACCATTCATTTAATTTAATTATTAATTAAACAAATAAATAATAAAATAAATATGATTCTACGCAAGCAAAAATGGAATGCATGGTCATGAGGGATATGAAGGAGCAAAAGGTAATTAAACAAGTAATATCAAATTAATTAACTAAACTTTGATTAAATTAATTAATTAAGTTAATTAAGATTGATTATTTTAATCAATTAATTAAAAGAGTTAATTCAATCATTAATTAAATTAATTAAGACGAGTTACCAAAATTAACTAATGGACACAAAGTTTAATTAATTAATAATAAAAAAAATCAATAGTATATATAAAAAAAAAAGGAAAACTAGTTGCTAAAAGAGAATTAAATGAGAGGGTGCATATTAGTGAAATGGGTGAGTGTTGGTTGTAAGTGGACAAGAAAAAGAATGAGCCTGCATAATTGGCCCATAAGAATTTCTCATGAAGAGACGGAGGGTGCACGTTGTGTACAAGGGTGCAAGCAAAAAACTAGGTTGGCTTGGATCAGGTTAAACTAGGTTGGGTCCTAAGGAGGGAGCCCAAACCCTGCCACAACTCACAAACCCTAACAATGTAAATTCAACTGTCCCATCTCTCTTATATGTTATGCGTGGTTTGGATGAGAATTTGGGAAAGACTACAAGCAACACATGGCAGTAAAGAATAATAAAAGAAGAAAAAAACACAATAGTTGGAAGCAAAAGGGATAAGTACATATTCATTCTCTCTCTCTCTCTCTCTCTCTCTCACACACACACACACACACACATCAAACATGTTCTTTCTCCCTATATTATCTCATACTCTTTCTCTCATCACTTCTCAGATCATACCTCATTGGCGGTAGACGACACCGGCGGCCCACAGTGGTTGTCGTCGCCTCCTCCGGCGACACTAACCCATATCCACGAAATCCAAAGGCCAACCCCACTTAAAACTCACGTACATTCCAAATCTTGGGTTAGTTTCTTCGAACAAACACCCAAACAGACGAACCGGTTATCCGAAATTACAACTCCCTAATCTTTGAAAAACCAAATCATTCTCCAATCCCGCTTATTTCTTCCTCTCAAACTTAAATTACATCCATAACACACAAGAAATCACATAATAATAACAAGTAAGCCCTTAACCCCAACATACTTAAACCTACATTTCAATGTTTTAGGTCTTCTGCAAGTTACAAATGGAAGCGAAAAAATGAAAAATAATGAAGGTATAACAATGATTCAACACAAATTAGCATTAAATTAGGTATACCAAGTTCTGCAACCTCGAAGATGAAAACTAGATAATACTCTCAGTCTCTTTGCTTAGTATATTTTTGCTTTGAACTCCATCTCTTCTCTTTACCTGCTTTTTTTGCTGCTTCTGTATAAGTGTGGTAGAGTGAGGTTAGAGCTCAACCCTTTCAAATTTCAATGAGAAGTTAGAGAGGTTACAGTGTGATGAAATTGCGTGATGAAAAAAATGGAAATGAGGGGAGTTTTGATATGCAATCCATGTGTCAATATTTGATCAAGGGTGAGGATGATTTGATTATGAATTTCATTTACAGAGCATGCAAAGGCTAGTAAAAGGCGTACATCCTCTAGGGGGAAACTGAGCATAAGTTTCATCATAATCGATACCTTCCTCTTGGTTATATCCTTGAGCCACTAGTCGGGCTTTGTTTCGAGTTATCACTCAGTTTTCATCTAGTTTATTTCTAAAAACCCACTTAGTGTCAATGATTTGATGATCTCGCGGAGGTGGGAAAAGGTCCCATACATCATTTCTTTTAAACTGATTTAGCTCATCTTGCATGGCCATTAACCAATGCTCATCAATCAAGGCATATTTTACATTTTTAGGTTCAACTTATGAAAAAAATGCAAAGTGATAACACATGTTACCTAGCTTGGAGAGTGTTGTCACACCTTTGGTGATATTCCCACGAATGTTGTCGATTGGATGGTCCTTGGAATAACTCCAAGCCAAAAGAAGACCGTACACTTTAGTTAGACTTTCACCTTTCTCCTTTTCAAGATTGTTATCTTCCTCCTCCTCAGGCTTCACCACTTCAGGTTGATTAATCCCTTTTTCAGTGTCATTGACTATGTCTTCTGAAGATACACCTGTACCATGAAAAAATACCTTTTCCGACATTTCTCGGATAAGATTCATCAAATGTGACATGAACATACTCTTCAACAATAAGTAATCTCTTGTTGTATACTATATAAGTTTTACTTGACTAAGAGTATCCAATAAAGATACCTTCGTCATCTTTTGCATCAAACTTTCCAAGGTCATCCTTACCATTATTTAAGACAAAACATTTGCATCCGAAGACATGAAGATGTGATAAATTTGGCTTTCTAACTTTTAAAAATTCATAAAGTGTTTTGTTCAAAATAAGACGTATAAGTATCCTATTTAAAACATAACACGTTGTTCTTATAACATCGAACCAAAAATATTTTGGTACACTATTCTCATTGATCATAGTTCTTGCCAACTCCTCTAAATTTTTTTTTTCATTCCATAACACCAATTTATTGTGGAGTTCTTGGAGCGGAAAAATTATGTTTAATGCTCTATTTATCATAATAATCTTCAAATAGGTGGTTTCAAGTTCACCTTCATGATTGCTTCGAATAACAACTATGTTTGAGCTTAATTTTTTTGGGGATAACTTTGCAAGAGATGTGAAATCTCAAAAAGTCTCATCTTTACTACACAAAAAGATAGTCTAACAAAATCTAGAGTAATCGTCTACTATAACAAAACCATAGTAATTTTCACCTAGGATTTTTGTCCTAGAAGGACCAAAAATATCCGTATGAAGAAGCTCAAGGGGTCTAGTAGTTGAAACAATATTTTTGGATTTAAAAGAGACCATTGTTTGCTTTCCCATTTGGCATGTGTCGCATATGTGGTCTTTTGAAAATTTAATTTTCGGTAGACCGATAACTAGATATTTTGAGACCACTTTATTGAGTATATCAAAGTTAACATGAGTTAAGCGTCTATGACATAACCAAAAGTCTTCACTCACGTTTACTAAACACTTAGTGGTTATTAATGATGCATCATTCAAGTCAAGCATATAGACGTTGTTAACTCTCAAGCCCTTAAACAAATAATATTTCTTTTCATTGTGTTCAATTATGCAACAACTATTTGTAAAAGTTATTTTATAGTCTTTGTTGCATGTTTGACTAATGCTAAGCAGATTATGTTTAAGACCTTCAACAACTATTACGTCAGAGATAGTACCTTTACCAAGTATTGCACCATTATTGTTATTTCCGTAGGTCACTAATCCTTTCTTTTTTGGCTTGAATTCAATGAATAGGGAAATTTCACCTGTCATATGCCTAGAGCAACCACTATCAAGAAACCACATTATATCCATGGAGCCAAGACATTCAACACTTTTCTTTTTATGATGATGGGCCATGAGATAAATATTTTCTTCTTCATCACTTTCACTTGAGCTACCTTCACTTAAGGATTCAGTATCACTTTCCCAAGCTATATATGTTATTCTAGTCTTTATAGACTTCTTGTATTTCCCCTTATCTTTATCCTTTTTAAGTTGTGGACAATCTGGCTTGTAGTGTTCGACTTTACCACAATTAAAACATGAACCCTTGGACTTTCCTTTCTTATTCTCACCATGTTTTGAGGAGTCAACTTTTCTTCTAAAGTTGATGAGATTGTTGTCAGAGTTCTTTACCCCATTTCTCTTAATGTAGTTATGATACCGTTTAACAAACAATCCCATTTCCTTATCATCTGACTTCTCATTATCACTAGATCCACTTTCATCATGCTCTTTTGTTGAGGACTTAGAACTAGAATCCACAAGAGCAATTGACTTCTTTTCCACCTCTTTTTCTTTATTCTTTTCTTTCTTAACTTTCTTCTCATGCTTCTCTAAGCTCTTGCTCATGTTCTTCAAGCTTACCAAACAAAGTTGTAGTGTCCAAAGTTAATAGGTTGTTAGCTTCCTTGATGGCAGTGACCTTAGTTTAAATGGTTTACAAGATTAGTGAATCTCTTTTGCATATCGGCAATGGTTTCACCATGCTTCATGTGAAAGAGTTTAAACTCTTGATTCAAAGTATTGGTTCTTGCTTGTTTGAATTCATTTATACCCTCATGGGCAACTTGTAATGAGTTCCACATAGTTTTAGAGGTTTCACAATAAGAAACACAGTAATATTCATCAACTCCTAAAGCGGGGATTAGAATATTCTTTGTTTTCCAATCACTAGTCCACTTTTTCTCATCTTTCGCATCCCTTTAAGCTTCCGATTTTGGTACAACAACACCATTCGCATTGGTCATAGTTATTTCAAATGGACCATTTTGGATGGAGTTTCATACTTTTCTATCAATAGAATTGATATGGATACATATATAATCCTTTCAATAACCATAGTTCTCGCCATTGAAAATTGGTGCTTTATTATACGCCTCTTTTGGTTCTGAAGCCGTAATCTAATCAGCGAAATTGAAGCATAAGATAAACTGGTGCTCATGATATCACTTATTAGTCGAGGGAAACGATCTAGAAGGTGTGTGGGTGTGGGTGGGTGGATGGATGTGTGTGTGTGTGGGGGGGGGGGGGGGGTTGAATAGATCGCCAAATAAAATTTTTCTTACTAAAAATTATGTTTTGAAAAATATTTTTCTATGGCAAGCGAAAGGGAATCCGGATCGACTCTCGTCTACCGAACCGTTATTGATAGGATCAGATATGCGTACAAACCGTAGTATAAAGTACGTTGAAGATGAGAAAAGCAAACCAACAAGTTGAATATAATTTTTTTGAATATAAATCATGCTAAGATAAACTATTTCCAATGAAATGTAAAAATAAACTTGACTAAGAAATTTTATCGAACACTTAGTGTGTGGTTAAATTATCAAAAACTTGGTGTGCAATACACCAAGTTTTTATGTTAAAGATGTAAAAAATCAATTGGAATTTTTTAGATTGCAACGGTTTAACAAAAATAATTCAAGATATCTCAACGCAATCAAAAATTTCAGTAAATCAATTACACACTAAGTATTATCAAAAAGTAGAGAGAGAGAGAGAGAGAGAGAGAGAGAACACCAAAATTTGTTTAGGCAATTCCCCAATTGTCCTCACTATGGTAGTCTGCCCTCAATTCGAAATCAAATTGAGATATTGTAATTAACCTTTGCAATATCAGTTTACAAGAGAAGTAGTAGAAAATCAAACCTCCAAACCCTATGTTTGATGTCGATCGTAGCTCCTTCTATTCCCTTGCTCTTAGTTAGATCAAGTCACACAAGATCTCCAATTTGATACTCCATTTACTGCTACTCCTTTGACTGAACTATCGTTCTTCAAAACTTTCACTTGGCTGAATCCAAACTGTGAAATCTTGCCCCAAGCCTTTCAATTGATCCTCTGGTTATTGCTACTCCTTTGCAAGAACCCCCGCTCTTCAAAGCTTTCACTCAGTTGAATCTAAGTTGCAAAGACTTGTGCAAAAAACCCCAAAACAACCCTTAATCTTGGAAAAAACCCTAATGGTTTTATCAATAATCCCCCAAATAAAAAGATGGTAAGATCGAATATACAAAGATGGTAAAATCGAATATACACAAAGTACTAAGCTACCTGGTTTTTACATTATTTAAAATACATCTAAGAGTATAATGCACTCACACGCCCAACTCGGATCGTGCCTTGGTCGGTCAATTGTTGTATCCAATCTTTCAAAATTCTCATCCATCTTTGCACCGGAGATACAAGCTTCATCATCAACATGGTTTGCTGGGAACAAACCATGTTTTCTTAATTGTTCCTCTATAAAATCAATAGGGGTTTGGATTTCCTCTACCTTTTCAAATAGCTCTTGATCAACACTTTCCTCCACATCACTAACTACAAGTCCTGCATGCGCATGTATAGGGTTTGTCCTTACGTTAGGGCCTGAAGGTGTAAAGGAATCATTTATTGAATTATATATTTGAATTCATTGCAGTTATCTATGGTGTGCCTTGGCGCAGCCATATGAAACTCACAATGAGAATTGATATCATAGCGAGATGGATATGCGACATAAGACGACTTTAGCACCTTAAATGCCAGTAGTCCACCCTTAACTAGATAAGGAAATATTTGACTGTAAGGTATTGGTAATAGTTCGAATTGTCTTTGGGCCTTCTCGGGTTGAACTGCCTTTGTTGAGGGGCATTATGTTGATATTGTTGTGGTTATTATCGTTGTTGGTAATCTTGTTGTTGATATGGCTGTTGTTGTTGAATTGGTTGTTAAAATAGTTTTGATGCTATAGCTGCAACTTGGTGATACGGTATCAGAACATGTTGTTTGGCTCTTATCATACCCCAAAATTTTCCCTCCCCTTTTCACTTTTCATCTGGTTATAACCTTTAACTCATCTGCATACATTCATGCCAAGTTCATTCATGTCATGCATTCACATTACCATTTTCAAACAAGTATCACAGATTCAAAGCTTGGTTACTTAGATAGGATTTTTCCCAAGAATCAAGCCTAGGAGTCTTGGGTGATGCACTCAAGTTGGGAGGCTTATCTTTTGAACAAAATCCCATGAAACCCTAATTGATTGATTGTTAGCATTTATAGATCACGTGTGTTGCCTTTTTGGTGTGGATTTAATCAGGAAATACGAGGCTCACTATGGTCATCTATGGAAGTTTACATTGGATTCATTGACCTCTTTATGGGTTTTATTCCATACACTTTAGTCTTAGTTGTTTGATTTGGATTCAAGGCATTGATATCCCAAATTCATTCAAGAAGGTAATTGCAATTCATAGCCAAGGCAAGGTTCAAAATCAAGAGGATGGTTGTTCAAAATTCAAGATATTGCTTGGAGGAAACATATTTGGAACATAAGTCACAAAATCCATGATTCATTCCAAAAGACTAATTTACATTTCCAAACATACAATTACAAATCATTACACAAATCCAGACTTTACACAAAAAATACACTTTTGACCTACATTTGACTTTGGCCAATTGTTGACTTTTTGGTCAACCAGTTAACCGAAGTCAACCAGTTGACCGAAGTCAACTTTCTAACCCTAACGCTAAGTCCCTCAATTTCTTCTTCCACAAGTCATCTTATCTTGGTATTCAAGTTGTTCCATGACTTTGATCAAGCTTTGCCTCATTTATAGATTTGTACATTTCCATGAGGAGGAGGCACCAGATTCTCCACAATAGGAGGATGGGAAGTATGAATGGGATTAGCAGCGTGAGCTCTTTGATTCATCTCTTATTGCATTTTGGCCATTATTTCTTGGCCACGAGCGACGACTTGGATTGTTTCCATCAGTTGTCCCATTTGTGGTCTTACTTGGGATACTTCCTCACGGAGAGCAGCTTGATTCTGTTCCAAGTGGTCCATTACTGCTTGCTGGTGTCGATGCGTGTTGTAATGGTGTTGGGAAGTCAGTTTGTAGCGTCGATTTCTGATCAAGAAAGGGTGAATGATGAGTTTTTCATTTTTTTTATAAATTAAAATGATGCATGAATGTTTTTTTATACTAATGCAAAGCTCTTTAGTTATTTGTGTTATTTATTGCAAGAAATTATTGACAATTTACGGTTGCAATCAAGAATAAAGGAAAGCACACAAGGTGAATCATAACAAAGCTTCACTCGTCCTTTATAGGGAATCATACAAATACAAGTACAATGGAAATTAAAAAATACAAGTTTGTTGAAACAAATAAGCAAACTAAATGTCAACCCTAAAGGTGACCCCTTGAGACTTGCGGAGAGCCTCAATGTCGGTGATGAGTTCCTCCGTTGTCTTCTTGCTGAATTTGACGAAATGGTAGACCTCTTCAGGGGTATTCTCAAGGCACGTGATCAAATCAACCTCTTTCAATTTATCAGGAAAGTCTTAAAGGGAATAATTAGTAAGGATTTCCATGTTTGCATGCTTATCTTTCCACTCGTTTTAGAGGGTTTTGAGGTTATGGATGATTTCAGCCCTTTGAGATATTGAAGCTTCTTCCCCACAACATCTCTCCTCCCAATATATGCACTCCTTTTCAATTCCATGTATGCTTGGTTATAGATTCCCATCTTCAGATTCTTGATTTTCTCGCAAGCTCGTCCAAGGTTGAACCGCTCGCACAAGAAGCTTCAGTGGATTTTCTCCCTCTCTAGTTGTTCCTTAGCCAATATACCCTTGCACTCCTTTAAAGTGGTCCTAAGCTCAAGGATTTGGGCTTCATAATCTTCCCTAGCCTCTTTCTTCATTGCATTATACCTCTCAATGGTCTTCTCAAGGTCCTTGATGATTCGATACGCTTGATCCAACTTGTTGTTGTGAGTGTCTAGCCCAGAATTAGCTCCTAGTAGAGCGCCACCAACCCAAACTCTTTGGCTTTCGACTTCTGATCGGAAAAATAGCAAGTGTACTATTTTTACCGATGTAGTAATAAGGAGTTTTATTTCCAAGTATCGATCTCAGGGATTGCGTAGGAAATACTTATTTTATTTGGATTCTATCAGAATAAAAAGATAATGGTTTGGTTGTGTTTTTTTTGGAATTTCAGTAATAAACACAAAAGACAGTAAAAATATAAGTGATTAAGGTAAAACATGCTAGGGTGAGTGGTTGATTTAACCAGTTAATAATTCAGTCAAGATTTCCTTAATACGCATGAAACGTTCAATTACCTAACCTCAGAATGTTCTTCCTCAAGTCCTTAAGGAAGAAACTATTAAACTACCAGTTCTTATCAAATGTCCATTCAATAAATCCTTGGTTTTAATCATAAATAAAATTGAGGTTTACGGTGATTTATGAAAGTTACTAGTCCTAGATGATGCATTCATAAACCCAATTGTGTGAAAACCCTAACAATTACAGTCCTGTTATTGAAAGTCATAGATCAATTTGTATTTGTCCGATACAAAAGCATAATAACATCACACAATTGAATTGAAATAAGTAACATGGTAATAAGGAAATCAGTTGTTCAAATTCATAACATACGATCAAATCAGGACCACCCCCCTAACATAGGGGGTTTAGCCTCTCATAGTAATCAAAGAATTCATAATGTGAAGATTAGACATTACAAAGAATTAGGAGATTTTGATCTTCAATGGTCCATGCCCTTGAATCTCGCCGTCTTCGAATCCTTAATAGTGGTTATCTTCTCCGTGCAATATTTTCTTTCGTACGTCAAAAAGTGTTTTCTCTTTTCTCTTCCAAGCCTTCTAATAACTTCAGATGAATTTCTTCCAAGCAAAATGTCCAAACTACCCTTAATGAGCAGAATAGGTTCACAAAGCAAAAGTTGAGGTTTCCAAGCCGCGCCCAACAACACGGGCCGTGTGTGTACACACGGGTGCCCGTGTGTGCTCTCCAAAATGGGCATCTTCAAATCAAGCTACAGAGGCAACAACACGGGCCGTGTTCCTCTACACGGGTGCCCGTGTTAATGCACTGTTTTAAACAACACGGGCATGTGTCACCACACGGGTGCCCGTGTTAATCTCTGTTTTTCTTCTCCCATTTTGCTTTGCCTGACCAACAACACGGGCAGTGTTGTAGCACACGGGTGCCCGTGTTGACCTGCTGTCTCTTCATATTTTTACCTTTCTGAATATCCATAACTTCACTAGTAATGCTTTTAAACCTGTGCAATAGCCTGTAACAATAACACTACCAAACGAAGCGTAAAAGAGATCTTTTTGACATAAACTTGTAATCAAATGCAATGCGATACCAAACCAACAAAACATGATAAATGACTCTAAAGCAAGTATAAATAAACATAAATCTTACCAAAGTGATGAAAATATGTCGGATTAACGGTGGGAATTCAATGGAAATGGTGACCGATTACAACCCCAAACTTGTCTCATTGCTTGTCCTCAAGTGATGTATTGAGTTCAAACAAAGGTCACCCACGAATTCATTTTCCACAATGCAACCTAGTCTTTCACAATTTGTGTTATTCCTTCCTAATCGAGTTTCAGGTCTCTCCGACTCAGGCAGTTTGCCACATTTCCACATCAGAAGCCTCGTCACCTGTAAGCTTTTCACACACTCACAACATCTCTCATGGTTAGGGTGTGTACACTCACAGCACAGTATGCAATACCAAACTCTTAAATTTGAATACATTCTAATGTCACGACAACAGCAGATTCCACACACTTTACGAGGTCTTTTGGGGTTGTAACGGGGCTTGGGTACGGTGGGATAAACAAAAAAATGGATAACAAAGGGTTTTGAACTCGACAATCATGTTGTGTGATTTTTCTTTCTTTTTCTTTTGCATCAAATAAACTCTGGGGGTTAATTTTACTCTTTAGACTCTTTTTTTACTCGAATTTTTGTGAGCATTTTGTAGGTGTGAGAGTCTTAGATATCGGCAAGTGCGTTTTTCTCTTTTTCTTTTTTTTTTCTGTTGGACATACACTAATATTTTCTTTTTGTATGATCTCTTATTATGCACTTGCCCTCTCTTTCAAGACTTCCACCCCAAACTTAGTTTTATGCTCATCTTGCAATTCACAACAATCATACCGAGTAATGGAAAAAAATGATTAATAGTTAACAGGGGGTTTATGATGAATAAAATGGCTAAGGCTCAACGGGGTTTACGAAGGGAAACATATAGATAGGGAAAGCAAGAAAGGCCCTGGCTAACAAACAACTTGCCTCAGTGTGTGTTGTCATGTTGTGAAGTGTCAACAAGACATACGCAAAATTAGAGTGGTAGAGTCATACCTGGCTGAACTCTCATGCTGATGTTTAGTGCCTGGCTTTTTGTGATCTCACCATGTTGGTTAGCTTTGCAAGCTCTGAAGCCTCCTCGTGTTATGTGGTTCTTTTCTGACTTGATTTTTCCATACCACTCTCTTGGTCCGGTGTCCCCAAATTTTGTGTTCGACTTTATTTTCTCAAGGTTGCATCAACTTCCGGGGTGCCTTATCAGCATAAGTTTGAGGGGTGTCATTCATCCACTACCATTGATCCCGGGATCGTCCAACCGTTTCTCATCACTCTGTACACACAGTAAGTCCAAAAGAAGAGAAAACAAACAACCACACTAATATAACGATAACATAACAAAAACAAAACAAATTGAAAGAGAATTAAAACATGAAAGGAGAAAACCCCCCCACACTTGAACTAAATATTGACCTCAATGTTTAAATTCAAAAGCGAAGGGGACTTACAGTGATTACTGTTGTGGAAGAGGCGGAGGATCGTGCGGGAAATGCAACATCAGACATTGCATCATGGCTTGCATGTCATCCATGAATGTCCCTTGTCGGAACAGTTCCACACCCTGTCTGTCTAATTCCGCACCTTGTCTGGTTTGCTCGGTGCGGAGAGTTCCCATCTCAGTTTGGAGCCAACCCCACTGGTCCTAAGACATAAAAGAGGATCCTTCACCATGAAGGCTCGAATCATGTGGGAGTGGCATACCATGGGTAGATGGCCTCTCATCTTCTTCCATATCCTCACCTGAAAAGTCATGGTCAAACTGAGCATCGTCCCCTACAGATGGGGCTGAACCTGTATACAACCAGTTAGCAACATTTGCAATGCTAATGGAACCAGGTGCTGGTAGTGCGAGCACTTCCACATTGTGAATCACTAGAGAGTAATGAGTCGGCATGATGGCAATCATTTGCTGATTGACGAGAGTGTGCATGTCGATCTTAGTCTTTCCCACCACTGCAGCTTCTTCCAGCAAGAGTTGATCATACCCAAAGTGGCCTGCAATCTGCGTGATCATACCACCCACAGAAATATCACCGGTAGTTGTGTGGCCAACTTGCTTCAAATGATTGGCGGCGAAAGCAGCTGCATGGATTCGCTCATTATGGGCCACGCAGTGAAGAAAAAACAACTCTCTCTTTGCAGCGACCCCGGTACTATCACCCCGTCCGAACAAGGTGTAGGCTAACCCTTTTTGTGCATATCTGAAGCAAGGGTTATGAATCCCAGAAGCTTTTCCCGAGCTAGGGTTATAGCCAGTTTTACCTGTAATAGCCCTCCAGAAATCAATTGCTGAAAAAGTGTCTGGAGGGGTTCCGGGTCCAGATACCGGGAGTCTCAGAATACTCCCAAGTTCCTCAACAGATAACTCGTGATCTTCATCGAACAATCGGAAAGTAATTTGACCATAAAATTCCATCTCTGAACCTGTCCACCTTCTCCTCATCTTAAACTCAACCGTACTTAAGAATTCAAGTGTGATACGAGCGAAGGTCGGTGCTTCGAATTGCATGAATTCTAACATACCGATGTTGTGAAACATACGGTGCACCTCTTCCTTTAAACCTAACTCATCCAGTGTAGCATCACACATATATTGTGTCGGAATGAGCTTATGTTTAGCGAGAATCACATACCTCTCTTGATGATTCGGTTGTTCAAACAAAATGCCATGAGGATTCGGAGAGCGTCTAGCCCGTTGCTTCGGCCGAGAAGATGTGGCTACATCCTTCTCCTTGCTTATACGCTTTGGGGGCATAATGGTACCTGAAAAAAAATTCTCAAAATCCAAAGAACAGATTAGTGAAAACTGCCACCGTCACTGTGTAAAGGACGGCGAGAGGAACGATTTTTGTGAAGGTTAGATGAGGTAAAAGTGAGTGGAGCGATGAGAAAAGTGTAGCTTAAAGGGTGGAGGCTAGGTTAACAATGGAGGAAGAGGGAGAGAGAAGCTTTCAAAAATCAGAAAAAGTGAGAATAAGTGGTGGGGAAGAGATTTAATATCAAGTGGGTCCCAACATTAAAAGTGCCCAAAATCACAAAATTTCAAAAATCAACCCGTTAAGAACAACACGGTCGTGTCCCTGCACACGGGCGCCCGTGTTAATTCACTGTTTTAATTAACACGGCCGTGTTCCTGCACACGGGCGCCCGTGTTAATCCACTGTTTTAATTAACACGGTCGTGTGCCACAACACGGGTGGCCGTGTGGATGCCCAGTATTCCCTCTTGCCAGCACAACACGGGCCGTGTGTCACCACACGGGTGGCCGTGTGGATGACTTGTTTTCCTCAATTTTTGAATTCTGCTATGCTTCATAGGTATGGTCTCCAAGTTCTCCTTTCGCTGAGAGGTGATTATGACTATACTCTCCAAGTTCTACTCCTTTCCTGCAACAACATTCCACACACACACAGAAAAGAAAAGAAAAAAAATAAGTTAACAATCGAACACGTGGGTTGCCTCCCACGAAGCGCTTCGTTTAACGTCGCATGGCTCGACGGTTGTCCACCTCATTAGGCGAGGCGCACATGGTCAATCAATCCCGACTCTTGGCCTATGTAATAGGGTTTCAGCCTCTGCCCATTCACCTTGAATATATCCACATTGTTTTGGTTCTTAATCTCTATTGCTCCGTGGGAATAGACCTTATGCACGACAAATGGCCCGGACCATCTTGATTTCAATTTCCCAGGAAACAACTTGAGCCTCGAATTGAACAACAATACCAGTTGTCCTTCCCAGAAATCTTTCTTGATGATTCTCTGATCATGCCACTTCCGTGTTTGCTCCTTGTACATCTTTGCATTCTCATATGCCTGATTACGAAATTCTTCTAACTCGTGAAGTTGAAGAATTCGGGATTCACCAGCTTTTGCAAGATCACAATTTAAGAACTTGGATGCTCAAAAGGCTTTGTGCTCTAATTCCAGAGGAAGATGACACGCCTTACCATAAATCAGTTGATACAGAGACATGCCAATTGGGGTTTTGAAGGCGGTTCAGTACGCCCATAAAGCGTCATCTAATTTGATCGCCCAGTCTTTTCTTGAAGCACTCATTGTCTTTTCCAAAATCTATTTAATTTGCCGATTAGACACTTCAACTTGCCCACTCATTTGGGGATGATATGGTGTGGCAATCTTGTGCTTCACATTATATTTCTTCAATAAGTTCTCCATGAGCTTATTCAAGAAATGTGTTCCTTCATCACTGATAAGTGCTCTAGGCACACCAAACCTTGAGAAGATGTTTTGTTTGAGAAAGTTTACCACTACTCTCGCATCATTAGAAGGGAGGGCAACGACTTCCACCCATTTGGAGACATAGTCTATAGCCACCAGAATATAATTATTTCCAAATGATGGTGGAAATGGCCCCATAAAGTCTATCCCTTAAACATCAAATAATTCCACTTCAAGCATGCCCTTTTGAGGCATCTGATTCCTCCTAGAAATATTTCCTGTCCGTTGGCATCTGTCACATTCCTTCACAATGACTTGGGCATCCTTAAACAACGTAGGCCAGTACAACCCTGATTGGAGGACTTTTACGGCTGTCCTGTCTCCACTAAAATGTCCCCCATAATCTGAGTCATGACATGCCTTTAAGACTTCATTTTGTTCTTCCTCAGGGACACATCGACGAATCAGTGTGTCTACCCCTTTCTTATACAAGAATGATTCGTCCCACAAATAGAACCTGCAATCATGAAGAAACTTTTTCTTTTTGTTATAATCAAAGTCGTCAGGAATTATACCACCCACCAGGTAGTTTGCGTAATCAGCAAACCAAGGAACACCCACCACCGCGAGGATTCTTTCATCTATAAACTCGTCCTTTATGGGACGTTCTTCTTCTGTCTCTTCAATCAGGGACATTCGAGATAGGTGGTCAACAACGATGTTTTCACACCCCTTTTTGTCTCGAATTTCAAGGTCAAATTCTTGCAACAGCAAGATCCATCTGAGCAGCCTTGGCTTCGAGTCCTGTTTAGAAAAAAGATATTTCAAAGCAGCATGGTCAATATAAACAATTACCTTTGTTCCCAACAAGTATTGCCGAAATTTATCAAAGGCATAAACCACAGCCAGTAACTCCTTCTCTGTGGTTGCATAATTCATCTGTGCTGGATTCAACACATGGCTAGCATAGTAGATAACGTGGAGGAGTTTGTCTTTTCTTTTCCCCAAGACTGCCCCTACTGCTATGTCGCTCGCATCGCACATTATCTCAAAGGGTAGAGACCAGTCAGGCGAGATCACTATAGGAGCAGACACCAATTTATTTTTCAGAGTATCGAAGGCTTCGTTGCATTTTTTGTCAAACAGGAACGGAGTATCCTTCACAAGCAGGCTAGTCAAAGGTTTTGCGATCTTGGAGAAATCTTTGATGAACCTACGATAGAATCCTGCATGTCCCAAGAAACTCCGTATACCTTTCTCATTCACAGGATGAGGGAGATTGGCGATCACTTCCACTTTTGCCTTGTCAACTTCTATTCCTTTATGGGAAATTTTATGACCTAGTACTATCCTTTCTCTCACCATGAAGTGACACTTTTCCCAATTCAGGATTAGATTGGTTTGTTGACATCTTTCCAGCACAAGTGACAGATTATACAAACAATTTTCGAAAGAAGATCCGAAAACCGAAAAATCATCCATAAACACCTCCATATGCTTCTCAAGAATATCTGAAAATATGGATGTCATGCACCTCTGAAATGTCGCAGGTGCGTTGCATAAACCAAATGGCATTCTTCTATAAGCAAAGATTCCATACGGGCATGTGAACGTTGTTTTTTCTTGATCCTCAGGTGCCACAACAATTTGGTTGTACCCTGAGTACCCATCCAGAAAACAATAGAAATCATGACCTGCCAATCTTTCCAACATCTGATCAATAAAAGGTAAGGGAAAATGGTCCTTCCTTGTTGTAGTGTTTAGTCTTCTATAGTCTATGCAAACTCTCCAACCTGTAACAGTACGGGTGGGTATCAACTCATTTTTCTTATTTTTTATCACAGTTGTCCCTCCCTTCTTTGGTACCACATGAACTGGGCTCACCCACGAACTGTCAGATATTGGGTAAATCAACCCCGCATCTAAAAGTTTAACAACCTCCTTGCGAACGACTTCTTTCATAGTTGGATTCAGTCTTCTTTGAGGTTGGACGACCGGTTTCTGATCATCCTCCATCAAAATCTTGTGCATACACAGTGTCGGGCTGATTCCTTTCAAATCGTCCATCGCCCATCCAATAGCACCCTTGTATTTCTTGAGGACTTTGATTAGCTCTCCTTCTTGGATCTCTCTCAAACCTGAATTGATGATTGCTGGACATTTTTCCTCATTGTCAAGAAAGACATATTTGAGATGTTCTGGTAATTGTTTCAACTCTATCCCCTTTTTGATCTCTTGTTTCGATTCTGGAGATGTCTTAGGTCGAAGCTCTTCCCACCGTTGCGGTCGGGAACGAACCCAAGGCGGTTGTTCCTTTAACATCGCTACCACTTCGGACTCTTTCTCATCAATTCCTTCAGTATCCTCAACGATAGATAAGCTCAAAACTCTCTCCAAAGGAAGCTTGGGCATTGTAATCTGCATAGATTGAGCAAAAACTGTATCTAACACTTTAATACTTTTACTCGCCCCTTCGTCATCCTTGAATTTCATAGTATCCCTCACATCAATTTTTAGCTTTTCATCATAAACTTTGAGGGTCATGGTTCCTTCCTCAATATCTATCATGTATCTTCCAGTTTCAAGGAACGGTCTTCCCAATATGAGAGGAATTTCCTCATCTTCCGGCATCTCGAGTATCACAAAATCCACCGGGAAAACAAATTTATCAATCTTCACCAGAACATCTGTTGCTATACCATATGGTCTCTTCATAGAATGATGCGCAAACTGCAGTGTCATGCGAGTATCCTGCACCTCCCCTAACTCAAGGTTTTTGTAAATCGAGAGGGGCATTAGACTAACACTTGCTCCCAAATCGATCAGTGCCTTTTTGAATGATCTGTCTCCAATGGTACAAGGAATAGTGACTGCACCTCTATCTTTTTTCTTCGCCGGAATTTTTAGGCCCTGCAAAATAGCACTACAAGTTTCAGTTAGCATGACTGGCTCGCTGTCGATCGACCTTTTCTTCGATATGATGTCTTTCATGAATTTGGCGTAGATCGGCATCTGTTCCAGAGCTTCAACAAAAAGTATGTTGATCTCGAGCTCCTTGAATAATTCTAAGAATTTCTCAAAAAAAAAATCATGGAGATCTTTCTTCTTTGTTCTTGTCGGAAAAGGAAGAATGATCCTTGGTTTTTGTTTCTCTTGCTGGCTTGTCGGCTTCACCACCACTTCTTCAGTTTGTTTTGGCTCTTCTCTAATCTCCAAGTCAACTTCCAACAATCCATCTTCTTCGACCTGTTCGTCAACTTGTAGTTCCTTAGCTTTCCCTTTTCTGGTGACCACAGCTTTAATGTGACTTTGATCACGGGGATTAACGACTGTCCCACTGGGAAACGTGCCAGGTGCCTGAGAATTTGAGGCTAACTGTTGAGCAATTTGACCCATCTGAATTTCAAGATTTTTTATGGATCCTGTAGTGTTCTTCTGATTATTTCGAGTCTCCTCTTGGAATTGGATGTTGTGAGCTGCCATCTTTTCAATTGCGATCTCCCAATCTGCCTTCTTAGGTACCTGTTGTTGTTGCTGCTGATATTGATTTTGATATTGACCCTGCGCCTGCTGTTGCGCTGTAACACGGTGGGAGAACTGACTTTAGTTAAATGTTGCGGATAGCAAGAGTCGCCACCGACTTTTATTTTATCCAAAAGGAAAGGACATAAAAGAACAGGAAATACCTTAAAAAGATTTTGAGTTCGGGGGGTAGGTTATACAAAGGGAAGGTATTAGCACCATTTATATCCATGGTTATCCATGGGCTCTTAGTTACTTAACTCACTTTGTTTGTTTGCAAGAGTGTAGTGTGTGATTAGAAAAATTTCTTTAAGTACTTTGTAATGGCCCTCGTATGGGTGTATACAAAGCCTAGTTTAGAAATTGTGAGGTGTAAAAGTAATTTTGAAAAGTGTGAGCAAGTAACTATGAGATACCTACCCTAGATTAAGTCTTTCGTGTTCTCGTATATTCATTCAATGGTAATACTGTCCCTATTATTAAGGAATAGGTAGTCATTACCTTGGATGTGTTTAAGGGACGGACGTAGGGTCATCGTATGGTCAATGAAGGCAACATAAGGGGTGTCTTTAGCAACTCGTAGGGACTATCATCATATTTACCGAAGGGACAAGATCATTATATCGTAGGCAACCTCGTAGGGACTTGATCTTTTAAGTTTATAGGGACTTGATAATTTTTCTGTTTGAAGGGACTTTGCTTAAGACACCCCTATTTTCGAGGGACTTGACCATTTAAAGAAGGCAACCAAGAGGAATACCCTAGGAAGTACAGATGGCGATCAAAGATCGACTTACGTGTGTGAGTGTTATTTTTCAGATATTTGTCTTGAATTTAATTTTCTAAGTTCAATTATTTACAGTTAGTTTTTTGCACTCCCTAAATTACTAACCACGCAATAAATATTTACAAAAATAAAAGCAAGAAAAATAAATTCCTAAACTATTACATGGCTATGAGACAGATACATAATAATCAGGCGAGAAAGAATAAATTTACAACCTATACATTTGTTCCTAATATTATAAATAAAACAAAATTAAAATAAGGAAAATAATGAAGCAAAAATAGAATAGATAAAAGCAAATAATAATAAAATAATAAATAAACAATGGTAATAAAGCAATAATAAAATAACAATAATAATAAAGTGATAATAAAAGGTTAGAATTTTAAAAGAAATTATTTTAAGTTAAACAAGTTAGATTTTTTTAGAAGTTATTAGAAAAATATGAGTTTAAAATAAATTAGTAATAATAAAAGAATTTAAAATATATTAATGTACAAATTATAAAATAAAAGAGTTATATGAAAAATATTAAGTTAGTTATTTACAAAATAAATAAAGATTATAGAAAATATCAAATTATTAGATTAATAGGTTTATTATTATTATTCAATTAGAAAAATGGTCAATTAGATTTTATTTACAAAATATATAAGGATTTATTATTATAAGTAAGTAATAAAAAAAAAGTTATTAAAATAGTTAGTATTTATTATTTATTTACAAAAAATATAAAGGTTATAGAAAAATATTAAATAATTAATTTAGTAGGTTTTCACGCCCTACATTACTAAACCACGCAGTTAATATAAGATCAATGGCAGGAATTTAAATGGCAGAAAAAATAAATGGCAGCAAAATAAAATGGCAGAAAATAAATGGCAGAAAATAAAACCCTAATTATTACAACGCTTTGGTGCAGTTACATAATAAAGATGGCGAAAAGTAAAACTGAAAATATTACAAGTTAAAACTTAAAATATTACAAGGGCGAAGCAGTTACAGTGTATGAATAACATAAATATGAGCGAAAATAGGAAATAATAAAAAGGTTTGTTAAGGTTTAAGAAAAGGTTTATGGTTTAGAGGAAATAACACGGTTAAAGTTTTAGGTTTGAAATTTAGAGTTTGTGGCGAAATTGTCAGGGTTTAGGAAAAATCAGGGTAGTTAGTTATGAAAAAAATGTGCAGATCTAAATATATGTATATAAAAAAAAATGAATTAAAAAAAAACAACGGCGTTGCTAGCGCAAAATTGCGATCATCGCAACTGGATCGGATAACGCAAATGTCACGCCTCATACACGTATATGTGAAAACGGCGTATTGACACGATCCGATCCGAAAACATAATCAAATTATAACATAAAATAGAAATATATATATATTTAACACACTAGTTACATATTATAAATTATATTATATGATCCATATGCATTTTTATTAACAACAAAATTATTATTATATTATATTATATTATGAGACATGTAAAACTTATATAAAAACAAACACATCAAATACATAATACAATGAACCAAATTATTATACATGTTATATTTATGTGCATAAAAAAAGCAAAACGGCGATATCCTGATATATTTAACCAAACCGCATGTATCTGGAATACATAACACAGTCACACATATGAACATGTATTTGAAACACAGTAACAAATATATCAACAAAATAGATAAAGTATATATCATATATAAACTATTACCAAACTGTGTGTACGATAGTATAGATCAGCCACTCTCAGTTTCTCTTTTTTGTTCTGTGTTTCGGCCTCCCTCTATCAGTCATGCTAGTAAATATATATAGGAACAAATTAGGTTAATGATAATGGGCCTAAGTTTATTTTGAAACCCAATATTAAATTAAAAACTGAATAAAGTTAAATAATTAAAATAGTTAAAATTAAAATAAAAACTAATTAACCTATTTATTTATTCTAGACCCAATATAAAAATAAATAGACCCAAAAAAAAAAGTCGGGCACCAAAATGCTCGAAAAAATAAAATGAACACGTCAAAATAATCAGCGCGAAATAAATGACTCGGAAAAATACAGCGTTTGGTCGGATTTTGAAATAAAAATTATGACTGTTTAAACTGCTCAGACTGATCAACATATGACCAAAAATAGTCGTAAAAATATTTTTAGCATGTCAAATTAAACCACGTGAACCGCAGATTAATGTTACCGACATTTGCAAACTTAAACTTGACATTTTTTCGTTGACTAATTTTAGGCACAGTTAAAAAGTTAATTTGACCAGTCTGTTTGTAAATTCCGAGAAATTATTCAGGCTAATATTAAGACAGAAAAAAAATGTTATGCTATGAAGATGATGCAAATGAATGTGAAACAAAAAATTGGTTAGAGTTAAAAATAGAGGGCAAATTTTGGGGTGCAACAACTGCCCCTGTTCAATTTTCTAAAACCTGAGGAGTTAGATTGGCCTGTGTGTCATTCGTGACTTGGAAGGTTGAAAGGGATTGAACACAAAAGCCCAAAAATTTGCACTCGCCAGTGCGTAAAGTAACACTGATGACTGGTTGTATATGCTTAAGTGGGCTTGAAGATGCCACTTGGAAGAACTGGAGATGGGCTTATAGATGACATCCATAATATCAGGAGGTGATAATATCTTGATGTTGATACTGGATATCAGTACTAGGTCTTCGTATAGGCCGTCTCTGAATCGTATCTAAGAACATACTTTTAATTTAAGTGTCAGAACCAAATCTTCGTGGCGATTTCTTTCTGAATTAAGTATCAGCACTAGACCTTCGTATAGATCGTCTCTGAACTGTTTTGATTTGTTGAATAGACCAGTAGAAATAAATCTTCGTCATGATTATCTCTTCTGGAAATATCCTGGATTAGGGAATAGATCTTCGTATAGACCGTTTGCCTAATATCCAAGAACAAAAGAGTGTCAGGATGAAATCTCCTGAAAATATCCTGGACTAGGGAATAGATCTTCGTATAGACCGTTTGCCTACTATCCAAGAACAAAAGAGTATCAGGATTAACTCTCCTGAAAACATGCTGGACTAGGGAATAGATCTTCGTATAGACCGTTTGCCTACTATCCAAGGACACCTTGAGTAATGATTAAGTATCAGCACTAGATCTTCGTATAGATCGTTTCTGACCTGTTGTGAATTGTTGATAGTATTTTATCTGTATATAACCATCCTGCAAGGAAAAGGTTAGTTTATGCAATATGTATGCATGCATGGCATGGTGCATCTAAGTAAATGTATTATGCACTTATGGATATGCCATGGTATGATGTAAATGATGTATGTATGAATCATGCGGCCTGAAGCGTCCGGATATCTTTGTATAACAATTGCTGGCTAGGGAAAATAAATCCCGATTCGTTGTTGAAGAATATGAGGAACTCGTTCCCGTCTTGTTTGATAGTATAGTATTTGTCACTTCCCGTATTCGTTCGTCGTACTTCTATTGAAGGAATAAGTTCCTGAGTATCCCGGCTGAGGATAAAAGAGATGGACATAAATTCAAGGGGAGACGTAATTCGAAGCATCTATATAGATAGATTTGCTCTACTGGGGATTTGTAGTGGGGATGAACCGGCGAAGCTTCGTTGAACTACTACCCTCGTTCGTCCTTAGTAAATACTATTACTGCATTTTATGCATTTCTGGTAAACATCAATCGTATTCAAAAGCATACATACATTCAAACACAACCAATGGACGTTTTCGCTTATGTAAATAGAGTAAAAGTAAATCTGGATTCAAAGATGAAATTTTATTTATATCACAAAGTGACCTATACATAGGCAAGTTTGTACAAGGAGACAAAAATCCTAGTAAGAGGAATTCGTCGTAAATTTTTTATAAAACAAAGAAAACAGCTATGTGAAAAATGATCCTATTGAGTTTCAATTCTACTATTGCCATTATCTTCAAATATCTCATCTTCTGCTGTTGAGACAGAAACGATTGGATTGATCTTTATCTGTTTGAACTTGATTTAGGTAGCACCATCAGTTGAAGTTACATGAGTGATCCAAACGAGACATAGTCATACGCTTTAATCCCTAACTTTTGCCTGGATTGCCCTTTCAGGTTTTCAATCCACCGGGATACCCTTTTTTGCCCAAGCCGCCTTTTCAGGTTTTTGACTTGCCGGGTGTACATTTTTTTTATATATATCCCTAATTTTTGCCCGAACCCTTTTGGTTTGCCGGGATGCCCTTATTTTTTCCTAGGCCAGTCAACCTAGCGGGTCTCTTTTTATGCGTAGTATTTTTTAACTATGTCTGCGTTTACAGGCTGTGGAAAGTCTTCACCATCCATAGTAGTAAGCATCATGGCACCTCCTGAGAATACTCTTTTGACCATAAATGGTCCTTCATATGTAGGAGTCCACTTGCCCCTAGGATCACCCTGTGGTAGTATGATACGCTTGATTACCAAGTCACCAACCTGATATACCTTTGGCTTAACCTTCTTATTGAAAGCTTTGATCATCCGTTTCTGGTACATCTGACCATGACAAACAGCTGCCAACCTCTTCTCATCAATCAAATTTATCTGGTCGAGTCGAGTCTGAATCCACTCATCTTCATCCAAGCCTGCATCCTTCATGATTCTTAAGGAAGGGATCTGAACTTCAATAGGCAGAACTGCTTCCATACCATAGACTAAGGAGAATGGGGTTGCCCCTGTTGAAGTACGTATTGTAGTACGATAACCATGAAGAGCAAATGGTAACATCTCGTGCCAGTCTTTGCATGTTACTGTCATATTTTGTATGATCTTCTTAATATTCTTATTAGCAGCCTCCACGATGCCATTCATCTTTGGCCGGTACGGAGAAGAGTTATGGTGTTTTATTTTGAACTGCGTGCAGAGTTCAGCAATCATCTTGTTGTTCTTCCGGAGAGAGCAGGTTTCTCATATGTATATTTGATAACATCCATCTTAGAAATCAATAAAGTGGTATGATTCAACATATACTGTCTTAGTCGGCGAGCAGCCTAAGCCAAAGCATAGCAAGCTTTCTCGAGTTGTGAGTATCTTGTTTCACAGTCGGTACCTTTTGCTAAGGTAGTATATTGCATGCTCTTTTCGACCAGACTCGTCATGTTGCCCCAACACACACCCTATTGAATTTTCTAACACGGTCAAATACATGATTAGAGGTCTTCCTTCAACTGGTGGCATCAGATTTATAGGTTCTTGGAGATACTTCTTGATTTTGTCAACAGCTTCTTGACATTCATCATTCCATATCATCTCTTGATTTTTCCAGCGAAAACCTCTACATAGTCACGTAACATCCGACTCAATCTTTCTTTGACACTGTTTTCCAAGCTTGCTCCTATTTTGACTTTTTTCTTGTCTACTTCAGTACCCAGATTCACAACTTCGATTGGCTCTTCATGTGGCTGTATAGCTTTCTCTTCTTGTTGTAATAACCTAGCAAGCTCTACAGGTATTTCACAATCTTCATCCTTTCCATCTTCAGCTTGATAGATCGGATTCTCGAAATTATAATTGGCAATAGTAGAACTGTTATCAACAGGATCCAGAGTGGATGAGGATCTTCATTTTAGTGATGTGGGTGTGTGTAAGAACACATAGCTGATGAAAATAAAATAAAAGAAAAACAAAGAGCCCAATATTTACGAAAACGAAACGTCCATTGATTTTTATTGAATGAAGTATGCAAATGAAATGACGTCCCGAAACAAGCATACCATTGTGCCTCGGGTAAGGCACAAGGCTTAAAAGTTTAATTGTTCAAAATTACAAACTTAAAAATAACAACACAGTAATAGTATTTACTCCTGACTAAAGGAGATAGGAATAACGTCTTCAGTCTTCCAATTGTTGAGCCTATCACCCACAGTAGGAAAAATCTAGTTATCCAGATTGTAGTCTTCATTATAGTCACCCACAACATTGATTTGATCTTTCATGTTCCCTTGATTGGTGATACGAACAACACGAGCACGACGAACAACCTTCTGGGACTCTGCAGTGAAACCCAAACCAAACTTGTCAGACTTGTAAGGAATGTCGGGAAGCTGACCCCAAATAGTACAACCACCTTCTTCAACCACAGCTCTAGCATCTTTGAGGGAAGCCATTGTAGGAGGTACTCTGGTAACCACAGGAACTCTTTTAACCACAGGAGGAGCTTCAGTAGCGGGAACGACCCAAGGAACTACTTCAAATGTCTGGCAAGAAGTCTCAACATATTCACCTTCCACTTCAACATACTTAAATGTATTCACATGACTGACCATATATTCTTCCTCTCCATAAACAGTTACGATCTTTCCCTTCACTGGATATCTCAGCTTCTGATGTAGAGTGGAGGTCACAGCACCTGCCCCGTGGATCCAGGGGCGCCCAAGCAAACAAGAGTACGCAGGACGAATATCAATTACATAGAAGGTAGAATCAAAGACTTGAGAGCCTACTTTGATCGGGAGATCTATTTCTCCATGCACCACTCTTCTTGAACCATCAAAGGCTCTCACCACTATATTACTTGATCTTAACACAACATCTTCAGGACTGAGCTTGTTCAGAACCTCTTTGGGAAGTACATTCAATGAAGAGCCATTGTCTATCAACACATGAGACAAGGTAGTGCCCCTACATTCAATGGAGATATGTAAAGCTCTGTTATGGTTTCTTTTGGCAGGAGTCAAGTCAGCATCAGAAAAACCTAACCCATTATCATAAGTCAGATGTGCAACACAATTTTCAAATTGATCCACAGAAATTTCATTTGGTACATGAGCAGTCCTTAAGAATTTGATCAAGGCTTTAGCATGAGCCTCAGAACACAGCAACAAAGACAACATGGAAATTTTTGAGGGAGTATGCCCCAACTGGTCAACAATATCATAATCACTCTTACGAATGATCTTCAGCACTTCTTCCATCTGTTTAGAGAGATTTTCAGCAGTCGGTGCTTCAGCTTGCACAGGTTCAACCACAGGACCTTTGCCTCGAGCATCAGTACTTGGCTCAGAAGTGGAGGTAGTAGTTGGAAGAACTGTATTTTTTGAGGTAGCTGGAGGAGAGAAAATTCTTCCACTTCTGGTGATCTTACTAGATCCAGCAATATTATCAACATCAAGGTTATCATCAGTAACAGGTGTATCAGTCAAAGGTTCCTGCTTAACACCATGGATATAAACATCAGAACCGTAATTCCAGGGTATAGCTTTATCAGAAGTATAAGGAATAGGGCCAGGAGTGGTAATAATCATGGGAGGCACTCTAACTTCAGCAACAGTCTTCACCAGGCCTTCAGCAGTAATTTTGATAGGACCCTTGGAAGTGATCTTGACAGGGCCTTTGGAGGTAATCTTCACTGGCACTTTATCAACCATATCCACATTTTCAAACTTCTTACCTCGAGTTAGGTGTTCACACATACTTTCCACAGAAGGAGTTCTCTCAAACAATATAGTGTAATTGTCCATGAGGCGTTGAATACCATCTTTCAACTTCCAGCAGCTATCAGGTTTGTAGGCACAATAAAAACAGTCTTCGTTGCAACCTGGAAAGAATCCAGCTTGCACCAACTTCTTCTTGATAATAGATAAGGGAGTAGTCACATCTGCTACTGAGGAAACATATGAAACTTCATCAACAACATTAACAGTCTTCTCATGATTGGGCATGGGAGCAGTAATCACATTTGGAGTCCCAGGAGGGTCAAATTCAATCTCCCCAGCTTCAATCATATCTTGAATCTTATTTTTCAGCACCCAGCAATTGTTGGTGTCATGTCCCGGACAATTAGAATGATAGGCACATCGTGCATTAGGATTGTACCGAGGAGAGGAAGTATTAGGATTCTGAGGAGGGTCCTTCAAAGTAATGAGTTCCCCTTTCAACATGTGTTGCAAGGCTTGGGCCAGTGACATGTTGATCTTGGTGAATTGTCTTCTAGGCTTCTGTTGATTGCTCTGTGGTAGCTCTGGTGTTGCAGGAGTAGGATTAGAAATGTGAACTGCTCATACGGATTGGTGACTTCTGTTACGGCCAGGTTGACCATACACAGCATTAGACTCCTTCTTTCCACTAGGGGGCTTCTTTGCAGTGCTTGATGAAGAGGCACCCACCTGTATCTTACCACTTCTTATGCCACTTTCCACACGCTCTCCAGTCATTATCAGCTCAGTGAAACCAGATGATGAGCTTCCAATGAGGTGACTATAGAAAGGACTATTCAGCGTACTCATAAACATATCCACTAGCTCCCTGTCAGTCAGAGGAGGTTGAACTCTGCCAGCCAGGTCTCTCCATTTCTGGGCATACTCCTTGAAATTCTCCTTAGCACCCATTGACATGCTTTGTAGCTGCATGCGAGTAGGTGCTAAATCAGCATTGTACTGGTATTGCCTGTAGAAGGCCTCAGCAAGATCATTCCAATCACGGATATTGACATTCTCCAATTGATAGTACCATTCCAATTGAGCTCCAGACAAGCTCTCTTGGAAGAAATGAATCCATAACTTCTTATCAGTAGTATGTGGTTGAATCCTCCGGACATAGGATCTTAAATGCAGCTTGGGACATGAGACACCATCATACACCACAAAAGCAGGAACCTTGAAACCAATAGGTATAACCACTCCAGATATTAAACTCAGATCTTCAAAATCCAGCCCAGAAGATTTTTGTAACTCCATAGCATTCATTCTATCCACCAGCATCTTGTACTTATCTTCATTAGGATCATGATAATAATTTGCTTCAGAATCAGAATCTCCCACAGTATCATGGGGACTACCTCCCTCTTTCTCAGAATTTTCAGATTCATAATCATCAACCTGTTCCTTTGTCTTGATAGGGCCTCTGAATCTTCCTCCCAGATTGATAAGGCCTCCTGATCTTCTAGTCTTCTTCTTCTTCTTAGCCAGCAATGTCTTCAACTCATCTTGCCCCTTGGACAAGTTCAGAATCAACTCTTGGAATTGTGCATTCTGAGCCTGGAGATCTTTGACAGTCTGTTCAAGAGCCATTTCTGCTGAAATAAACAGCAAGAAGATAAGATACCTGTTCATAAGAAACCTGTGATGTAATAATATGGTATGTAGATGCTTATGCAATGTTTTCAAGGACCGTAGGATTTAAATTTGTTTAAACCACCAAAAAGTAAACTTTTATTAGTAATAAACTTGTTTGCCCCTTGGGCTTACAATAAAAATGAAATGAATACAAAAAATGGGGTTTTAAGTCTCCCATGGACGTTTCCTCTTTGTGTTGAGGTATGAGTTGAGATTCCGCTCCTCGTGAAGTTGTTTTATTAGCTCCAGGATTCTTTCCTGACTTGCCTTCTAATGAGTCTCAAAAGTATCTCTTTGCTCCTTCAACTGGATCCAGGACCTCTGTAACTCTTCCATGTCAGTGGGCATGTCTGGATGAAGAATGATGTAAGAAGTATCTCCTTCAGCAACAGGCTCCATGGTAACTGGCAGGATAGCAGGATATGGCATCATAAGAGTCTGAGCACGAGATCGTACCCATCTGAGATATGGTTCCATAGGAATAGTGTACTTGGGTTCCAGAGTCTTGCTGTCAACCTTGTTCACTTTACCCCATGCTCGTATGAACCTTTGACGGTAACCTTGAAGATCGTTGTCGTAGTCGAACATAATACCCTGAATAAGCATGTCATGAGGACCATCAGTCCGAGCGTAACCAAACTGACGTAGAGCTAAAGAAGGGTTGTAGGTAATGCCCCCTCTTATGCCAAGGAGTGGCACATTAGGGAACTCCCCACAACGGTCAACGATGGTAACATTCTCCATAGATCTAGAGCACCAATGAATATCTGAATGAGAAAGTGACATAATCCTCTTGGACCACCTGAACCCTTGTTCATTCTTCATCACTGATCGAGGAAGGTGAGAAATAAACCACCTAGATAATAGAGGTATGCAACACATCAGAGTTCCTCGTGCCTTCGTAGTACGGGTATGAAGAGAGTGTAAGATGTCTCCAAGTAATGTAGGCACTGGATTGCGAGTCAGAAATATGTTGATCGCGTGTACGTCTATGAACTGGTCTGGATTGGGGAACAGTACTAAGCCATAAATCAATAGGGCTAAGATCTCCTCAAAAGCATCATAACTCATAGCCTTCAGGAATACTTGAGCTTTCTCCACCAATACCTTAGCAAGAATACCCTTAACTCCACTCCTTGTTTCTAGGATAATGTCTGATTTCTTTAAATGTAAGGTTGCAGCAATGACTTCAGGTTTAGGCTCTTTTTCCAAGCCTGTGAAGGGTTTCTGATCAAGAATAGGTATACCCAGAAGCTTGGAGAACTCTTCCATTGTAGGAACCAGCTGATAGTCGGGAAATGTGAAGCAATGATGTTTAGGGTCAAAGAACTGAAACAGGACACTCATCATGTCTTCATTGAACCCTGAAGTGACTAGATCCAGTAGGTGACCATGCCTCTTGATGAACTGGGAGTTTTCAGAAACTTGAGAGACCAATTCCTTAAGCTTAAGAGGTATTCCTACAAAGTTGATCCGGATAGTATTCCTACGAGCAGAAGCCATGACCTGCAACAAAGAACAAAGATAAATCCTTTGGTCCTTGAAATGGTTAGTGAAAATGCTATGCTTATGATGCATGATGATGCTATGATGTTATGCTCAATCACAAACATGTGGCACACACAAACAAGTCACACAATAGCCCTAGGTTTGAAGGCTTGCATGAGGTTTAAAGGTAAGTACCCTCCCCTGAAGTTTAGTTGATTCATCCTGTCCTACAAAAGTAACCAGGTTCTAAGGGATCTCAAAATCATTGATCCTTCACAAGGGTGGTTGTTCAGTAGGCAACTTACTTGCCAACCAAAACCCTCCAAGTTTAGGATCTCAATGAGTGTATCGAGTATCAACCAGCTTCAGTCTTCACCAAAGCCGGTTATCTCACTACTTTCTAAAGGCCAAGATGGGATGACTAGGGTTCTAAAGTCAGTTAGTGTATTGACAACATATGGCAGCCTCATATTATCCTCAACTTGCTTAAGGAACATAAGCACCAACCAAGAAGTCACACTAACTATGGCCACCAGATCAACCATATCGATATACGCCGTACAGTTTCCTTGGTCTATTGCCATTTACCTAAGGTACACTAGATCCGGGTTAGGGTCTTTCACACATAAGAGCACCCAACAGATAAGTATAAAGCAAACAAGGCAAACAATTTTAAAGTGATCTAATTCCTAAGGGTACCCCTCTTTTATTAAATCCCCAGCAGAGTCGCCAGTTCTGTAACACGGTGGGAGAACTGACTTTAGTTAAATGTTGCGGATAGCAAGAGTCGCCACCGACTTTTATTTTATCCAAAAGGAAAGGACATAAAAGAACAGGAAAGACCTTAAAAAGATTTTGAGTTCGGGGGTAGGTTATACAAAGGGAAGGTATTAGCACCCTTTATATCCATGGTTATCCATGGGCTCTTAGTTACTTAGCTCACTTTGTTTGTTTGCAAGAGTGTAGTGTGTGATTAGAAAAATTTCTTTAAGTACTTTGTAATGGCCCTCGTATGGGTGTATACAAAGCCTAGTTTAGAAATTGTGAGGTGTAAAAGTAATTTTGAAAAGTGTGAGCAAATAACTATGAGATACCTACCCTAGATTAAGTCTTTCGTGTTCTCGTATATTCTTTCAATGGTAAGACTGTCCCTATTATTAAGGAATAGGTAGTCATTACCTTGGATGTGTTTAAGGGACGGGCGTAGGGTCATCGTATGGTCAATGAAGGCAACATAAGGGGTGTCTTTAGCAACTCGTAGGGACTATCATCATATTTATCGAAGGGACAAGATCATTATATCGTAGGCAACCTCGTAGGGACTTGATCTTTTAAGTTTATAGGGACTTGATAATTTTTCTGTTTGAAGGGACTTTGCTTAAGACACCCCTATTTTCGAGGGACTTGACCATTTAAAGAAGGCAACCAAGAGGAATACCCTAGGAAGTACAGATGGCGATCAAAGATCGACTTACGTGTGTGAGTGTTATTTTTCAGATATTTGTCTTGAATTTAATTTTCTAAGTTCAATTATTTACAGTTAGTTTTTTGCACTCCCTAAATTACGAACCACGCAATAAATATTTACAAAAATAAAAGCAAGAAAAATAAATTCCTAAACTATTACATGGCTATGGGACAGATACATAATAATCAGGCGAGAAAGAATAAATTTACAACCTATACATTTGTTCCTAATATTATAAATAAAACAAAATTAAAATAAGGAAAATAATGAAGCAAAAATAGAATAGATAAAAGCAAATAATAATAAAATAATAAATAAACAATGGTAATAAAGCAATAATAAAATAACAATAATAATAAAGTGATAATAAAAAGGTTAGAATTTTAAAAGAAATTATTTTAAGTTAAACAAGTTAGATTTTTTTAGAAGTTATTAGAAAAATATGAGTTTAAAATAAATTAGTAATAATAAAAGAATTTAAAATATATTAATGTACAAATTATAAAATAAAAGAGTTATATGAAAAATATTAAGTTAGTTATTTACAAAATAAATAAAGATTATAGAAAATATCAAATTATTAGATTAATAGGTTTATTATTATTATTCAATTAGAAAAATGGTCAATTAGATTTTATTTACAAAATATATAAGGATTTATTATTATAAGTAAGTAATAAAAAAAAGTTATTAAAATAGTTAGTATTTATTATTTATTTACAAAAAATATAAAGGTTATAGAAAAATATTAAATAATTAATTTAGTAGGTTTTCACGCCCTACATTACTAAACCACGCAGTTAATATAGGATCAATGGCAGGAATTTAAATGGCAGAAAAAATAAATGGCAGCAAAATAAAATGGCAGAAAATAAATGGCAGAAAATAAAACCCTAATTATTACAACGCTTTGGTGCAGTTACATAATAAAGATGGCGAAAAGTAAAACTGAAAATATTACAAGTTAAAACTTAAAATATTACAAGGGCGAAGCAGTTACAGTGTATGAATAACATAAATATGAGCGAAAATAGGAAATAATAATAAGGTTTGTTAAGGTTTAAGAAAAGGTTTATGGTTTAGAGGAAATAACACGGTTAAAGTTTTAGGTTTGAAATTTAGAGTTTGTGGCGAAATTGTCAGGATTTAGGAAAAATCAGGGTAGTTAGTTATGAAAAAAAATGTGCAGATCTAAATATATGTATATAAAAAAAAATGAATTAAAAAAAAACAACGGCGTTGCTAGCGCAAAATTGCGATCATCGCAGCTGGATCGGATAACACAAATGTCACGCCTCATACACGTATATGTGAAAACGGCGTATTGACACGATCCGATCCGAAAACATAATCAAATTATAACATAAAATAGAAATATATATATATATATTTAACACACTAGTTACATATTATAAATTATATATTATATGATCCATATGCATTTTTATTAACAACAAAATTATTATTATATTATATTATATATTATGAGACATGTAAAACTTATATAAAAACAAACACATCAAATACATAATACAATGAACCAAATTATTATACATGTTATATTTATGTGCATAAAAAAAGCAAAACGGCGATATCCTGATATATTTAACCAAACCGCATGTATCTGGAATACATAACACAGTCACACATATGAACATGTATTTGAAACACAGTAACAAATATATCAACAAAATAGATAAAGTATATATCATATATAAACTATTACCAAACTGTGTGTACGATAGTATAGATCAGCCACTCTCAGTTTCTCTTTTTTGTTCTGTCTTTCGGCCTCCCTCTATCAGTCATGCTAGTAAATATATATAGGAACAAATTAGGTTAATGATAATGGGCCTAAGTTTATTTTGAAACCCAATATTAAATTAAAAACTGAATAAAGTTAAATAATTAAAATTGTTAAAATTAAAATAAAAACTAATTAACCTATTTATTTATTCTAGACCCAATATAAAAATAAATAGACTCAAAAAAAAAAAAAGTCGGGCACCAAAATGCTCGAAAAAATAAAATGAACACGTCAAAATAATCAGCGCGAAATAAATGACTCGGAAAAATACAGCGTTTGGTCGGATTTTGAAATAAAAATTATGACTGTTTAAACTGCTCAGACTGATCAACATATGACCAAAAATAGTCGTAAAAATATTTTTAACATGTCAAATTAAACCACGTGAACCGCAGATTAATGTTACCGACATTTGCAAACTTAAACTTGACATTTTTTCGTTGACTAATTTTAGGCACAGTTAAAAAGTTAATTTGACCAGTCTGTTTGTAAATTCCGAGAAATTATTCCGGCTAATATTAAGACAGAAAAAAAATGTTATGCTATGAAGATGATGCAAATGAATGTGAAACAAAAAATTGGTTAGAGTTAAAAATAGAGGGCAAATTTTGGGGTGCAACATGCGCGTTCCCTCTTTGATCTTTCCATGCAAAGTTGGGATGATTCTTCCACCCCGGATTGTATGTGTTAGAGTAGGGATTGTTTTGCTTTAAAAACTTTATATCTTCTATCTGTTGCGGTGTTGCAAAGCAATGAACAGTATTGTGTGGTCCATTGTAAATGCCACATACATCACTCGGTGCCTGTTGTACTTGAGCCACTTTCTGAGCACCTATGTTTAGTGCTTTCAACCTTTTCTCTACCTCCGCAGCAACAGCTTCTTCAATTTTCACCTGTTTGTTTGTTTCAAGCTTCAAGTCAATAACTGCAGATTTGTTTGATACCCTGTCATATAACTCCAAATGCTCGTTCGAGGCAATAACTTCAATTATCTTCTTCTTACCGGTGGCTGTTGTAAAGTTAGCTGAGCCACCAGCTGTTGAATCGAGGATTTGTCTCGTTTGAATTCGAAGACCATTGACAAACATTTGCATCTGTTTAGTTTCATCCATGTTGTGAGTAGGACAAGCCACTAGGATTCTCTTAAATCGTTTGTAGGCATCTCCTAGTGACTCACCCTCCTTCTGCTTGAAGTTTAGGATCTCATATCTTTTTCGCAATGACACAGATGCGGGAAAATACTCCTGTAAGAATGTTGTTTCCATTTGCTCCCATGTAGTGATACTACCAGCAGGTAAGGAATAGAACCACTCTTCGGCCTCATCTGCTAAAGTGAATGGGAACATACGAAGTCGGATTGCTTCTTCGCTATGTCCAGGCATTTTCAGTGTTGTGCTCATGGTTAAAAATCTTTGCAGATGCTTGTTGGCATCTTCATTCACTCTTCCAGAGAAGGACCGTCTTTCGAGTTGATTAATGGTGCTGGGATGCAGCTGAAATTGTTCCATATTAACCGGTTGGTTGACAATTGTCATACGACCACCCGGGGTGTTGGTTCCACCATAGTCACCGAGGAGTCTCTCTGGTGGTGGTGGTGGTGGATTAGCAGCCATGATTTCAGGAACTGTTTCCGCGTCTGAATCTGAATTCTCTGAGTGCACTGAAACAACTTCCTCCTCCGCTTTCTCTGCTAATTCCAGTTTTTCTCTCTTAGCTTGTCTTAGCCTAGCGCGAAGAGTTCTTTCTGGATCTGCGTCAAAAGAAAAATCCGCTGAGGCCTTACCTCGCATAAACAAGTTAGACAAAGATTAGAATTGAATAACAAAATTGTCACAAATAAAATTTTGGTTGACGAGCAATAAAATGTCGATAGAATAAAAATTAAAATATGTATTTTGGCAATCCCCGGCAACGGCGCCAAAAACTTGATCGGAAAAATAGCAAGTGTACTATTTTTACCGATGTAGTAATAAGGAGTTTTATTTCCAAGTATCGATCTCAGGGATTGCATAGGAAATACTTATTTTATTTGGATTCTATCAGAACAAAAAGATAATGGTTTGGTTGTGTTTTTTTTTGGAATTTCAGTAATAAACACAAAAGACAGTAAAAATATAAGTGATTAAGGTAAAACATGCTAGGGTGAGTGGTTGATTTAACCAGTTAAGAATTCAGTCAAAATTTCCTTAATACGCATGAAACGTTCAATTACCTAACCTCAGAATGTTCTTCCTCAAGTCCTTAAGGAAGAAACTATTAAACTACCAGTTCTTATCAAATGTCCATTCAATAAATCCTTGGTTTTAATCATAAATAAAATCGAGGTTTACGGTGATTTATGAAAGTTACTAGTCCTAGATGATGCATTCATAAACCCAATTGTGTGAAAACCCTAACAATTACAGTCCTGTTATTGAAAGTCATAGATCAATTTGTATTTGTCCGATACAAAAGCATAATAACATTACACAATTGAATTGAAATAAGTAACATGGTGTAACATCTCAAAATTTGCCCTCCTCTCTTGGGACTAGCTTAGCATATTGCATTTCATCTTGTAGGGCATTAGGCATTACATTTTTGAATATCATGTGGAAGCAATAAGCAAGTCATCTGCCTAAGTCTTGCTCAGAAGTTGAAGAGGTTAAAAGATTCAAGCTTAAGGGTTTCATGAATTGATCACCAATCATCTGAGGGTTTGTGCTTCAATTAGGGTTTCTTGGTTCCTCAAGAAGATTGATCATTATCTTGGTTGAAATGGTACATTACCATCATCATGGATACATCATCATCACCAAGAGGTTCATTATTCCTGATCATGTTCCTTGGGATTAGGGTTTTGACCTCTGGTCAACCCTAATCAGTTGAATTATACCAGTCAGGGTTTTTCAAGGAGATGAGGTCTTTATTGAGATGGGGATCATCATATGTTTTTATGGAGCTTGTATAAGCTAGGGTTTCATTTTGGAGCCATTTCAGCAAGAGATTGAGGCTCAAATTCATCTGTGCATGACCAAGTCATCTATCAACTGCAAAAGTCAACTGCATGGTCAACTATTGGATTTGGAGGTGGGAGGTGATTAGAAATACTTCATTCATGTTCAAACAAGTCTCATTTGACATTGCAAACATCAACATTGAAGAAAATAAAGTCAGGACAAAACTTTCCAAAAATAGAAAGTGACCTCTAATTCAAAATTGCCAAAAATGGAAAGGTTTTCAACTCAAGATTACATCATCAACAAAGCTTCAAATGAAATTTTGTTGAACATGAAAGTTGTAGATATTTTTCTCCCATTTCCAAAAAGTCCAAGATCATGAATTTCTAATGTATGGTTGAAGAGATATGGATCAATCTTGGCCAAGTGAACATTGAACTTCAAAGGGGCATAACCTTCAAACCATAAGTCCAAATGAGATGGCTCTTTTTGCAACATTCTTGTTTCAACCTCTACTTACTAAAACATGCATTTCATGCCATGCATTCTCATTACATGATCATTTGCATTTTTACTTAATTTTTGGAGGGAATTTTCAAATTTAAAATTGGTGCATTGTTTTCACATTCCACCACTTCCATTGGCTTCCAAATGAAGTTTTAAGTGAAATTCAAGCTGAGCACGTGTACTGTTCATCCATAATCTCCATGCATAAGGTGAAATAGCAATTTGGCATGTGCACCTCATATTTTGCTAATTACAATTGCCATGGCTTAAGTGTGATTAAGGACTTGATTAGGAGGGAGTATAAAGCACAAACCCTAACAGAATTTCAGAACAACACCTCATAATTTTCAGATCTAGAATTTTTCATCAAACTTTTCTCTCAATTTTTCTTCAAATTTCTTCAAATCAAACCACATTTCCTTGCTTAATTCATCATCTAGTATCATCATGGAGCATGTTTGAACCAAGATCCAAGTGAATTCGTGCAATTTGAAGCAGCTCAAGCTTGAAGCTCATCAATGGTGAAATCCAAATTCAGTTGAATCAAGGACAATTGGACCTCAAGCCTTCATCCAAACACTTGTACAATCTTGCTAGAGGAAGATTGAAGCATTGCACGACCTGGAAAACGCGAAATTGCAAAGCTGCACTTCAAGAGGTTACTTTTTCGACCTCTTTAATTCATGAAATTGTTGATATATTCTTGTAGATCTATTTGTTGTGATTAATCTGAGCTTTGAATCACATAAAACCATGCCATATTGAGTTAGATTCGAAGGATTAAAGTTTGATGATGAATTTTAATTTGCTCGATTCTTTTGATGTATGATGTTAGATGCTTAACCATTGCTTGATTTGTGACCTACATTGAGAGATCTACATGTACATAGGCTTAGTTTTAAGATCTGGAAAAAATGTTCATGTTGTTCTTGATTGAATTTACTGTTCATGGCCGAATGATGAAGAAGATGATTGCAGGATTTTCGGCAACGGTTTTTTGTGATTCCAAAGTGTTGCCTTGGGTTCGCTAGGGATCGCCTGTGATTGGCTGCATGGATTTGCCATGCAGCGCGCGCCAATTCCCATTCAAATTGTTGCTCAATTCGAATCCAGCCCAGGCCATATGCAAATGCTTCATTTCATTTTTTTTCCTTTATCATGTACATTGCTTCACATGTGGTTTTTTTCATTTTTCTTCAACTTTAAAAAATCAAAACAAATAGAATAATGATCCAAAAAATACCAGGATTTTTTCATTGTGTCACATTTTTTGTCTAGTTTTTTATGAATATTATTTTGCAAATTGTGCTTGGCTGGTTTGTTTTTTGCCTTAGGGTTTGTGTATACATGTCATGTTTTGACCTTGCCTTGATATATCATTTGTGAAATGCTCAATTCTAATCCAATGCTCATGAAATTTTACATGTAGAAACTAGACATCTTGCTGGACATTTTGGTGTTGAGTTTGCATTTTTATAAATTGCCATTGCTGATTTATGATTTTTCTAATTTAGGTGTGACAATGTGTGTCACACCTTGTGATGTTCAACTTGATGAATGCATTTACCATGCCAAATGAATTCCAAATGTCCTGATTTTTTGTATGGTGCTTGATATGAATGTTGTGAATGCTCATGATGTTTTGTGGAATATTTGGATTGATTTCTGATTTGATTGAGATTTTTCTTTCTGGATGGTCATGTGTGAGCTTTTGGTTTGTCTTGAACTTCAATCTTTTGTGAAATGCTTGTGCTTTATCCAATGGATGTGAAGTTTTGCACACTACTTCTAGGTATGTTAAAGTTTGTTTTGGCTTTGGTTTGAGGTTTTTACCTTGATTCATTTCTGTTTTAGGCTTGTGCTAAGTTGGTGTAACATTTGGTGTCATATTTGAGCTTGTTTTGATTGCCTTGCCTTATACAATTTGATTACCATGCTTAATCTTGTCCAATTGCCCTAATTTTTTGTGTGATGGTCATGTTGTGTGTTCTGTTTAACCATGAATTTTTCCAAAATTAATTGAATCATTTTTGAATTAATGTGCATTTGTTCATTCTGTTGTCACAATGTGGTTACAATGTGCATACCTTGCCATATTTGGTTCATGAAATGAAATTGGTGAATGATATTGATTTGAGACCTTTTGGATGATGTTCTTAATTGATTGAAGTTGATTCATGTCAATTTTCATGTTCTGTTTTGAATTTTTTCTCCCTCTTTGACCCTAGGCCTTGACCTAGTGGTTTGTCTCATCTTTGAGCTTTGATTTCAGGTTGAGCACTCAAGTTCCATAAGTTGTTGATGCTCTATTACTTGAGCATTTGATGTTTGCTTTTGACTACTAACTTTGTGTGTTTTGTAGGGTTGTTAACTCATTTGAGCTTGACTTGTTGGCTTATGCCTTTGCTCATTGGGTTTGACTGTTGATATTCATGTTGTCTGTTTGTCTGTATAGTGGAACTGATTTGTGTGATGTTTCTACAGGTACATAAGTTGCTTAAGTTCAATTTGAACTTGCTTTTGCTTGGTTGCTTAACCACATAGGTATAATATTTCTGACTTCATGTAGTCTGGAAGACCTGTCCTGTTACTTGGGCAGGCACCTGTCTGAAGCCCTCCTTAAGAGGCAATGCTTGTGATTGTTTATCTTTGTGCCAAACAGGAAAAGTCCTTTGATAAGGCAATTGGCAGATAAAAGAGATGTGCAATCCATCTCCTGCTATTCAGTGTGTCATCCACTTTGCTCACACACCTTGTGTTGATGCATTATGGATATTAACCCAAGATCTTTGTTGAGTCAGTCATATGTGGAGAAGAGTTCCAACTTTCTGAACTCCCACACTTTCATTTATCTGAAGCTCTCCCCAGGCCAGGCATAAGAGCTGTGAGGTCTTACCCTCACTTCCCATTTCATCTGCTTCACCCTAACTCTCAATGTTAGGGTTAAGAGCTAACTACACCTGATTCCAGTTGGCTTGTGTTTCACAGCCTAACCTTGTGTGAGCCTACTTTGTTTGTATATAGTGTGTGCTAATTATGTGTATGTTTGCTTTGCCTGTGCTGTTTAGGATAGCTTGCTGCTTGTGCAAGTTAGATAGAAACCTCAACCTAGGACCATGGTGGATTACATGATAACTATTAGGCTCGAGTCAGTCTCCCTTCTAGTTTGTCATTTCCCAGTCTCTGGTTAGGAGAAAGTTTCTCCCCTGTTAAGGGGAACTACGTTGCCCTGATCCTCATACCAGATGAGGTACGTAGGCAGGAGATCGTATGAGATCTCTCCGGGCACCCTTTTTCTTCTTTGTGTGTGTTTGCTTGACAGTTACTAGGCTCCAGTGCCAGACTCCTTAGTAACTTGTTTGTTTGTTAACCTTCTTGTGTGTGTTAGGAGATGGATGTAAGTCCAGCGATTGGCAGTCCGTATCCTATGGGTGTTTGTTTGTGTGGAGTCTGACGTAAGTCCAGCGATTGGCAGTTGGTTTCCCGTGTGTGTTGTTGGTTCGGAGTCTGATGTAAGTCCAACGATTGGCCTTCGGTTTCTATGTTTGCCTGTTTGTGTGGAGTCTGACGTAAGCCCAACGATTGGCAGTCGGTTTCCTGTTTGTGTTTTGTTTGGCGTGCGTGAGCCGAACTACGGTAGCTCTGATTCTCATTCCAAATGAGATACGTAGGCATAGGATACGATATCCTAGCGAGCCCGTTCCCCTCTTTTTCCACCTGTGTTGTTTCCAGTGTGTGTGTGCATTCTTTTGAGCAGTGTTTAGCAACCTTTCTTCTATTCTTTTGAGCGTGGATCCCGTCGAGTACGACGGATGCGTAGGGGTGCTAATACCTTCCCTTCGCATAACCGACTCCCGATCCCATCTCTCTTTGGTTGCGAGACCATGTCTTTTCCAGGTTTACTTCGAGCGTTTCCTTTCCCTCGTTAGGATAAATAACGCACGGTGGCGGCTCTGTTTGTTTGTTGTTTTTTCCGCCGGTTGTTTTTCGCGGATGCGACACATGGTAATAAGGAAATCGGTTGTTCAAATTCATAACATACGATCAAATCAGGACCACCCCCTAACATAGGGGGTTTAGCCTCTCATAGTAATCAAAGAATTCATAATGTAAAGATTAGACATTACAAAGAATTAGGAGATTTTGATCTTCAATGGTATATGCCCTTGAATCTCGCCGTCTTCGAATCCTTAATAGTAGCTATCTTCTCCGTGCAATATTTTCTTTCGTACGTCAAAAAGTGTTTTCTCTTTTCTCTTTCAAGCCTTCTAATAGCTTCAGATGAATTTCTTCCAAGCAAAAGGTCCAAACTACCCTTAATGAGCAGAATAGGTTCACAAAGCAAAAGTTGAGGTTTCCAAGCCGCGCCCAACAACACGGGCCGTGTGTGTACACACGGGTGCCCGTGTGTGTAACACCTCAAAATTTGCCCTCCTCTTTTGGGACTAGCTTGACATATTGCATATCATTTTGTAGGTCATTAGGCATTGCATATTTGCATATCATATGGCAACATTGAGCAAGTCATCCTCCTAGGTCTTGATCAGAAGATAAAGAGGTTAAGATGCAAGCTAGAGTTTCATTGGACTGATCATTAACCATCTGAGGATGTGTGATTCAAATTAGGGTTTCTTGGTTCTCAAGGAGGGTTGAGCTTGATCTTGGTTGAAATGGTACATCATCATCATCATGGTCTTGTTATCACCAATAGGTTCATCATGCTTGATCAGATACCTTGAGATTAGGGTTTTGACCTCTAGTCAACCCTAATCATCTGCATTGTGCCAATCAGGGCTTGTCAAGGAGATTAGGTTTTCAATGGATATGGGGATCATCATATGATTATATTGAGCTTATGGAATCTAGGGTTTCATCATTGAGCCATTTCATCAGGAGTTTGAGGCTCAAGTTCATCAGTCAAGCTGAAATTCATCTATCAGTCAGAAAAGTCAACTGTGGTCAACTGTGCCTGAATTCATGGATTTGGAGGAGGGAGAGGGTTAGAGACACTTCATTCATGTCCAAACAAGTTTCATTTGACATTTCAAACATCAAGAATGAAGAAAATAAAGTCAGATGGAAACTTTCCAAAAATAGAAAGTGACCTGTAATTCAAAATTGCCAAAAATGGAAAGTTTTTCTCCTCAAAATTACGTGTCCAAAAATATTTCAAATGAAAATTTTTTCAACATGAAAGTTGTAGATCTTGCTCTCACCTTTCCAAAAAGTCCAAGAACATGAATTTCTCATGTGTGGTTGGCGAGTTATGATCAAATCATTTTCAAAAAAAGTTGAAATTCAAAGTGCCATAACTTTTGAATGGAAAGGCCAATTTGGGTGATTCTTTTTTGAGCAAACCATATTTGACATGTACTTTCATGATGCATCATCACATTTCATCAAAAATCATCATAACAAAAGTCCATTTTTCAAGTGAACTAATTTGCATTTTGGTGGGAAAAAAGGTGTTTTTGAAAAATACATGTAATTTTCACTCAAAACCATTTCCAACACATCATAAACAGAAAATTGGACTTGTTTGGATGGCATTTGCACTGTTACATTGGCTGCATTTTGAAAAGGTCATTTTGGCCAAAACACATGAAAATTGCACTTTGCTAATTCACATCATTCTTGCTAATCTTGATTAGCAAATTGATTAGCACACCATATAAAGTCCCTAATCATAACAGAAACACCTAATCACATTTCATTTTCTCAGATCTAACAGAAAAATTCATCAAAATTCTCTCACTTTTTCTCACACTTTTTGCACTTTGTTCATCCAATTTCACATTGCCTTTGCCTCGTGCTTGCTTGAATCTCCATCTACATGAACTTTTGAGCATCTGTTGAAGCAAACCTTGGAAGAAAACTGGAAGATCGCATATGTTGCATTTGAAGCATAACAATGGCAGTTTGAAGATTCTACAAGCTGGAGCATAATTGAGCTACAAGACCTACTCCATTCATCTTCTACATCATCAATCATCATCTGTTTCAGCATTTCAGACCTTAGAACGCACGAATCCAACACTGCCATCTCCAAGAGGTTAGAATTCGATCTCAATAATTGTTGTAATCGTGATATGGCTTGTATAGATCTTAGATTGTAGAGCATCATGAACTTTGAATCGTTGAATTTCGTTGAGTATTGAATGAGATATTAGGAATTGAAGTTTGATGTTCAAATGTTGTTTTGATCGATCCGAGTTAATTAGCATGAATTAAGTTTAATTAAGGCTGGATTCATGTTGTTCTTTGTGAGATCTTTCCAACCGTGTATGGATTGTTGAATTTGGTTGAAGTTTGTTCATGTTGGATTTTGGTCAAGAACACGCGTATGAATGTTTAGAGATTTCCAGAATTGGCTTTTAGATCCGTTTGTGTGTCACTGTTCATGAGCTAATGTGTTTGGCGCTGGATTTCAAAAGTATATCACTGTTCGATCCTGTTGTACAGCAGTTTCAATTTTGCCTTGCCAATTAATTTTCCACATATTCATATGTTCACCTTGCATTCACTCATTTTTATTTTTATTTTTTCACCATGATCAAAAAATGATAAATCATTCAATTTTAATCCAAATTTGATGCAATTTTTTGTGCCATTCTCCTTGTGATATGCTGGATTTTATGTTGATTTTTAATAATATTGTGCACGTGTAATTTTTGAAAAGGCTTAGGGTTTGTTTGGATATGTCCTTTTGTGCACCATGCTCACTATTCTGCTCATAACATGCTGATGCTTTATTAGAAATTTTTGAAACTTTGCAAGTGTGTTCTAGACATCTTAAGGAGCATTTTGATATGTGGTTTGTAATTTTTGAATTCCTGGATTGAGAGTTATGACATGATCTTTAGAGGTGTTACATTTTGTTCCATACCATGTCTTGTGCATCTTCTTGATTTTATTTGCTATGCTTATTGAACTTGAATTGAGCTGGATTTTTGAATGAGGATACTTGTGAATGTTGAGAATGCATGTGAATTTTTTCTGGAATTTTTGAATCCATTTCCTATTTGATTGGGATTTTATTTGCTGTTTAGCTATTTGTGAACTTTTTGTGAGACATGTTTGTATTTGATTTGTGAAATTCTGGTTATTAATTGGATGGATTTGAAATTTGGCATGAGTGATATAGACATGTTTAACTTCATTTTGGCTTTGGTGTGGTTCAATTGTCATGTGTCTTCACTGTTTTATGATCATTTGAAGTTGATGCATGTTTTGTGGCCTTGGTTGAGCTTGCTTTTGCATACCATGATTTGATGATTTTAATTTCCATACTTCCACTTATCCAATTACCATGATTTTTGGTATGCTGCTCATTGAATGTGTTCTGTTTAGGCATATTTTTTTGTGGAATTTATTGATCCATTTTGGTATTGATTTGATTGTGATCATTCTGTTTGCTCCATTGTGATTCATACTTGCATAGTTTGACATGTTTTGTTCATAAAATAGATTTGGTGCATAGTTTTGATGTGAGACCAATTGGACTTTATTCTGGAGTGATTTATCTTGATTCTTGTTGAGTTTCACTTGCTGTTTTAAATTTTTCATCTCCTTTGGACCCTAGGCTTGTCCTAGTGGTCTTGTTTCTCATGTTTGAATGTGATTTTCAGGTTGAAGAAGCAAATGCTTTAAGGAGATTAATTCAAGTTGATTGAGTTTGGTTTATATGCTTGTTATGAACTAACTTGGTTTATTTTGTAGGATGCTTGGCTCACTTGAGTTGATTGTGCTTTGCATAGTGCATTGTCTGATTATACATTGTCTGTTGATTCTTATCTTGTTTGTTTTAACTTTGTGATTGGTATACTGATTATATTTGATTGATCTCAGGTACATTAGTTGCTAATAGTTCATCTTCGAACTTGCTTTGTGCTGCTGCTTGGTTGTATAAACCAATTGAGGTAGAATTTCTTTTCTCCATGTAGTCTGGAAGACCTGGCCTGTTACTTGGCCAGGCACCTGTCTGAAGTCCTCCTTAGGAGGCAATGTTTGTGATTGTTTATTTTTGTCCCTAAGCAGGAAAAGACCTTTGTTAAGGCAATTGGCAGACACAAGAGGTGTGTAGTCCACCTCCTGCTATTCTGTTGAGTCGTCCCTTGGCTCACATCACATGTTGATGCCTTGTGGATCCTAACCCAAGATCCATGTACAGTTGTACAGTTGAGTCAGTGTCATAAGTGTAGAAGGGTTCCCACTTTCTGGACCCACACTTCTTTGTCTGAAGCTCTCCCTGGCCAGGGATAAGAGCTGTGAGGCACACCCCTCACTTCCATTTCATCTGGCTTCACCCTGACTCTCAATGTCAGGGTTAAGAGCTAACATCACCTGACACAGTTGTGTTGCTTTTGCAACTTAACCCTTGATTGAGCCCACCTTGTCTGGATATAGTGTGTGCTCATTGCGAATGCTTGCTTTGTTTTGATTATGCTTGCATGCTTTGCTTTGCCTGTTTAGGATTAGCTTGCTGCCTGTGCAAGTTAGGATAGAAACCATAACATAGGACAATGATGCATGATAACATCTAGGCTCGAGTACAGCTCCCTAGTAGTGTGTCTCCCTTTGTATCTGGTTAGAATTTCTTTCCCGTTCAGGGGAACTACGTCGCCCTGATCCTCATACCAGATGAGGTACGTAGGCAGGAGACCGTGCGAGGTCTCTCCGGGCACCCTTTTTCTTTTTTGTGTGTGTTTGTTTGACAGTTGTTAGGCTCGAGTTCCCGACTCCTTAGTAGCTTGTTGTTTGTTTCTTCTTGTGTGTGTAGGAGATGGATGTAAGCCCAGCCATTGGCATTCCGTATCCTCTTGTTGTGTGCTTGGAGTCCGGTATAAGACCATCAAATGGCATCTGGTTTCCAGTGTGGGTTTGTTTGGTTCGGAAGCTGATGTAAGTCCAGCGATTGGCGTTCGGGTTCCATGTTTGCCTGTGTTTGTGTGTGTCTTGTTTGGCGTGCGTGAGCCGAACTACGGCAGCTCTGATTCTCGTTCCAGACGAGATACGTAGGCATAGGATGCGATGTCCTAGCGAGCCCTCTCCCCTCTTCCTCCACCTGTGTTGTTTTCGGTGTGTGTGTGTGTGTGATGTTTGTTTTAGCAACCTTAACCTATCTTTTGAGCGTGGATCCCGTCGAGTACGACGGATGCGTAGGGGTGCTAATACCTTCCCTTCGCATAACCGACTCCCGATCCCATCTCTCTTTGGTCGCGAGACCTTGTCTTTTCCAGGTTTACTTCGAGCGTTTCCTTTCCCTCTTTTGGGATAAATAACGCACGGTGGCGGCTCTGTGTTGTTTTGTTTTAGCCCGCCGGTTGTTTTTCGCGGATGCGACAGTGTGTGCTCTCCAAAATGGGCATCTTCAAATCAAGCTACAGAGGCAACAACACGGGCCGTGTTTGTAACACCCCAATTAAAATAAGATAATTATTTAATTTAAATTAATATTTTATTTATTAATTTAATTGAATAATTGGAAGTTGGATTATTATTATTATTTTGGAATAATCATTATTGGATTATTATTTTATTGGAATAAAATAAGTTGGAATAATAAAAAGTCCCATTTGTGGTAAAAAGGGTTTTCACGTGAAAAGGAACAGAGAAGCGGCTGAAAGTGGAAAAAGGCAAAGAGGCAGAGCAAAAGAAGAGGAAAAGCTTGAAGCTAACGGAAGTGCCGGATTAACTCAGGTAAGGGGGGTTTATCATCGATTAACGGGTATTATGGGATAGTATGTGATGGGTAGTGAGAAACCATTGAAATTGCCTCTGATTGAATGATATATGTGATGAACTTGTGACTTATTGATGAACGAATTTGGGTGATGATTGATGAGAAATTCGTAGGAATTAGAGGTAGAAAGGTTAACAATTTGTGAAATCGAAAATGTATGATTCGTGTTAGATGTTATGTGTAATATTGTGTGAAATTTGGACTGTGGAAGGGTAAATTGGATAGATCTCGTAGCAGAGAAAGCCATTGCAGATCTGAGAGTTCTGGTTTCTGGTCATACGCGTATGGCACTAGGCAATACGCGTATGAGATGGCTGGTACGCGTATGGCACTAGGCAATACGCGTATGGATGAGGAAGATGATGTTTTGAACGTGTTTTGGTCTCTGTTGGTACGCGTATGGGAATGTGATACGCGTAGCATACGCGTATGGGCGTGGGCATTACGCGTATGGATTTGGTCAGGCGTGGGCAATACGCGTATGGGCATAGGCAATACGCGTATGGGCAGAATTGTGATTTTTCTGTGCTGTTGTTGTGCAGTTTTTGGTTGTTTAGGCTGAGTGATGTACTTAGCTGATGTATGATGTAGCAGGGATCATTCCCGTTGTTTTGAGTAGTATAGGTATTAGTAGAATGTGCTAATACTGTATTTGATTATATGGCATGATGTGATATGCTTTTGTGATAAAATGTATTAATGATGTGTGATGATAAGCATGATGCTGTGAATGTATCAGTTATGTATGCATTTGTGAATAGACTGTTTTATGGCTTAGAGTGTGAGCTTATGTCTATTCTTGAATTGTTGCTGTTGTTGTTGCATTGCTAGGTGATTAGCATGCTTATTCTAGCCTTTGGGGCTGTAGCTAATTCCCATGGTGAGGAATTAGTGAGTGAACCATGGTGGGTTTGTTGTTGATGTTTGCATGCTAGATGATTAGTGTGCATAGTCTAGCCTTCGGGGCTGTAGCTAATTCCCATGGTGAGGAATTGGTGAGTGAGTCATTAGATCTCAAATGAGTGGGACTAGTGAGCTTAGTAGCCGTATCTGGGTTTGATCGGTGAGCTTGAACTGTATGTTCAAGAATAGTCGGTACCGCATGTGTGGAGTCTCATTTCATAATGAATGTATGGCATATAATATGAATGGATGTATTCCAGTATTATATGTGTGTTATGTGTTGTGTTGTTGATGTTGAGTATGGTTGCGATTATACATATGCTATATATTACTGTTGAATATGATGTTTGAACGGATATTGCCGTTGCTGAGTGCGTAGTCTGATTAGGGTGAATTGATGTGTTATTTACTTAGCATTACATGTTGTTCTATAATGCTTATTATATTGATTGAGGAACTCACCCTTACATCTATTTTTCAGGTAACGAGCAGTGAGTTGAGTAGAAGCTAGTGCTATGGAGTCTAGTGTCATCCTTAGTGGGTCATGCTCTGGTAGATGTAACATCGGGAGGGAATGTTTGACTATGTTTTAATTTAGTTGTTGATTCAACTTTACATGTAATGTAGTACATGATTTGAATGTCGATGTTTTGTACCCGCTGCGAATTATGCAAAAGAGTCTTATTTTGATTTAATAAATGAGCATGACAGGATATTTTGATAATTGTGGTGAAATGATTGTGTGACACCCTTCGGGGCATAATTACTCTGATTGATATGTTATTATTTTAATTAAATATTTTGGGGTATTTAGAAGGGTGTTACAGTGTTCCTCTACACGGGTGCCCGTGTTAATGCACTGTTTTAAACAACACGGGCGTGTGTCACCACACGGGTGCCTGTGTTGATCTCTGTTTTTCTTCTCCCATTTTGCTTTGCCTGACCAACAACACGGGCAGTGTTGTAGCACACGGGTGCCCGTGTTGACCTGCTGTCTCTTCATATTTTTGCCTTTCTGAATATCCATAACTTCACTAGTAATGCTTTTAAACCTGTGCAATAGCCTGTAACAATAACACTACCACACGAAGCGTAAAGGAGATCTTTTTGACATAAACTTGTAATCAAATGCAATGCGATACCAAACCAACAAAACATGATAAATGACTCTAAAGCAACTATAAACAAACATAAATCTTACCAAAGTGATGAAAATATGTCGGATTAACGGTGGGAATTCAATGAAAATGGTGACCGATCAACTTCCCTTATTCTCTTCTTGTTGACCATGAACTCCTTACAAACTTGCTTACCCTTATATTCCAAGGTATTATTTTGTTCCTTGGCACGACCGAGTTGGACTTGTAATTGAGTGTTCTCCAATTCAAGCTCTCGTATCTTTTCGGTAAGCTTGTCCATGCCTTCTTGCAATATGGGCTCGAGTTTGGGCACCAAGGGAAAATATGAACCACCCACATCTTCCAACCATATGTTCCTATTAAGGGGACATTCGGGAACCCTCCACATATTGCACTAACATCCTTTATTTCCCATTCTCTCTTATACCAAAGGATTGAACTGACAAAGAGAGATGCGAACTTTTAGGGCCATGACAGGTTTCTATAAGCAAAGGGTCCACGTTGAGGCATACGAGCCCTCATCCATAGGTGCAACAGAGGAGTGCAACATAGAAAGTTCCCTCATTTCTTCTCATGCCTTGTATGAAAGGTATGATAGAAGTCGGCGAGCAAGAGTGGCACCGAGTTATTGGCTAGGAAGACTTCCACTTCCAAATGATCCACGAACTTGTCTATATTAGGGAATAGAATAATTCCATGAATCAAAAGTGCTAATGTCGTGCTACAGAAATCAGGCATTTCTTCCTTAATCATATTCCAAGCATGGGTTACAAGGAATTTATGCATTAAACCCTTAACGGCACCTTTAGACCCCCAATTGGCCATTAGTTCATTGGCGTTGATACCCAAGATGGAAGAGAATTCGGACAAGCAAAATTCTTCTTACAACTTGGGGAAGGGGTTATATTCCTTTATCGGTCGGTTGACAAGTCTCTCAATATCTTCCAGAGTTGGGGAAATTTGAAAGTCATGGAAAGTGAAGCATCTCATAGGGACGCCATAATATTGAGTTAATATGGTGATCACACCATAGTCAACCATTTTTCTCAAGAGGTCTACGATGTTGCCAAAGGTGGCTCTGAATTTGTTATCATTAAGGGACGTTACCCTAGAGCAAAGGACCTTTAAAACGTCAATGTCTGGACTCTTATATCTGAATGAAAAAGTTTTTTTCCTTGCTGAGGGATCCATGATTGTGTTGGTAAAAGTCTTGTATTTATGCGTTTAAATAATGAAATGCTTAAGAGCCTTGCTTTATTGATTAATTATGTATGAATGAATGCATGAATGGATGAACGGTTCTAATAGTTTCCACGGAACTTTAGGCACGGGGTTCAAAATCTGGGACCATCGTGACGAAGTGTGACATTAAATAATGACTGTTTTTCAAACTAGGGTTCTTATTTTGCATGATCTAGGGCTTTTGAGAGATTGGGTGTAAGACACTGCCCTTAGAGTCATGGACTCACTTGATTGTCCGTCGCTTATGCCAATTTACTTGTCAGGCGACAGATCCACCAAGGAAGTCTACTCTAAGTATGATCTTTGTATCGACCCTCGTGAGGAAAGCTACTCGGGGACCTATAATACGTGACCATCGGTCTAGGCCAGCCAAGGTTAAATGTTCTAAAAAGGGGTCTTAGGGTCACAAACTCTAATGAAGATAAAGATGTTTACACCGAAAGCTCGACGGTCATCAATGCCTCTAAGAGATTCTACCACTAAGTGAGGTTCTCGTATGATCCTACACGAGGAAAGCTCCCCAGGGACCCATACTACTCAACCTCTCCTCTATCAAGTAAGCTCTCAAACTCAGGTGGAGAGTCTTTCCCATAAGGCTTTTATTGCAATCATCATTGTAACCATTTTCCTTTGTCACAGAGCCAAAGTTTTGGACCAACAAAGAAATATATACATAGGTTAGTAACATAAAGTAATATATACCCAGAAAAAATAAACAAACGGATAAATCCCCACATACGTTTAAGAGAAAAATAAACCCAAACTAGGCTAGAATTGCTTAGGGAAACCAGAGATTATGGGTTTGGTCCCCAACAGAGTCGCTAGTTGTCGCTACTGGGGTTTCTAGGGAAACGAAACCAAGACTTTGTCTATTAAAGAGAAAATATGAGAGTCGCCACCGAATTTTATTAGATTTCCTCTATGAGATAGGAAAGGGGAAATAGTCGATAAAACCCTCAAGAGAAAAGAATGCACACAGAAAGTGCAAAAGGATACGAAATCAGTCTCGCAACCGAGACTTGGGTTCAGAAGTTGGTTATGCAAGGTGAAGGTATTAACACCCTTCACGTCCATGGTACTCCATGGTAACCATTTGGGTTATCTACGTATGTGGGTATTTATATTTTTATTCTTGTTTTATTTTCTAAATAGTGTGAAATGATATGACTCATGGGTTTTTTCATTATTGTGTTCGCCAATGATTGTGGCCTTTGTGCCTACGTATCACTCATCGGGTAATGAGGAATCAAAGCTTCGTAGTTCGAAGTAGAAAATGTTCGTGTGCTGGTTGATTTTACCTTTTCAGAAAAGGGTTTTTGGAATGGTGCTCTAAGGCACAAAAAATGGGATTTGATGGGCTGTATTGTTTTTATCTTGAATAAGGGTTTATGAAAATAATGTTTGTGATTAGATTACACCAAAGTCTATGGGCGGAGGTGAAAATTCTAAACAACAAGTCAAGTGTCTTGCGTCCAAAATAATCAGAGTAAGGGTAGGAAAGCTCCACTATTACTCTTTCTCCACCACTTAAGGCTCGTGACGCATAATATTAATCGTAATTTTATTGTATTTTGAATTTGGTTATGAAAATACTGCTTGACTTTGAATTAATGATTTGTTTATTTGATTATGAAATTGTGTAATGTAATGGATGTACAAAGTAAACAAATAAGAAATTAAAGGGACTCATTGTAAAGTAGCCCAATAGAAAGTCTTTTATATGCAAAAGTGACCTAATCTAAACAAAGGATAATGGTCTTACAAACATGTCTCCCTAGGGTAGTGTCATGATGTCATTCTTACAACCGGTATGTAAGTTACATATGAAATCCAAAGTTAAGAACCAAGTATCATAAAGTATGGAAAGGTCCTCCAAGAAAAGGTCCTAAGATGAGATCCTCTAAGTCCAAAATGATTACAAGTGGAATGAATCTTTTTTGTTTTAACATTTTATCATGTTTTTGTTGTTTTTAATGTATGATGACAATAAAGTAAAGACAATAATAAACATGCATGATGAGTTTATACAATGAATATGATGATGAGTACTTGAATGTAAATTTCAATGTAACAACATAAAAGTAAATAACAAAGTAACAGTGATAATAATAATGGTTAGTGGTAATCAAAGTTAGTAAAGTTAAGTATGGTTAGTATTATGTACAAGTCCAACACTTAAGGATTATCTATCCTTAGGTAAAAAGAATTCAAACTATGGTGCATCAGGAGATATCTTATCACTGATGCAAATTATTGAATATGATCAATGATCAACTTACAATAGATTTGTAACAATGAAAGTTATGCAAATCCCAAGTCCATCTATCAATAGCTTGACAAAAGGAAGACGATACCAACTCAAGAGTTAAAGGTTAATGTGTTGAGTAAATGATTAGGTTAGACAAGTTATAATGATCAACGTAAAATATAAACAAGTTAGTATAATGGTTAGATGATTAGTATAAACAAAAGAGACAACATGAATCAAATGGAAACATAAGTTAGTATGTATTAAAGATTCATCTATATGTCAAATTATCCAAGTTGGTTGATGTAGAGACAACATATATATGCCTCAAAGTATCATGAATGATCCATTGATCATTCATTAATAGATTCGAAGCATAAAAGGTTTAACCATCCCTAATCAAACCAATATGATGACCTAATAGACTTAATTACCTACCAAGGTTCAAGACCTCATAAGTCCATCATAAATTACTCAAATGAAATAAAATAAAGCATAACAAAATAGTAGAGACAAAAACAACATGAGTTTGTGTTGAAAATATTTTCAATAGAATAAAAATAAGTGGTAAAAAAATCAAATGAAATGGAAAATAAATGGGGTGAAAAATAAATAAAACAAGGAAAGAGAAATAAAAATGGAACCAATGCACACGCTGAGGGTTGAACCCCTAACCTTGGAGTCATGGGGGGTCAACCCCCTCAACCACTGGGCCGACCGCCCTTTGGTGATTCATAAACACACCAATATAATAAAATAATAAAACAAAAAGGAAAATGGGATACGCGTTAGCTTTCCAATCAGAGAGAGACAACAGATATATTGAAATTCAAAATGTGTGCAACCAAGTCATCTTCAACCTTGAGACACTGAAGTCAAATCCTCAAAACACGTGTTTTTCCTTGGATTTGAACCTGTAAACGTCATTTATGTACAACAACAAATCAACCTCCAAACTCACGAATCATTGATTGGCTTTGAGTATGGAGTATTTTCCAGAAACTCAGAAGAACACACTTGACCTAAATCAAAAATTAAATGAAGAATATTGGATAATCGACACTCAAATCAAAGGGTTAATGACCAGTGAACGATTTCGAGTTGATTAGTAACTTGTTTGAGTGAAGGGTGTGAGTGTAACTAGATGATCGGAATCGGGTTCAGGTATAAGCTCCGATAAGTTGGTTCAACTCAGGTGAGGTGTTGGGAAGATGAGTTAAGGTTTGGAAAAGTTTCAGTGATGCTTAGGGAAGGATTCTGGGTGGTTGGTTTAAATTGAGAAGCTTTAAAACTTAGAAATGGAATATCTGTTTTTAGAGGAAGAACTCAGTTTTGCAGTAGGGTATTCTTGGCTTTCTAAGCTTGGATTTCTGATGAAACACCTTCCCCTATTTATATGAAGGTGATGGATTGGTTTGGGGGGAGAAAGGAAGTGGTGTGCTCATAAAAGACATGTGGTCCGAAGCATGCTTGTGGATGGATTTTTTGGGACTCGAATTGGCATGTTCTGAGCTAGTTTGCTTCATCAACCAACTGGTTTTGGTTCTTAGCACCAAACAAGAGCAAACAAAGGCAATGAAATGGATTTCTATACATTTGGAGTTTAGCCAAATTGGAAAAAATCTGCACTTTTCACATGGCATCGGGTTTGAGGATTTGTAAGCTTTCCACACCAAAGTTGACTTTCATTTAGGCCTTAGTATGTTGCATAACATGTTAAAAGTTAATAGAGTTAGATTGGGAAGAATTGGAACCTTGGTGAATCAAATTGCATATTCTTACTGGTTGTGGTCTGGCCTATGAACCATGACAATTTCCAATTTTTGAACCAAAGCCAAATGAAATTGGCTAGTGCATTTTGCATGAAACTTGTGCCAAATGTTCCTTTCCATGTCCTTGATTAAGTTCAAAAGGAACCAGATTAAAAGGAGATGTGGTTTGAAAATGGAAATGTGGTAAAGTGGTGGTCTTGGTCATGTTTCTAGGGCATGCTAGACACATTGGACCAGCTTGGCCAATGCAAAAATTGGGGTCCTTTCCCAGTGAATTAGGTCTTGGACCTTGAAACAAAGTTGAAGAGGGACTAAATTAGGACATTTTTCTCAAAGATGATCTTGAAAAGCTTGCAATATGAGAAAGTTACGGACTTTGGACCAAATCATAGGTCATTCTTGCCAAAATGTGACCAACCAACTTGACCTAGAAATGTGACTTTGTGATTTCTTTATTTTTAAGGCACAATGGTGGATTTTTGAAGATCACATGATTATATCATGATGTAAAATTAAACTTGGAACTTTGTGGTGTAGTTTTAGACAATGTTCATAGGTGATTCCAATGCCTTGAAAGTTCACAAACTATGACCAAACCAAATGACTTGTAACCTGAGTGTTTATATGATGATTTGTGGTTGAATTTTACTTGAATTGATGGTAAACGAATGGTGGTGTGATAGGATGATGAAATGAAGTAAAGTCAATGATAAAAGGATGCCTAAACTAGGGTTTCTTGAATCATAAGTTTCATCAAGAACCATAACTAGATAAATTAGGGTTTGGTGATGCAAGAGATGTATTGAGATGATTCAAAGGATTAAGGTATGAATTTTTTTTGTATTTTAGGGGTCCCCAATGACATGGTCAAAATTCAAAGTGAACCATGACTTGTACAAGTCAATGAATGTCAAAAGCTAGGGTTGAGGTCTTTGGGTGACCAGATGAACCTTCATGTGTCTTCAATGGGGACTCACCATCCAATTTGGGTTTGGAGAGTGAGTAAAATGACTTGAATGATCCTCCAAGCTTGTGGAGGATGCTTGAGGATAGAGATTAGGTTCAAGGTGGCTTAGATATAACTCGACATGATCAGTGGGTCTTGAGGCTTCATAGGTGAACCCCATGCCTTTGGTTTGTGGAACATTGCAGATTATTAGGTATAAATGCTTATGAGATGATATGTTTGGGATGCAATGGTTACGCATTAGGGTTATAGGGGATGATATAGAGGTAGGGTAAATTCGATGGTATGCGACTTTTCTTTCTATTTGATGTAGTAATGACCATATCGCAAATGCCTGCATGTATGACTTGTAGCTTATTGGTTTCTCTCCATACACTAGTCTTAGGAATGGGATATCGATGTTGCTTCCCTTTTCCAACAATTAGTACAAACCATTGTGGTAGAAGGGACATATGGAAGTCCATGTACCATACTCTTGGTTTGTAAGAGTTTTAGGCCTTTTTGGCCTAAGTGGCCATATCGACGATGTCATAATTGTGAGAGATCTTATGCAATCATGAGAAAACTAACTGCAATTTTCACCTCTACTTTAGCCGGCAAGGTAAACATTTGATTTGTTGGCATAGTGGTTTGAATAATAAAAGTTTTTATGGGGTGATATATCTTGCACATTTCTTGATGAATGAGAATCGTAAGTCATTTTTCTTGCATTTGACCTATACTCAATAAGATATTCTTCAATTCTGATAAATAAAAGACTCATGTGATGACATGGTTAACACCACTCATATGCAATTTGATATTTCTTATTCTTTTAAGGGAGTTCTTCACTTTGAGATCCTTCAACTTCATTCCCCGACTTTACTTCTTGTTTGAAATTATCATCTAAATTATTAAACATCATCGCATCTCCACACATGTCATTGGAACACCCGGAGTCCAAACAGCATACATGTCACACTTGGTTAGAGGTTTTTCAATGTAGGTCATTAACAACATTTATGCATGCTCCTCTGAGTCGATATAATTGGCCTCATTTTTTCATGTAGGACATTCATATTGAAATTGTCCAAGCTTGTGACATCAATAACATTGCACAATGGCTTTGGTGAAAGTTTAGTGTCCTTCTTCTCGACCTTGATCTCTGAAATTTCCTCTACCACGCCCTTTTCCTCCGTTTCTCTTATCCTCATTCACTTTCAAGACATGCTCTTCTCCATTGCTCTTGTGAAAATTATGTTCATGCACAATGAGTAAACTTTGAAATTTATCAACTGAATGTATTAATATTCTTAGATTCTCACAATTACATAATTACATTTTTTTTCTTGTCAAAGTTTCAAGAATCTTCTCTACAATAGTGACATCTTTCATTTATTCTTCATTCACCTCCATCTTATTTGCTATTGTCATGTCTCGAGAAAGATATCCATTAATTCTCTCACATGTCTTCACTTCTAGAGTTAACTTGAACTCCCTTTATATTTCTTCTTCACCGAGTTCCAAATCTTCTTAGCAATGTCCTTTTTTAATATGATTTTAAGAATGGTTCTATCAATTGATTGAAAAAGATAATTCTTTCACTTTGAGATCCTTCAATTTCACCTCCTCAAACTTCTTTTGTTATGCCTCTGTTGTAGTTGCTCCTCTAGATCTTCATATTAAATTATGTTGTGTTTGCAAGTCAAATAAAAAATTAATGGCAGGCGTAATCAAATAGAGGGAATGACTTGCTCATCTTTATTAAAAATAAAAGAAAAATATATATACAAATCCACTAGACTTGTATTCTGTGGCAACACAAGACTAAATTAAACTAGAACCCCTTAAAATTAGAACATAATAAGACTAAATAAAAGTCTTACAGAAATATCCTAATTTAAACCAATATACTCTGATTAACATATAGTTTAAATTATTCTAAGTCATTTGAATTATAGTAACGATTAACTCAAATTTTCTTTTTTTTTCCAAAACAAGTTTTTAAATGCAATTTAAAAGAAAAATTATTTGTTCAAATTAATATCTCAACATCAACTATTTTATTATCATATTTTGTATAATCAATATCAACATTATTTTAAAAAAATTAATAAGTTTTAATATTTACACATGCAACATGTTGCATGAGTATCTAGTTTAATTTATTACAACTCATTTAAATAATAGTACTATTTTTAAAGGCAAAAATTGAGTTTGTAAATGCCTCCAAATCCACACCTTCAAACATATACATAAAATATATTGGATTTCAACAAATCCACAGCTTCATATAGAAATATCAAACTTAAAATCTAAAGATTGGATCTAAATCCAATGACGTGGTGGATGTGTAAAAGCCTAAGTGTAACAAATTTATATTATGAGTTTCTAATAGAAATTGGTGTAAATGATGCACACACAAAAAAAAACTATAAATAAATTAAACTTACTTACTTATTTCGTAATTAATTAATATAGTAGTTATACATCATTTTTGTGATTCACATGCATGGCTTCACAGCCACAGTATATCAATGAGAAATAAATCACCTCTAGCTTATGATACTTTCTTCTTTTTTCATCAACCTTCACAAGAAAACTGCTTAAACTCAATCTACCCTTTCTTATCAATTAATTTCCTCCATCCACCTATCCATCACCATTCCATGCAACTCATATAAATTCTTCCTCTTGTATATATTTTCTAACAACCCATTTCAATTTTCAACCTCTATATGAAAACTTCCATGGCAAGCAACATAGTAGAAAGGGTGCAATATCCATTAGACTCTTCCTCCTACAAGATCATCGACGAGATTGGCGCCGGTAACAGCGCTGTCGTCTACAAAGCAATCTGCATCCCCATAAACTCCATACCAGTTGCTATAAAATCCATAGACTTAGATCGTTCCCGCCCCGACCTCGACGATGTTCGACGTGAAGCGAAGACATTATCACTTCTTTCTCACCCCAACATCCTCAAAGCTCACTGTTCCTTCACGGTGGACCGCCGTCTTTGGGTGGTTATGCCATTTATGGCAGGAGGTTCATTGCAGTCCATAATCTCTCACTCTTTCCAAAACGGCTTAACCGAACAATCCATAGCAGTTATTCTCAAAGACACTCTCAATGCTCTTTCTTACCTCCATGGACAAGGTCACCTTCATAGAGATATCAAATCTGGTAACATCCTTGTTGACTCAAATGGATTAGTGAAACTTGCTGATTTTGGTGTTTCTGCTTCCATTTATGAATCAAACAACTCTGTAGGAGCATGTTCTTCTTATTCATCTTCATCTTCTAATTCTTCTTCTTCTCTTATGTTTACTGATTTTGCTGGAACACCTTATTGGATGGCTCCTGAGGTTATTCATTCTCATAATGGTTACAGTTTCAAAGCTGATATTTGGTCTTTTGGGATAACTGCTTTGGAGTTGGCACATGGAAGACCACCACTTTCTCATCTTCCTCCTTCTAAGTCAATGATGCTTAACATCACCAAGAGGTTTAGGTTTTCTGATTTTGATAAATATATTTACAAGGGTCATAGTGGTGGAAGTAATAAATTTTCTAAGGCTTTTAAGGATATGGTTGCTTCTTGTTTGAATCAAGATCCTGCAAAAAGACCTTCAGCTGAGAAGTTGCTTAAGCATTCATTCTTTAAAAACTGCAAGGGACCAGAGTTTTTGGTGAAGAATGTGTTGAATGGTTTGCCTAGTGTTGAGAAAAGGTATAAAGAGATCAAAGTTACAATGGGTGCAGATTCGAATGGTAATGATGATGATGGTGATGATGATGAGAACTCAGTGGTGAATGTGAAGCAGAGAAGAATTAGTGGATGGAATTTCAATGAAGATGGGTTGAAACTTGAGCCGGTATTCCCAAAGGACCCGTGCAGAGAAGATCATGATGTGGTGAAACAAGTTCGGTTTGAAGAAGAAAACGCGATCCAAGTGGAGGAAGATGTTGCATCATCAGGAACTGTGATTGACGCAAACCTCAATGCTTCTGATGAGGTTGATATTGATGATGTTAGTGGTGTTGTGAAGAACCGTGAAGCTACGTTGGCGACTCTGAGTGTGTTGAAAGGGAGCTTGGAACAAGAACTGGGACAGGTGAAGTTTCTGATGAGTCTAATTGGTGGAAATGGAGAGGAGAATCATGTGGCTGAGAGCGAGGAGAAAACGGTGAAGGAGATCTCTAAGTTGAGGATGGAGTTAGAAACTGAGAGGAAGAAGAATTTGCAGTTGGAGCTGCAGCTTGAGAATATCAAGCTTCACCTAATTTCATCTACTGCTAATAGTCCTACAAGTTAATATATGTTTCTATAATGTCTCGGAATAAATCCATATGTTTGTGATGTTTTATATGTGCAGTGGAATCTGTGTAACCGTTCCAAACAATCTAAACTCATGTTATAGAGTTTAGACCCTTTATACGGTCACACAGATTGCAAAGAATCTAAGCTCATGTCAACGGATTGCAAAACCAGATCAAAATCCAAATATCCGTTGTATTTAGATCAAACGATCCTGCAATCCGTTGCCACCTTGCAGCGAGACTGCATCGGATCTGGATCCAATGTAAGCTCGTAATTCTCATGTACAAAGTTGTTGCGGTGTTGTTATAGTATGGCAAACAGATATTGAAATAACAATTGCTCCAGCCTCAAAAAAACTCAAATCAGTAACAGCAATAGGAAAGAACTCTATGCCTTACAAAAAAAACACATGCAAAAAAATTACTATTCTGAAATTTGGACACTATTCTAAGTCTAAAAAAACTAGCAAAAAGTTTCTGCAATCTATTCTAATAATAACTTAAAAAAATAATAAACAAAGCTGCTGCACCTTTCCAATCCATGGAGTCACCTGCTTCTCCTTTTATTACAGCCCTGTCTTTCTTATTCACAATACAGCTTCATCATAACTGCATATTTGAGTAAAATATCACAATATCAGATAACATAATCATAATATCATAACAATAAAAGACATTTATAGTAATGATCTAATTCCTGTAAGCCAAAAAATCTCAAGAAATCCTAAGAATTAAATGAACTATTGTAATGATATGTAACAGATAAATTAATGACAAAACTTGGCTTCATGCATGAAATACACAATCATGTACATATGGAATATGTCAAAAGCTAATACCCATGCAATGCATTATAGGATCATCATGTGATTCATCCAATGAAACTCAAACTAAATAAGATCATGAATCAATGATATACAAATAATTAACCACCTGGTGTCTCGGATCGATAGTACTTCTGACGATATCCGACGAATTCATTTCATTGATTAGGTCAAAACCGGGTTTCTGATCATCATTTAAATGGTCATCGCCAAGCCGTTCTTGATCTACCTCATCCACCTCCTTTTTATTCTCCTGCAACGATAGCGGCGGCGACAACGGTATAGAATTCACCCACGTGTTAAGATCCTCTTGTAAAGGAACATAATTAGGGTTGACACCGACGACATCATCAACAACATACTGCGGTTGCATTTGCGGTTGCGGTTGAAACATATTCATATCATCCAACTGTTCTCCAACAAAATGCTGCTGCTGTTGCTGATGTTGATGTTGATGTTGATAATTAGGAGGATTAATAATAGCTTCATCATCATGATTATTATTATTAATATTAATATTATTATCATCGGGAACGACGGCGATATCACCATAATGATGATGATGATGATGGGAAGAAGAAGAAGCTGCAGCAGCTCTACAAATAGCAATCTGTTGAAGAGTGAAATGAAGCTGGGCGGTATAAAAATCAATCTGAGATTGAAGATTGTGAATATGTCTATAACAACCACCAACAGGATCCAAAGCACGCATATCAGATTGATAAACAATAGTAGACATGGTTAGGTCTCTAGATTCAAGAGGAACATTCTTAAGCATGTTGGTGATTTTACCGACACCGAATAATTTATGGGCGTTAAGGAACTGTTTTTGACGTTCGTGAGGAAAATATGGTGCGAGAATACAGGTTCGACCGCACTTCCTACGTTGGTATTTACAAGCAGAACAAGCCTGTGGGGTTCCTCCGTTGCCGTTTCTTGAAATGTTGATGTTCATGCTTCATAATATTTTTGCGTCTCCGCTGCCGATGCACCTGCAACTTTTATTCTATTTCAATCTCCGATTATATTTCAATCTGTTTTTAATTTTTTTTAAAATTTTTTTAATTATAATTATAAATAAAATAATGATTCATAGGAGAGAGACACTAACTTAACAGAATCTGTTCTGTTCAACGCTATTTTTGGATCCTATACAAGAATGCCACGTTCTCATATACATTAATTAAATTAACTAATTAATAATTAATTCGGCTAACTCCAATTATTTAGTCTAGTTGGCGAGTTTAGGTATAATCTTGAACCCTAAATTTACCCTAAATTTATGTATATATAAAAATAGTAACTTGGCCTATTAAGTACTACAAGACTCTTTCATTAAATTAACAAAATTAAATAATATTAATTTTTTGGCAATTGATATTAATTTTATAAATTAATTATTTAAAAGAGAAAGTTTGTTAATTTGGTACTTATTTTTTAGGCTTAATTATGTTTAGTTAAATTAGCTAAATTGATATCTGTGCATGAATAGCTAATTAAAGGGACGCGAATATCTAACATCTCACTTGTTCAATTTTTTTTTTCAAAAAAAAATATAATTTTTTTATCAATTCTCATTAATTCATATTTTAACTATTAAATTGTCAAGATTAAAATATAATAATAAAGTTCAATTATATTTTTAATATTCTGAATTTTACAATCGGACTATATTGTCCTCTACATTTTGTTTGCAATTTTTGTAGTTTCCACTCCAATTTTCTTTTAAAAAAACCTAAAATACTTATTATTTTGACGTGACACATAAGTTTTACCATTAATGTGTCATTTCTTTAAAATTAAATATTCAAAACAAACAAAAAAATTAAAAATTTGAAATTAGTCCTAGTTAGGCCAGTACAAATCAAAAGTTTGATAACTAAAATTAGTTTTTGTTCTCGTTTTAGCAAAGAAAACAAAAGAGGTATATTTCAATAAGGCCTAATTCCTATATATGACTTAAAAATATATATCAATTACGAAATAGTTATACGGAAAATTTTTATATGGCTTTAACTATTAATTTGACTTGTTTTTTATATAAAAAAAATCTATTTATTTAACTTTTAAATTTTTAATTAATAGTTTCTACTTCTAGCCTCAATTTTTTATTTTTTTATTATAAAAAATAAAATAAAAAAAACTGCTCCATATGTATAGGAATTGATGTATACCTGGAAGCTTCTGTGCCCTTGTTTAACACTTTCTCTAGCAAGCAGCTAGATGAATTTCAAGTATAAACATTTCTGCAATATATATGAATAAAAAAAACTTTCAATTAAAAATTTGAAAACACATTGTAACCTAAAATAGTAAAATCAAAAGAATCTATTTTGCTATATATTGTGCAAATTAAAACCAAATTGATCAATTCGTTAACCTAATAATACATCTAAATGCGATACAGGAAAATTTATAATCAATAAAGAGAAAACAGAGGATAGAAAAGAACTCGCAGGTATCTAAAATCAAATAAAAATCATTGAAAGAAACGATTTTGTGAAAGGAATTGAAATGTTGAAAGAAAAGCAATACAGAAATAAAATCAAGATTGAATCACACAACATGGAATAGATCATTCAAGAAATTAATTGATCAGAAGATGAATAACAAAAACCACTGTGCGAGAAAGAAAGAAAGAAATGAAGGTTGGGGATGATTACGTACGTGTTCTTCTTCCAAATTCTGGTAATTTCTTTTCCAAATTGGAGAGTTCATCTTCCAAAATTGAAGCGCATACTGGTAATAGCATTTTGGCGGGTTAGGGATTAGAAGCTAGTTTATATATATGATGACTGTGTAAATGTTGCTAACGGTATTTTTTCACTTTTTTATGTTAAATTTTAATTTTAATGGTACATTTAGGCAAGACGATTGGAGATTACTAGAGGATTTAATATATTTTTTAAAATGCTTATTAGAGTTTTATTAAAAAAACAATTTAATAAAGTATTAAAATAATTCATTTTAAATATTTTTATAAATTAAAAAAAGTTTAATTTAAAATTTTAAAAATATGGACCAGTTTAGTAATTTGAAAATTTAAAAGGACCAATTTATTGAATTTTAAAATTTATTAAGGAACAATTTGCAACAAACACCTTGTTAACGGCCCTGTTGATCGATAAATTAGCAAGTATCTAATCTTCCAATATAATAATAAGGTAAATTTTCCCAAGTATCGATCTCAATGACTACTTGACGAAACAAAGTTCTTGTTTCAATTTAATTAAATAAGAGACTTTAGGGGATTTTGGATTGTTGGTTTTAAAAATAGAAAATAAAATGTCAAGAAAGGTGTATGATTGAATTCATCAATAACACTAAATTAACCTTGCAACAACTTAATTCAATGATATTAACTACCGGTTCTTAAGGATTTTTACTCCTAAGTCCTTAATGAGAAACCTTGTAATCATTCAAATTAATCCTTATGTCCATAATGAATCACAAATGAAATTAAGCATTATTTTAATCAAGAATATTCCGGTTTTCACATGGTATCCCTAGGCCTAGGTGATATCTAATATGAATTATTCACAATTAAGCATTAACAATGACAATCAAACCTAAATATTAATCATAGATCAGACTCATTTTTTTCGAAAGAGAAAGCATTACGCACAATTTGCAAATAAGTCATATATCATAAAATCAGTTATTACAAGGTAAAAATCTAAAGTTGTATCATAAATCCAAACCAGGGACACTCCATAGCATTGAGGGGTTTAGCTACTCATAGTCAAAAAGAAAAAAAGAAAAAAAGGTGAAGACATTAAAAATTAATGGAAGAAAAGAGATCTACAATCACAAAAGTTCATGAAAATCTTGATTCACCACGAATTCTCTAGTGCTTCAGCCTTCAAAACGCGCTCTTTATACTCCAAAATTGTTCAACCCTTGAAAATTCGTGTTTTTTTGCTAAAATAGACAAATTTTGGCTTTTTTCAGATATGGGCCACTCATACGCATATGGCTTCCTCCCATGTGTGTATGGCTTCATTTCACGCTTACTCATACGCGTATGCCCCAGGGTAGGGCATATGGCCTGGATGGATCCATACGCGTAAGGCTTCTGCTGCACATGAGGACTTGACTTGGTCGGTCTCATACGTGTAAGGGTTTTCCCATACGCATGAGTAGAGACTTGTTTTTCACCCCCCCCCCCCCCTCCTACTGGTACGCGTATGTTGGGGTGGGGGATGAGTCGTCATATGCATATGAGAGGCCTCATGCGCGTATCGGCAAGAAGCATGCTTTTTCTTCAATTTTTCTCCTACTCATGTGTTTGTCATCTGATTTCTTCTTTGATCTAGATCCTCTTGATCTTTTGGCCCTATAAACATGTCAAACACTACCTCAAGCGTAGAAAATAGCTCAGAATCATCGAAATACTAGCAGATCAAATTTTTGTAAAAATCTACAAAAATAACTTAACTTACTACCCAAACTCCTAGTAATTCAAATGCTTTTGGCCTTCAAATGACATCAAAACTAACATAATTGGTGACTGATCACAACCCCAAACTTAGCTTGTTGTTTGCCCTCAAGCAACTTTCAGCATCAAAACATCATCTCTCCAATCATCAGCAAAATAAGGCTGCAAACACATACCTTTAAGATCTTCAATGGTTCTCTTTCTTTCCTATCTTTTGTTCGACCTGATCATCAAGATCGAATGGTCTGTCACACCAACACTTGAGAACATTGTTTTTCCTTTCAACCTTATTCACACTCTAACCATTTCTCTCTGGTTTTAATGCATATACACTTAAATTTCATAGTACGCATTACCATAGGCTTGCATAAGCTCTTTTTCAATTACCAGATACACACTACACAAAATTTTGGAGGTCTTTTCAAGTTGTAATGGGACTAAGGCTAAGGTGGGATAATATAAGGATAAATTGGCTAATGGTTCAGAGTATTTCCATCATTCTTTTCACTATGATCACTCCAAAGTATCACTGCTGGAATTCCTTACATATTACTTTCTTTGGTCAGCGGGCTAGACTTCTCAATTTTTCAACTGAGTTCTATTTATGGTGAGTGTTCCTGTGTATGTATTTTTTCTTTTTTTTTCTTTTTCATTAAGCTCTTTTTGAGCTTCTTTTTCACTTTTTCTTCTTTTTTTTCCAGGTGCACTCACCTTTTTGTACTGTTGCACAACTACCCCAAACTTAAAGGTTGTTATTCCAACAGCAACCTCAAACTTAAAGTGAAACATAGATTCAAAAACAAAAGATAATACTTTGGACATGATAGGGAAGTGTTTTAGGCCATTTGTTTATGATATGGTAAAATAGTAACAAATAAGGGGGATATAGGCTCAACATGGGTTAACAAAGGATATACTAAAAGATGGGATGGCTAGAAAGGCTCTGGGGTGTAAACAAATAACGTGCCTCAATGTGTGCAATATGCACAAGCTATCAGAAAAGAGAAGACACAAGTTCTAAATGATAAAAACATACCTAAATGCTCCCATAGGATGAAATTTGTGTTTGGTTTTTTCTGTTCTCACCACGTTGGTAAGGGCCAACAAAGTCCACAGTGCCTCGCATGTGATGCAACTTTTTTACACTTTCAGTATGACATGACACCCCTTTTGGTAAAACGTCTAGAGAACCACATCAAATTGTTTCAAAAATATTGTGACTGCTTGGTATTGGCATGATTTGGGCAGACAAACTTTGTCTGGGTGTTCACGGTCTGTAACTCATGCAAGTTATCATCACTTAAATAACATACACATAAAGATGAATGAACTGAAAATACCAATAATATAATAAACTCGGAGTTTTTGGCAACATATACAAAAAAAACCAAAAATGAAAGTACATCAGCTCATCAAACATAAAAGAAAAGAAAGATAAAAAGAAAGAAAATTAAAACTAATCTTTGTTTGCGTCCTTGTTTCTGTCCATCATCGGAGTGTCATAGTTGATCATAGCATCTGGGTCACCGTGATGCACAAAGGCTGAAATCGGAGACATTTGTCATGTCTGGCCTCTATGCTCTGGACTCCTTACTAAACTTTGTTGTTGTTGCGAGGTAGGCTGAGAGAAGGGAGACTGGTGGTACTGTTGCTGGACTGGCCCTCCAAGCTGGATCGGAGTATCCATCCCAAGATACCGGTAGCTGTCGCATCTCGAAAAATACGATTCATCGCGATGGTCGTAGAAAAATGGTTCGAACAGAGTCGCCACCAAACTTTATTTATTCCAATCAAGGAATAAGAAAATATCGATAAAACCTTTTTAAAATATAATAATGATCTTCCCAACCATATTCAGGTTTAGGAGTCGATTACGCAAGGGGAAGGTATTAGCACCCCTCACGTCCGTTGTATTCAACGGGAACCTTTTAGTCTAATTTGCGATTTGAATGTTAGCTAAATGTTACTTGTTTTATTCGAGAGATAAAAAGATTGAAAAGAGATATGAATGAAAACCTCAAAAGGGGGGAAAAGGGAGGTTTTTTATTAGTGTGCTCGTCAAGATCTCGCAATCTCGTGCCTACATATCCCTATGGTGCAATAAGGAAATCAGAGCATTTGTAGTTCGGGGAACTACGATTTGTTGGTGTCTTTTAATGAACAATTGTTTAGATCGTGTTCTAAAGGTTAAATATTGGCTTGTCTACTCTCGTCGGAGGCTTAAGCACTAGTTTGTTATGCGCGTTAAAAGGGATTGAACAATGTTCTTTCTGAAAAGAGTTTTGATCACACAGGGGTGATAAGCTAGATTAATAAGTTGGAATGTTTGGTTTTATTAGTTTCGATCGCACGGGGGGAAAGAAAAAGATAGATTCGATGTGTTGAGATATTTTGTTGGATGGTGATTACTTGGATAGTCAAGTAAAGCAACTCGTATCCAAATAGTCTATGAGAGGAATTGAAGGCTCTAGACCATCTCCTTTTTCATCCTTAATTGTAAAAGGACTTAATAATGGTTAAGGTGTTTTAAAATGGATAATGAATACTCAGATAATTGAGTAAGGCAACTCGCCTCCAAGTATCCGGGAAAGGGAATAGAAGGCTCTAGACCACTTTCTTTTTCATCTAAGTGATTATGAAAATGGATTTGCGTATAGTTAATGTATTTTAGACAAACGACAAATGCCTGAATGACTAAGTAAGGTAACTCATATCCAATCATTTGAGGAGAGGAATCGAAGGCTCTAGATCATATCCCTTTTCATTTAGTTTATTATGAAAATGTTTTAATTTAATCGGTTTAAAAGGTTTAAGAGAAATGATAATTATTTGACTAACCGAGTAAGGGAACTCGTATTCAAACAATCGAGGAGAGGAGTTGAAGGCTCAAAACCATTCCCCTTTTCATTTCCAAATGAAATGGTGTTTAGATCCTAATTAGGTATTTTAATTTGACTTGGATTAAAATACTCGATGTTGGATCGAGGTTTGAAATTTATGTTTGCGAATAAATTGAATTATATTTAGTGAATCAATCATCTAATCAATTAATTAAAATCGAATAGGTCTCATTGTAAGAAATCCCAAGAGTAAGCTATGTGAGGTTGGCGACGATGCTAAAAGAAATCGACTTACAAAGGTATTGAAAATATGCTCGACATTGAATCAGGAAATATGATTTTAATGGTTTAACGCAATTATAATACTTAGAATAACTATCAATTGTATGCCATTATAAAGATTAAATCTTAATACATGGTTTAAATAACACAAAATTTTGTATAAATAAATCAATCAAGTGAATGCAATACAACCTAAATAAATTCTATAGACAAATGATTAATTAAATAATAATTAAATAAAAATAAAAATAAAAAAATACAAAAAAGATTAATTACATAAATCATTAAAATAATACTTCAATTATTTAATCTAAATATTAGTTGGTCTAAAATTAACTAATTAGTTTAAATAAAACAAAATATAAAAAAAAAACCAAAAAAGAAGATCCAAATACCTCAGTTAACCTGAGTTGACCACGGGAGACGTTATAAACCATCATATCTTATGACCTGATTTGGTCAACGAGAATGGAGGGTGGTGGAAAGTGCTGAACATGATACCGCAGTGGGATAACATCATGGGATTGAAGTAACAGATCCCAGCAATTGTGACAAGTGTTCCAACAATGGAGACACTTGTCACCATCATGTCCGGCCAAACCATTACTCAACAAAACCACAATGATCAAAACAAAAGGTTCATTTCACAAAATGGTTTCTCTCTCTTCACAAAATGAAATGAGATGAGCTCTGCAACCGAGTCTCCCTCTCGTTCAAACCCTACCAGAGAATACAGTGGTTGCCGATCGAAGGCGACGGCGCCACCTTCTTCCCCAGTGAACCACTACCCTAAAACCTAAAAATCCAAACATTAACCCCTTTAATTTGGCCGAGGATTATGAATTCGGCTTCAGATTTACCCGAAAACCCCTCTTAGGACCGGATCGACATTTATCCGGAACTAAAATGTCAAACTCCACAAAACCTAAACCTCCTAATACCAAACCTAGCCTTATTCATCTCTTAAACATAAATCTGAAGTCAAAAACCACAACAAACACAACCAAAACCAAAACCCTAAATTCGAAATTAAATGAACAATAGTGCCGATTTGGTGTATTTTAACAAGGGGTTTCTAATCAGTTCAACAAGGCGAACATGAAGGTACCACAATTTTGAGCAAAACGCAAAGAATTTTACCTAACCGAAGCTAGTTCGATGAAGTTCCTCCGGTGATACCCAGATAAGTCCTATTTATCTCTTCTGTAGGCTCTACAAAAATTCTTCTTCTTCTTCTTTGCTTCTTGAACTTTACTGTTGTTGTTTGCTTTAGGGTTAGGATTTAGCTCAAATTATCTCAGAGTTTTACTGGAAAAACTATGAGTAATCTTAAGGTCCTGAGCTTTGAGTGAGGTCTTAAAAATGAATTTGGCAGCGTTTTAGTAGGGTTCCTTTCCCTATCCAATAGAACAATGCTTTTATTTATATGGGATGAATAAGGAGTGATAGTGAGGAATAGGTACGTATGAAATCTCAGAGTTTTTTGTTCATTCGTGTGATTTTTTCTGAAAATGATGAGTCGTTGCTTTTGTGTGTATTGGTCTGTTGGAAAACTTTTCCAAATCCCTAATTTCGTGGGATCCATTTGTGAGTGGAGTGGTGATCGGAAAAATAACAAGTGTACTATTTTCACCGATGTAGTAATAATAGGGAAGTTTCCCAAAGATCGATCTCGAGGATTGCGCAACAATATAAACGTAAATAGTCACTAAATTGAACAAAAGTGATAGTTATGGTTTTTAAGAATTCACTGTAAGGAAAAATATAACAAATAAATATTTTCACAAGTTAATATGATATGCCAAGGTTGGTGTGTAACTATCTCCTATAATGACCCTTTGAGTGTATATCTCCTTAATACTGAATACTATTTCAATTACCGGATCTTTAGATTATTTCCCCCTAAGTCCTCGGAGGGAAACCTTTGATATTCAATCTAACCTCTAAGTCCTTAGGTGATTATGATGAAACCAAGCATTTTAAATTAACAAGATTAATCCGGTAACCATAGGGTATCCCTAGTCCTAGGTGATCTCTACTACGGTTTCACTGTATGAGAACCTTAACCATTGCAGTCCTATTAATCGTTAACCATACATCAATCTTAATTTTTTCCAAAAAAAAGCATTACGCAAATCATACAGTGAAATTGAAATCAAATAAGATATATTAAGGGAAAACAAACATCGGAGTCATTACATGATCAATTCAGGGACACCCCCTGGCATTGGGGGGTTTAGCCTATCATATTATTCAAATCAGATACAAAGTAAAATTGAGACATTACAAAAATGTCAGAATTCCGTTGATCTTCAATCGCTTCCACTCTTGAAGGATCCCCGTTCTTCGCTTCTTGTCCTCCCTTCAATCTTGATCGTTTCCAATTCTTTATCGTGTAAAAAGTCCTTTCTTCCAATTCAAATCCACTGTAAATAGTTCCTGATGACAAATTTCCTTGCGTAAAAGTCCAAAATGCCCTCCGGGATAAGCCGTGCCAAAAACAGCAAAAAATTGGAAATTCAAGTGCCCAAGCCAACACTGGCCGTGTCAGGCAACACGCCTGGCCGTGTTGGCCTCTGGGCACAAATATGATGTGACACGCCCCTTCAGGGAGGCTGACACGGGTCGTTCAGCTGACACGGGCGGCCGTGTCAGCTCCCTATTTTCCATTTCTCCACCTTCTCTCCTGACACGGCCCGTGTTGGCCTACATGGGTGACCGTGTCAGGGCTACTGTAGGTCCATTTTTCTTCTTCTGTCGGGTCCGGAATGCCTATTTTGCCTGTCTATCCCTCCGGTGCACTTGTTTATACCTGAAATCAAAAGAACTATCATAAAAGACCATAAAATGGAGTATGATGATGCATATAATACGTGCTCCATAAATAGAGACTATAATATCAAACATATAAATAACGCAATAAAACAATAAAATAAGTGACTAATGTGTTACCGATTTCTTACAGAGGTGCCGAATGAGTGTCATAAAACAAGGAGAATTGGCGACTGGTTACAACCCCAAACTTATCTCATTGCTTGTCCTCAAGTGATGCTCGAGACATTAGGATGGTTGCCCCCAAATGAATGAATCCACAATGCTACCACGACTTTTTGCGTTCTCCTGTTCACTTTCAATCATGGTTTTACTCTTTCCCGATTTCCGACTTTAGCCACACTTTAACTTTGACACATCTTTTGGCCTGTAGCTTTTCACACTCTCACTAAATCTCTCGGGGTCGAAGTGTTTACACTCAAGAAAACAGAGTATGCAAAATCATCTCTTAGGTTTAAAATACAGATACCTTCATAACAAGCAACACACAACACACACTATATGAGGACTTTTTCGGTTGTAACAGGGCTAAGGTGTAAGGTGGGTAATAGAAACAACAAAAAGGAATACTAGGGGTTATTTCTTTTGGACACCGTTTTTTTCTTTGTTGAGGTTCATTGGTGCATATATTTTCTTTTATTGCTCTCTTTATGCAAACTTTTTGCCAGCAATAGACTTCCTAGATAAGTGCTTCAAGACTTCTCTTTTTTTTATTTCTTTCTCTTCTTTTTCTCTGCATTTTTCTTCATCTTTTTGCACTTATGTAAGGTTTGCCGGTGTCCCTAAATTTTGATGAAACCCCAAACTTAAGCTTTTCGGTAGCTTCAGGGTAAACAACATTTGTCTAAGCATGGTGTGGTAGTGTATCGGCTTATGGCTATATATAATGGTAAAAATAAAAACAAAAGGAAATATGGCTCAAAATTGGTGAACGACGGGTAATTATGACGGGTTGGCTTGAAAGGCTCAGGGTTAAAATACAAAAACAATGCCTCAGTGTGTATCGTGTGCTATGTAATTTCAGTATCTCTAATGCAAACCCAGAGAGACAAAGACATACCTGAACAACTCTCATGATGATAAGTGTTTGGCTTTTTTTAGTTCTCTCCATGTTTTGTCTCGCTTTCAGGCTTCCAAGATGTTTCTCAGTGTGGTGTAGCTTCGTCTTCTCTTCAGTTTGCGGAGTATCACTACAAAATCCAATGACAGAGAGTCGCGTCTGATTTTTCGAGTCGGTAGCATCAATCTTCGGGGGTTTCCAGAAGAGCAAGTAGAGGGGTGTGTCTTCCATCCAATCATTCCAAGCTTCATCGTTCATCCAGCACGAATGTCCTTTATCTGTAACACATAGAGTACACACAACTTAATTCAAACAAATATATTAAGAATCAAACAAACAACAAACCAAACAAACAAAAACAACAATAAATGATAAAAAAAAACCCACACTTGAACTAAACATTGTCCGCAATGTTTGCATCCAAGATAGAGGGGTGCTCAAACCGGCTCACTGTGGCGGCGGAAATTGCAACATCAGACGTTGCATCATCGTGTGCATCTCATCTATCGGAGTCCGTTGACGGGCCTGCTCTACACCTTGGCGTGCTTGCTCCACTCGGAGATCACCAATTTCTATTTACATCCATGACCATTGGTCCGGCGTCACATATGACGAACCGACACCGGGGTGCATGGCTTCCTCTGGCGGGACAGCAAATTGCTCATGATCCTGCATCTCTTCCTGCACTTCTTCCTCCCGTGGGTTACCTACAGCAAATGTATCAGCATTGTGCTCGTCCATATCATCTTGGGCGGCACTTTCATAAAGCCAATTGGCCGTGTTTGAGATTCTAATACGTGTCGGGTCGGGTAGAGCCATAATAAACTGACCCGAACTCATTAAGGCATAATAATCAAAAAGTTGTGAAATCATACCTTGCTGGACCAATGCGTTCATGTCCAGTTTTCTCTTACCTGCTACCGGTGTCTCATTAAGTGCAGCCGGGTCATATCCAAAATATTGGGCAATTTGAGTTATGATGCCTCCTATGGAGATTCCTCCTTGGGCTTCTCTCCACACACGACCTAGATAATTTGCAGCAAATGTTATAACACTCACAGCTACCCGATTTTCCATGGCAAACAAAAAGAACAACTCTCTCTGGGTGGCTACACCTATACTGTCACCCCTGCCAAATAGTATGAAGGCTAGCACCTTCTGGGCATACTTGAAGCAAGGGTTTTGAATGCCTAACGCCTTTGCTCCTTTGGCCTGGTAGTCAGAGCGTCCCATAATGGCCAACCAGAATGTCTTAGCATCGAAGCTGTCTGATACGGATCCGGAGCCATAAAGGGGTAGGCGAAGAATTTCACCACTATGCCAAACAAGGGATTAGACAGCGCTTAAAAGCGCTGGCTATACTGGCGCTGGTATAGGTCTTAGACAGCGCTTAATTTACTAAAAAAGCGCTGGCATAGGGGCGGTTTAGACAGCGCTTTTACTGAAAAAGCGCTGTCTAAACCCCCCCTATGCCAGCGCTTTTATTAAAAAAGCGCTGGCATAGGTGGTTAATTCAACAAAATATAGTGTAAAAAAGCGTTGGCATAGGGTGGGCTATACCAGCGCTTTTACAGAAAAAGCGCTGGTATAGCCCACCCTATGCCAGCGCTTTTTTACACTATATTTTGTTGAATTAACCACCTATGCCAGCGCTTTTTTGATAAAAGCGCTGTCTAAATATTTGGGGTATTTTAGAAGGGTGTTACATTAGTGGTATCAGAGCAGGTCGGTCTGTCCGGCCAGTTGTCGTGTCGTTACTGTCTAACAATTGTGTATTGTTACTGATCTAACTTTAAGTTGTGTTGTATTGATAAGTTGAAATGGCTGGAAGGAATGACGCTGCAATGGCTGCCGCAATGCAAGCGATGGCACAAGCTGTGCAGAACTTGCCAAATGCTGGTGGAGATGCTGGATCACGTAGCTTGGCGACTTTTCAAAGAGAGAATCCGCCGGTGTTTAAAGGGAAGCATGATCCAGATGCAGCCTTGGGATGGTTGAAAGAAATTGAGAGAATCTTCCGTGTTATGGATTGCACTCCAGCTCAGAAGGTTCGGTATGGTACTCACATGCTAGCAGTCGAAGCTGATGACTGGTGGCTAGAGACTCACGAGAGGTTGAAGCTAATTTAATTTCATAATAAGATATATAATTACCTCTGGAATAGTCGGTTGAAAATTACAATTGATACTATCTTTGTCACTAGTATCTTTAAAACCCGCTGCTCGATCTCTTTCTCTTTCCTTTCTTAATTCAAGAACTTCAGCTTTTAATGCTTCCAAAGTTTGCTGCAGTTCTTTATTGCTAGGAGTCTTTTGTTTTTTAATATTCAAGGATTTTTGAGTGATCCCAAATCCCTTGCCCCTCACCCGACCAGAATACTCGGGAACATCTAATGCTCGACTCAGTATGCTCCTGCAATCAGTGTCTTCATATGGAACTATAGATTGAGATAGAGTCTCCTGAAAATCATATGAACATACACACAATAGTAATGTTATTGTCTTAAGTAAGTGTCAAAGTCAAAGTGTTTGAAATTGGACGATTCAAAAGTGTCAAAGTCAAAGTGTTATTGTCTTAAATAATGCTATACTTACACATTTCTCAAATATTTGTTGAACGTCTTCTTTAATCTTTCCATCCTTACCGACACGGGCTTCCTTCCACAAAACATGTGCCGGAAGAGATGTTTCAGAACTATTCTCCTTTGTTAACTACACATTAAGCATAATATGATCAAATATAACTCATGACAAAATATGATCAAATATAACAAGTATATCAATGCAATTTATAGATACTTACTATAGACTGCTCTAAGCGTCCATATCCAACACGCCCTTTTCTATAGGGATACGCCGGACTTGATGCTCTTTGCCGGTTTGTTTCACTTACACTCTTAAATTCTTGGGTTTTTCGTTTGGATTTAAACGTTTCCCATTCTTTAGGTGAAATCAAACTTGCATATTTAGATGGAAGCTCTGCATCAACAAAAGTACCTTCCGTATCCCTAAGAAAGGTGGTTGATAAAAAGGTTCTAAACCCTCTTAGTAACTTTCTGGCCAATTTGAGACAATGATCTCTTCTGTTTTCTTCGATGTCGAAACACCTCTACGAAAAACATACACACATTGCGTTAGTACAATTAATTTAAAGACATAATCGTCATTAAAAACAAATAACATCACATATGGTACCTTTATCTCACTCCATATTTTGTCTTTAGCTTCGTTCAATTGTTTATTTCTCCAATTATCACAAGTAATTGGAACTTCATTCCTTACCAATGCACCAATAAAACTTGTCAATGTTGAACCGTTAGGCTCAATTAGTTGTCCACCTTCGTTCCAATGCACTTTTATTAAAACGCCTCGATCTCTATCTCGAATAACTTTCTTCATAACCGTTATTCCACGTTTAATTTCCCTTTCCGCACCACCAACGGTCTCATCACCATGTGGGTGATCCTCGTTACTAGCCATCTGTAATAAAGAAAAACATAAACACAATATTAAGCAAATATGAATACAAATCAAGTAAGTGTCAAAGTCAAAGTGTATTGAATTGGACGAAAATTACATGGTAGCCTACAAACGGGCCAAAGGACTCAAAAATGAACTCGATTCGTCCAAATTCCGAGTGGAAGCATGTTTTTTGTAACAGTACAGCAACAGTAAAATCAGGGAAAAAGTTGTCCGAATCGAAAAACAAAGTATACCATTGGCTCCGGAATCGTGGAGAAAGTCTATTTTCATTAGGGAGAAATATGCTTTTTAATCACGCTTTGTATTAGGGAGAAATATTCATGATAATATTATGATGGCATAAAAAATGGATCATAACATACATAAGATAAAGGGAAGATAAGATATTTTGTGATTAAAGTTTATCATAATATACATAAGATAAAAGTGAAATATTTGTTATTTTTATTGTTAGTGAAATATTTGTGCAAATTCATAATTTAATCAAGCGAATTCTTAAATTTTTCTTCTTTTATTAATTGATTATATTGTAGTCTCTATTTCTAATATATTTCTAAGTTAATTGAAAAACCTTGTTGAAACAAAGATCGAAGGTGGACTGGCTCAAACTGGGAGATAGTAATAATAAGTACTTCTATGCTTCTCTCAAAAGTAAGCAAAATCAAAGTAATATTAGTTCCATGACTATGGAGTATGCTAATATCTTAACTAAGCATGAAGAGTTTGAAAGTGAAATTATGAGGTTCTATAGCAATTTAGTTGGCTCCACTGCAACCAACCTCCAAGGCATTTGCTAATTTTTACCAGGGGATATCCAACATCTATTAAGTTGGTCATGCAGAAATTCAACGAGTTTTCTCAAGTTACTGGTTTGGAGGTTAACCCTAACAAGTGCAGAGTTTATTTTGGAAAAATGGAGCCTAGTGATCAACAGGTAATCCAAAACATGACTCATTTTGTTGTTAGTCATATGCTTTTTAGATATTTAGGCATACCTCTCACAAGTAGCAGGAAGAAAAATTATAATGTTTACACGAAGAAAATAAAATATATCTATTCTCAGCATCATAATTTGTTAAACAAGCAAAATTTAGAAGAAAAAACAGAAAATCAAATGATTAAACACCCACAAAACAAGCATCCAACCTCCCAAATCTTGAGATGACTAATAATCAGCAGAAAAATCAATCTTTAACAGAAATCAAATTCCAAAAACACATGCATACAGCGAAATGGGTGCTCTAAATTCCAAAATCAAATTCCAAAAACACATACCTTGTTTGAAAGAGACAGAGTACAGTCTTGTCAGTGTGGAAAAGGGTGTGTAGTGATTCAGCGAAATGGAAGAAAAAGGGTGAGAAGAAATACGTGAGCACCGCCGGTACCAAAGTTATTTAGGGTTTGTTTCCAGAGCTTCAATACGTGACCACGGCTGCCGAGAGTGAGAAGGTAGGGTTATTGTGTGAGTTGAGACGAAGGTAGGGGAAGAGGAAATGGCGTAAGTGAAGAAGAGGGAAAACGAAATAACAGAGAACGAATGCGCTTTTCTGGTCTGAAATTTTATTTTAATAAGACCTTAGAAAGCGCTTTTGTGTAAAGCGCTTTCTAAGGTATGCCTAAGACAGCGCTTTCCAAAAGCGCTTTCTAAACCCCCCCTTAGACAGCGCTTTTGGTTTTATTTATTTTTTTAATTTAAAGACTTTAGACAGCGCTTTATCAAAAGCGCTGTCTAAGGTCTATATTTAAAAGCGCTTCCTAAAAGCGCTGTCTAAGGGGGGGTCTTAGACAGCGCTTTTAAAAAGCGCTGTCTAAGACCCCCCCTTAGACAGCGCTTTTAGTATTTTCTTGGAACATTTTCAGCGCTTTATTTTAATTTTAACCTTAGACAGCGCTCTCTGTTAAAAGCGTTGTCTAAGATGCGCTGTTAAAAGCGCTTTTTGGCGTAGTGCACCCAACTACTCGACCGTCAACTCATGGTCGACATTGTACAACCTGAAAGACATAGTTCCTCCAAAGTACATAGTTGTACCCGTCCAACCTTTTTTAAGCTTGAACTCAATTATGCTCAGAAATTCTAATGTGATGCGCTCAAAGGTTGACGCTTCACAATGGACAAACTCCAACATTCCAAGCACATGAAACATCTTATCCAGTTCTTCAGACAAACCTAATTGAAAAAGAGTGTCGGAGCAAAGGTACCTGGTCGGAGTGATTCTCCGTTTGACATGCGATGCATGCCTCCGTTCATGCTCCGGATTATCAAAAATTATGTCATGTGAATTGGGATGATAGATTGTTCGTTTCCTTGGACGGGATGATTCCGCATCCGCTTGCTTCCCTTTGGAGACTCTTTTTGGCGGCATTCTTGCTTCCTGATATATAAATTATCACCCAAAAAAATTATGGAAAACGGAAAAAGATTACCGTAGCGTTGTAGAGGATGGCGAGTAGAATAACTTTCGTGAAGGATGCTGGCACTTTGGACAGGAAATGGTGGTAAAGTTTGGAGCTTTTTGTGAGTTAGGTTATGGAGGAATGTGGAGAAAGTATGAGGAAGGAGAAAGATAATGAAGTGATGAAGGAAGGTGATGAAGAAAAATCAGAATTTATTGGTGGATAGTGGGTAAAAAGTGTTTAATTGGTGAAAAGTTTGGTTGGGGCCCACAAACACATAAAAATCAGAAATTTGAAAAATATGGTCGTTGGGCCTGACACAGGCGGCCATGTCAGGCCACTGGAATTTGAGGCTTGGTTCAGTAGGGCTGATATGGGTCGTGTCAGCTGACACGGGTGGCCGTGTCAGCCTACTGTAAATGTGGGTTTTGCTTCCTTTCCTAACACGGGCCGTGTCAGCCGACACGGGCGCCCGTGTCAGGGCCCTGTTTTTCCAAAATTTTCCGACTTTTTCATTGTTTTTCGATTTTAACCCTGTTCTTCTGGTGTCCGACAATCTTAATCAACCCTTCTCTTCTTAACTGGGCGATGTAATCGTGAACCTATAAGTGAACCTGTAAACACACCAAACATGAAAATAGTTAGATAAAAATCGTGTGGGTTGCCTCCCACAAAGCGATGCGTTTAACGTCGCATGGCTCGACGGTCGTCTCCCTCATCCTTGGAGGCGTACATTCTCAATCAGACCACTTTCCTGTCCCTGGTAGTATTGCTTCAACCGTTTTCCATTTACCTTGAAGGTATCCCCATTATCAGGATTATTCAGTTTGATAGCTCCATGAGGAAACACTTTGTGAACTACAAACGGACCCAACCACCTGGATTTCAACTTTTCTAGAAAGAGCTTTAATCTTGAGTTGAACAAGAGCACCAGCTGTCCCTCGACAAACTCTTTTCTCTGTGGCCCAGGATTGTCAAGAATATGATATATAGGACCCGCGTCCAACAACTTCATCGCCTTTGCAGTAGCCTAACATTTTCCTTTAGAATCTAAAAACACATCTTTGAGGTTTCCTTTCTTTGGTTCTTCACCCTCCTTATTAGAGTTAGGTGAGTGTATATCCCCCCACCGGTGTGGTTGAGATCCTTTCCGCGGGGTTTGTGTTTCCAGCAAGGCTAGCACTTGGGGGTCCTCGTTGTCCTTTTCTTTATCATTGTTGGACTTGGATAAGCTCAACACTCTTTTCAAAGGTGACGGTGGTGTATTCAAAGGGCCATCATATTTCGCCACCTGGTTCCGAACCTCTATAGTGTGACTGGTGCAAATATCTTCTTTGTCTTTCATGGTGTTTCGAACATTGATTTTCACTTCCTCATCATAAACCTTCAACATTATGGTTCCTTCTTCTATGTTGATTACACATCTTCCCGTCTCCAAAAAGGGTCTACCAAGAATGAGAGGGATCTCTTCATCTTCCGGCATCTCTAGAATTATAAAATCGACCGGAAATACAAACTTGTCAATTTTCACCAGGACATCTTTAACAACACCATACGGTTTCTTGACCGAATGATCTGCGAATTGGAGTGTCATCCTGGTATCTTGCACCGCCCCTATACCAAGCTTCTTGTAAATGGATAATGGCATGAGACTCACACTAGCTCCACGATCAATAAGAGCTTTGTTGAACGACCTATCTCCAATAGTACACGGGATGGTGACAGCTCATCGATCTTCCTTCTTTATCGGAATCTTCATACCCTGCAAAATAGCATTACAAGTTTCGGTTAGAATGATCGGGTTAGTGTTGGTGGTACGCTTCTTCGAAATGATGTCCTTCATGAACTTGGCATAAGTAGGCATTTGTTCAAGTGCCTCCAACAAAGGAATGTTAATCTCTAGCTTCTTGAACAACTCTAAGAATTTTTCGAAATTTTTCTCATGTTGTCCTTTTTTTCTTGTTTCTCGTAGGGAATGGGAGCTTAACAACCAGCTTGGGCTCAATGACTGTTTCTTTCACAACCGGTTTCGGTGCTACCACTTCTTCTCTGACAACTTCATTTTCTTTGATCTCAAGGTCCACTTTGATCAATTGGTCTTCCTCTTCATCCACTTCCTTAACAACTTCCTCAAATTTACCACTTCCTGTTGTCACAACACTCATGTTATGATGCTCTCTAGGATTGGGCATAGTTGCACTAGGTAGAATACCTTGTGCTTGAGAACTTGATGCTATTTGCTGAGCGATTTGACCCATCTGGACTTCAAGATTTTTTATGGAAGTTGTGGTGTTTTTCTGATAGTTCTGGGTTTCTTCTTGAAATTGAACATGATGAGCTGCCATTCTTTCAATGGCAATCTCCCACTCAGCTTTCTTAGGTATCTGTTGCTGCTGATGTTGCTGATATTGAGTTTGGTATTGACCATGTTGAGGGGTGGTCGCTTTTTGGTCTTTCCAGGAGAAGTTGGGATGATTCTTCCAACCCGGATTGTACGTGTTAGAATAAGGATTATTCTGCTTCAAAAATTTGATCTTCCCCACTTGTTGAGGAGTATCAAAACAATATAGAGTTTGGTGTGGACCGTTACAGATTTCACAACAGACAGTATGGGTTGGTTGGACCTGTGCCACCTGTCGGGTACCTATATTCATCGCCTTCGGCTTTTTCTCAACTTCGGCAGCTATAGTATCTTCAATACGGGTTTTCGTAGTTTCCAACTTTAAATCTATCACCCCTTCTGGTTTGCCTTGACACCTATCGTACAACTCCATGTGCTCATTGGCAGCAGTAGCTTCAATGATCTTCTTAATACCGGTGGCTGTTGAAAAATTTGTGGAACCACCAGCTGCAGTATCAATCAGCTATTTGGTCTTTATTTTAATACCATTCACAAACATCTGCATTTGTTCAGTTGCATCCATATTATGAGTTGGCAGACTACCAGGACTCTCTTGAATCTCTTGTAGGCGTCTCCCAAAGTTTCCCCGTCCTTCTGCTTAAAATTCAGAATTTCATACCTCTTCCGCAGAAACACCGATGCTGGAAAATACTCATTCAGGAAGGCTTTTTCCATTTCTACCCAAGTTGTGATGCTACCGGCAGGTAAAGAATAATACCATTCTTCAACTTCTTCCGCTAAGGTAAACGGGAACATTCTTAACTTCTTGGCTTCTTCAGTGTGACCATCAATTTTTAGAGTGTTGCTCATGGTCAAAAACATCTGCAAATTCTTGTTTGTATCTTCATTCACTTTTCCCGTAAAATGCTTCCTTTCAAGCTGATTAATGGTGCTCGGGTGCAGCTGGAAATTAGCCACGTTCACTGGTTGGTTGACAATAGTTAATTTGTCGGTTTGTGCATTTGCACCTCCGTAGTCTCCCAACAGTCTTTCTACTGGCGGTGGAACATCAGCCATGGTTTTGATCTCTCTATTGGAACCTGAATCTGAGCTTGAATGGATGGAAAGTTGTTTTTCATCTGATTCCAATCTGGCTAATTGAGCTTGTCTGAGTCTTGCCCACAAGGTTCTCTCAATTCCTACGTCAAAAGGAAAATTAGTTGAGGTCTTACCTCGCATACAAATATCAGACACAGATTAGTTGATATAATCGAAATAAAATATTCAAAATATGGTAAATAAATTTTAGTTGCAGAGCAACAAAATTTCAATCGAGATAATTTTAAAATTTATATTTGGCAATCCCCGGCAACGGCACCAAAAACTTGATCGGAAAAATAGCAAGTGTACTATTTTCGCCGATATAGTAATAATAGGGAAGTTTCCCAAAGATCGATCTCGAGGATTGCGCAGCAATATAAACGTAAATAGTCACTCAATTAAACAAAAGTGATAGTTATGGTTTTGAATAATTCACTGTAAGGAGAAATATAAGAAATAAATATTTTCACAAGTTAATATGATATGCCAAGGTAGGTGTGTAAATATCTCCTGTAATGACCCCTTGAGTGTATATCTCCTTAATACTGAATATTATTTCAATTACCGGATCTTCAGATTATTTCCCCCTAAGTCCTCGGAGGGAAACCTTTGGTATTCAATCTAACCTCTAAGTCCTTAGGTGATTATGATGAAACCAAGCATTTTAAATTAACAAGATTAATCTGGTAACCATAGGGTATCCCTAGTCCTAGATGATCTCTACTACGGTTTCACTGTATGAAAACCTTAACCATTGCAGTCTTGCTAATCGTTAACCATACATCAATCTTAATTTTTGCCAAAAAGAAAGCATTACGCAAATCATACAGTGAAATTGAAATCAAATAAGATATATTAAGGGAAAACAAACATCGGAATCATTACATGATCAATTCAGGGACACCCCCCCCGGCATTGGGGGGTTTAGCCTATTATATTATTCAAATCAGATACAAAGTAAAATTGAGACATTACAAAAAGGTCGGAATTTCGTTGATCTTCAATCGCTTCCGCTCTTGAAGGATCCCCGTTCTTCGCTTCTTGTCCTCCCTTCAATCTTGATCGTTTCCAATTCTTTATCGTGTAAAAAGTTCTTTCTTCCAATTCAAATCCACTGTAAATAGTTCCTAATGACAAATTTCCTTGCGTAAAAGTCCAAAATGCCCTCCGGGATAAGCCGTGCCAAAAACAACAAAAAATTGGAAATTCAAGTGCCCAAGCCAACACTGGCCGTGTCAGGCAACACGCCTGGCCGTGTTGGCCTCTGGGCACAAAAATGTTGTGACACGCCCCTTCAGGGAGGCTGACACGAGCCGTGTCAGCTGACACGGGCGGCCGTGTCAGCTTCCTGTTTTCCATTTCTCCACCTTCTCTCCTGACACAGCCCGTGTTGGCTAACACGGGTGGCCGTGTCAGGGCTACTATAGGTTCATTTTTCTTCTTCTATCGGGTTCGGAATGCCTGTTTTGCCTGTCTATCCCTCTGATGCACTTGTTTATACCTAAAATCAAAAGAACTACCACAAAAGGCCATAAAATGGAGTATGATGATGCATATAATACGTGCTCCATAAATAGAGACTACAATATCAAACATATAAATAACGCAACAAAACAATAAAATAAGTGACTAATGTGTTACCGATTTCTTACAGAGGTGCCGAATGAGTGTCAGAAAACAAGGAGAATTGGTGACTGATCAAGTGGCACGAATTTGTTTGCTTAAAAATGCTTTTGTTATGTGTGTATGTACCTTCTGATTTTTTTGATATCAAAATGTCCCCCCCCCCCTTTAATTTCTTACGTATGGACAATGGTATTTCTCTGCAAGAATGTGGCCCATCTGTGTACCATGCTGAATTGGAATTGATGTGATTTACTTTTACTTTGATGTGAGCATTTTCTTGGCCTGGATAACATCCCTTTCGTGTGTTATTTTGTGAGAACGAATCAAATTACGCGTGATGGTAGGAATTTGGTTAGGAGTTTCTTTGTGGTGTTTATTGATTAGGTCCTTTTCAAATTATAGGGATTTTGATATGTCATGAGTAAAATTTATACCAAAGTTTCAAGCGACCTCTTTTGCATTCCATCAAACCATTTCAATCTTCTTTCCTTTGTGACAAACTTTGATTTTTAGATGAATAGACATGTACAAACCCAACTTCACTATTTGACTGCTTGTGATTTTTCAACTTGTTTCAATACCTGCCATGATTTCTTATGTATTGTGTGTCCATTGTTGTAACTGAGCTATCATTGATGATACATTATTGATACTTGTTTGGGGTGTTCTTTGTTTGTAGGCAAGAATTGAAAAGCAAAGAATTGTGCCAATTACCCAGTGAAGGATGTGAAGACAAGATCAAATCCAAGGCTACTTGAGCAACTGTAGCAGAGGCCCTATATCTCAATAATTGACTTTAGTCTTGTTCATTCATTTGTAATATTTTAGGATTTTAGCTTATAAAAATGGTGTATTGTTGTGCCATCAATAGCCTTTGTACGATGTGTCCTTGTATTATGCAATTTTGGTATGCAAAAGATAGTCTTTATATCTTATTTTGGAAGCAAACACAACTTTCCTTGCAAAATAAGGACCATAAAACTTGTGCTACATTTCTCAAGCATCTTGTAACTCACCAATGGTCTTTGAAAACTCTTTTATGAGACTTTTAATAACTTGATTCAAAAATTTTCCAAATATATACCTTCACACTTCAAAGTCCCTCACCTATGATGAATCAAAACAAAAGGATCTAAGCCCTTGTCTTTAATGATCACCTTGAATTATACTTGTGTTAATCTTTTGGATATGAGCACAAACCTCCTTTATTCAACTTGAGTTCACCAAAACTTGCGAGAAAGGTTATCATAAAACCAAAAACAATGTGAATTATCTTAATCATGTTCTAATGTGATAATGCAATAGTTCACACGTTGGAACATAGCAGGTGCTTTCCTCATAGGGTGCTCATCTATCCATCCAACATCCAACAGTCATGTCGGGTTCACCATGCAACCATCAGTGAACTCTGGTACTCCTGCTTTCCTGTATAACAAAAGGATGACAGTGGCATGTCCCAGAGACTTCTTAGTCTGACTCTGGGCCATCTCATCCATGCCAATGACAATAATGCGACTGACGCTCACAGCACGTCGATTCAACATATAATATAAAGCTAGAGCATGCATAGTGATGAGCTTTGACCCACTCCGATTAATGTTCAGAGTGTGGTGCAAGAAGTAGGTCCATGCCTTTGGAACAACGTCGAGGTCCACTACAACCAACTTCCTAGGAATCGAGGTAGAAGTAGGTTGCCAATCTCTTTCCTCAAGTGCCAAGCGATCCAACATCGCTTGGTAGGGCCACCCAGTCCTAGAGGACGTCTTCATCATCTGATACTCACAGTTTGGCTCTCGAAACTTTATCTTTAATAACATGTTCACCGTTTTCCAATTGTACTGGATTTGCTTCCCTCTGACCCAAGAGATCAATGCAGGTTCTGCAACAGCGTCTTCAGGAGTCGGTAGGCATTTGCATAGAACTCCAATACCAGCTTATTAGCCACTGGTTGGATCTGACTATTCAAATAAGTCAGTTTATGACGCTTTAGTATAGCATGAGTGTCAGGGTGTTGGTCAGGGCCAAGGTTAAACGCTCTTTCCTCAATTATTTTTTTGTCCAGCAAGGAATGGTATCATTCATCATGTTCAGCAGAGAAGAACATGTTCTAATCATGAGTTGGAGAAGAAGAAGTAGACATTTATTGCAGATATGGCCTGTAACGAATGAAATCTCAGTAAAATCAAGAAAACTCAAAGAAATTGTGTCAGAGCAAACAAGAACGCATATGGCACAATGTGGGAAATGTCAGAAAACTGTGAAAAAAATTATATATAGTGCTTTGTACGAGCCATATGCATATCATATGCATGTTGCCATATCCATACGTGTATGAGATATCTGATACGCGTATGGGCAGAGGGTCGAAGCATTTGAAATTGTAGATCACGTATCATACGTGTATGCTGCCAGGTGGCTGTTACATACGCGTATCACCTGGCCATACGTGTATGGCCTAGTTTTAGAAAAATAGTCTGATGATTGATGTTCTCTATACGCGTATGGGGACTTCCATACGTGTAGGGCCAGAGGCTCTGGTTTTTGTGAAAAATTGGCATACAACATACGTGTATGGTCCAACCCATACGCGTATAAATAGAGTGCTTACAAACAAAGGAAATACAAGGTACCCCATACGCCTATGAGCTAGGCCTTACGCGTATGGGCAAAAGGATGAGAAATTTTTTTGAATTTTTTTTCCGTCTCTCTTGTTTTCCTTTTTCTTCATACTTCTGTTGTGCAATTTTTTCTGTTTGGCTCCGCGCGACTTTTGACCGAAAAGCAAACACACTGGAATGTAAAACACACAATTTAAATTTAACTACTATTACCTCCCTTGGGTTGCCTCCCAAGCAACATTTTTTTATCGTCGTTAGCTTGAAGCCTCATTCCCCCTGTTATGGGCGGTATTTCAGCTTCCACACCTTGTTGCTTGTCTTTTTCGAAACAAAGAAACCAACTTTTTCAGAGATAGGAACTACTTTGTGGCACAAGTCACTTCCAACTTCCATAGCCTTACCTCGATGCCGCTTTCTCTTATTTCCATTGACTTTTAGAATGGAAATATGAGTTTTTCCACTCAGGATTATTAATGGAGGTGATACCAGTTAAGTTTGCCTTCTTGAGACTTTTTCTGATGTTGGCATGTTACGTTTGCCTTTCGCATTTGTCCTGATCATGCCTACTTGATAGTGATTTTATTTTTCTACCTCTTGCTTCATATTTTCAAGCATATTCAATATTATTTCATCATCATAAACTTTTACAGTCAGTGTGTTGTGCTCTATGTCGAAATTGTATCGACTTGTCCGCAAGAATGGTCGACCCATAATGATAGGTGTCTTTTCGTCCTCAGGTATGTTCATGATCATAAAATCAACAGGAAAACTAAATTCCTTTATTGTCGTCAGTACGTCTTCTACTATCCCATAGGCATTCTTTGTGGAGTTATCTATAAATTTGAGATTTTTCCCTATATCGCTGACCTTTCCAATACCAAGCCTTCAATAGATTGACAATGGCATCAGACTCCCACTAGCTCCCGAATCAATAGTACCTTCTTGAAAGTTCTTTCGTTTATAGTGCATGGGACTATGACATGCCCAGTATCTTTCTGTTTGATTGGGATTGTCCTACCTGGTGATATTGCACTACATTTTTCATTACAGGTTACCGGCCCATCTCATATTGATCTCTTTTTAGAGATTACCTCTTTCATGAATTTTTGGTACATAGGCATTTGCTCGAGTGCTTCAAAGAAAGGCATATTAATCTCCTACTTTTTGAACATTATGCTAAATTTCTCAAAGTCATTCTCTTTTAGATCCTTCTTGGTCACTCTCTGAGGGTAAGGTAACTTAATCACCAGTTTAGCCTCCTTTTATTTTTCTCTTTAGTTGGCTTTACGAGTGGTATAAATTCTTCTGTTTCTTTCTTATTTTCCCTCACTTCTAAATCTACCTCTATGAAATGGTCATCATTTGTTGCCTTTTGTTCCTCGTCTTTAGCAACTTTCCGACTTCTTGTTGTGATAGCATTAACATTCTCATGAATTCTCGGATTTTGTAATGTTGCACTCGGGAGGGTGCCTTGAGCTTGATTTGAGAGTTGTTATGTTATCTGTCCCATTTGAACTTCGAGATTTTTAATACATGTTGTAGTGTTCCTTTGATTACTTCTTGAAACTGGGAGTTTTGAGCTGCCATCTTTTTGATGGCTAATTCCCAATCTGCCATCTTATGAGCTTATTATTGATATTGTTGTGGAAACTGATTTTGGATGTTCTGTTGAGGTTGGTACTGTTGTTGATTCTAATATTGAATATGACCTTGCTTTTGAACATTCCTCTGCTAGTATTTCCAGGAGAAGTTTGGATAATTCTTCCAACCTAGATTATAAGTGTTAGAGTATGGGTTATTCTACTTCAGAAAATTAACCTCTTCAATTTGTTGCACAACTACAACACAATGCATGGCATAATGAGGTCCACCATAAATTTTACAACTCAACGCTTGAACATGTTGAACTTGAGATACCTGTTAAGTACCTATATTCGTTGCCTTGGGTATTTTTCCAACTTCTGCAGCAACCTGGTCTTCTATCTTTATACTCTGAGTAACCAGTTTCAAATCAAACTTTCCTTCTGGTTTGCTCATAATCCTATCATACAACTCTAAGTGTTCATTCACAGTAATGGCTTTTATAATATTCTTGATACTAGTGGTTGTTGTAAAATTAGATGAGCCACCGACAGCTGCATCAATAAGTTGTTTAGTCTTCAACCTGAGGCCATTAACAAATATTTGCATTTGCTCAGTCTGATCCAAGTTATGAGTAGGACAAACAACCAATAATCTCTTGAATCTCTTGTATGCATCACCTAATGATTCTTCCTCCTTCTATTTATAATTCATAATATCATATCTTTTTCTCTGAAAAATAGAAGCAGGAAAATACTTATTAAGAAAAGTCGCCCATCTCTTCCCAACTAGTGATACTTCCAGCAGAAAGCGAATAAAATCATTCCTCTGCATCTTCAGCTAAAGTGAATGGAAACATTCTCAACTTTTTGGCTTCTTCATAATGCCCCGTTATCTTCAAAGTAGTACTCATAGTAAGAAACCTTTGCAAATGTTTATTTGCATCTTCATTTATTTTTCTTGTAAAAGGTCTCTTCTCATGCTATTGGATAGTTGTTGGGTGTAACTAAAAATTTGCCACATTCACCAGTTGGTTCACTATAATCAGACGACCACTTGAGGTATTTTCTCTACCATAATCCCTAAGAAGTCTTTCTTCAGCAGCTTCAGCCATAACCTTTTCTTATGCTTCTCTATCTGAATATGTATCTGATTCAACCAAATCGTCTACCTCTTTATCAGCCGGCCTTGCTTGCCTAAGTCAAGCGTGCAACGATCTCTATGGTTCTGTGTTAAATGGAAAATTAGCTGAGGGATTTCCTCGCATACAAATATTATACAGATATTAGCAATAACCCAATAATGGTAAAAACAAAATAAAACACAGTAATAATAAAAATAGAAATAAAATTTTAGTTGCATAGCAACAAAAATTTAACTAAAAATAAAACTGTAAACTCTATTATCTTTGGCAGTCCCCGACAACAGCGCCAAAAACTTGATCGGTAAATTAGCAAGTGTATTAATCTTCCAACGTAGTAATAAGGGAAATTTTCCTAGGTATCGATCTCAAGGACTGCTTGATGATACAGAGTTCGTGTTTCAATTTAGTTAAACAAAAGACTTTAGGGGATTCTGGATTGTTGGTTTTAAAAGTAGAAAATAAAGTAAAGAGTGCAGTTGAAAAGATTAAAATATGTTATGAGTAAACATGCCAGGGAAGGTTTATGATTGGATTCATCAACAACAGTAAATTAACCTTGCAACAACTTAATTCAATGACATTGACTACCAGTTCTTAAGGGTGTTTACTCCTAAGTCCTTAGTGAGAAAACCTTTAATCATTCAAATTAATCCTTATGTCTATAGTGAATCACAGATGAAATTAGGCACTATTTTAATCAAGAATATTCTTGTTTCCACAGGGTATCCCTAGGCCTAACTGATATCTACTATGAATTATTCATAATTAAGCATTAACAATGACGGTCAAACCTAAATAGTAATCACATATCAAACTCAATTTTTTCGAAAGAGAAAGCATTATGCACAAATTGTAAATAAGTCATATATCATAAAATAAAAGTTATTACAAGGTAAAAATCTAAAGTTGTATCATAGATCTGAATCCCCCCCCCCCCCTAGCATTGGGGGATTTAGCTACTCATAGTCAAAAAGAAAAACACCAAAAAAGGTGTAGACATTAAAAATTAATGGAAGAAAAGAGGTCTTCAATCCCAAAAGTTCATGAAAATCTTGATACACCACGAATTCTCCAGTGCTTCAGCCTTCAAAACGCGTTCTCTATACTCCAAAATTGTTCAACCCTTGGAAATTCGCATTTTTTTTGTTGCTAAAATAGGCAAATTTGGGCTCTTTCTTTTTAGATCTAGGACAATCATATGTGTATGGCCTCCTCCCATACACGTATGGCTTCATTTCACGTTTGCTCATACGCGTATGGCCTAGGGTAGGGCGTATGGCCCGACTAGAGCCATACGCGTAAGGTTTATGCTGCGCAGGAGGACTTGACTTGACTGGTCTCATACGCGTATGGACCTTCCCATACGCTTATGAGCAGCGACTTATTCTCACCCCCTCTTGTTTATACGTGTATACTATGGGTGGAGCTGAGTGGCCATACGCATATGAGAGGCCTCATATGTGTATAGGCATGAAGCATGTTTTTTGTCCAATTTTTCTCCTACTCATGCGTTTGTCGTTCGGTTTCTTCTCTGATCCAGCTCCTCTTGATCTTTTGGCCCTGTAAACATGTCAAACACTACCTCAAGCGTAGAAAATAGCTCAGAATTATCGAAACACTAGTAAATCAAACTTTTTTAAAAATCTACAGAAATAATTTAACCTACTGCTTGTCACTACGCGAAAACTGACTTAATGACACAGAGTCGCCATCGGATTTTATTTATTCCATAAAAGAGAGGAAAGGGAAAATAGTCAATAAAACCTTCTAAAGAGAAAATGGAAAGATTGGTCTCGCAACCAAATTCAGGGTTCGGAAGTCGATTATGCGAGGGGAAGGTATTAGCACCCCTCACATCCATCGTACTCGATGGGAACCATCTAAGTTGTCTACATGAAACGGGTGTTTTTATCTTATCTTAATGCTTATTTACTACCGGTAATAGATATGGGGAAAATGATTGTTTTTTTTATTGTTGTGCTCGTCAATGATTGGGGTCCTTGTGCCTACGCATCATTCATCGGAGATGAAGAATCAGAGCTTCGTAGTTCGGAGTAGAAAATGATTGTTTATTGATTGTTTTTACCTTGAAAAAAGGTTTTTGGAGTGATGCTCTAAGGCGCAAAAATAATTTTGATGAGTTGATGTTGATTTTAGGTTTTTGAAAAGAGATTGTTTTTTATTAGAATTGCACTAAAGATTATGGACAAATGTGAATATTTCAAATGAATAAGCCAAGCATCTTATGTCCAAAATACAAAGAGTAAGGGTAGGAAAGCTCAATTCTTACTCTTTCTCCACCACTTAAGGCTTGTGGCGCACAATTCTAATCGTATTTTTATTGTATTTTGAATTTAATTAAGAAAATGTCATTTAACGTTAGATCAAGGGTTTATTGTTTATTGATTTTGAATTGGCGAGGTACATAGATATTTACAAGGAAATAAGTGCGAGAAATAAAGGATCTCATTGTAAGGTAGCCCAAGAGAAAGTCTTGTGTGTGCAAAGTGACATATGTTAACAAGTGGATGATGGGCTTAAGAACATGTATCCCTAGGGTAGCGTCATGAATGTCATTCTAACAATAACAGACTATAAGTCATAAATGAAACTCCAAGTCAGAGCAAAGGTCAGGATCATGATCCAAGGCTCAAGAGCAAAGGTCCTAATGAGTTCTCTAAGTCCAACAGTGGTCACAGATGAATGCATCTTTTTTCTCTTTTAATTTTATCATGCAATGACAATCAATAAATGACAATAAAATAAAGATGCATGGTGTAGTGGTAAATTCATGACCACTGAGCTATTGGTTAACTCGACGTCAATAAAACCAGAGTTGCCACCACGCTTTTATTATTTCCAAAGGAAAAGGGAGAAAGTACGAATAAAACCCAAAGATAAGAAGTTTTAAATCAAAACTAATAAAATATCATAGATTACAGGTAAGGGGGTTGGTTACACATAGGGAAGGTATTAGCATCCAAAGTATCATGGGTACTCCTAGGGAGCCCTTTTTGTATGCAATTGTTTTAGTTGAAAAAGATGTTTTCTTAAAAATAGAATGAAGGGATGAGAAAAGAATTCATTATTTACATTTTTTGTGTTTGACAAGACTTTTGGTCTTATGCCTACGTACCAACATAAAATGAGGGATCAAAACCTCGTAGTTCATGGTAAAAATTTCAAAGATGGGTGGATTGGTTTTATCAAAAGCTTAAAGATCATTTGTTATCAATGGAAGAACACTCAACCAAACATCCACCGATAATGAGGGTTTTACAACATTTAAGAGGGAGGGTTCCAACTTGGATTAAATCAACAAGTATGCCACTAACCCCTAGTAAATGGAAAGTCTTACACTCAACAAATCATGGAATGGGAGAATTACATCTCAACCAAGGATAACTCAAATCTAAATGCTTTCTTTTGAAAGAGTTTAAAAGGAAAAAGGCACAAAGCGGCCAATTAGATGTGGTTGTTAGTTCTTTTTTGTCTTTTTGAAAATAAAGTCAATATGATTAAGTTTTTTTACAAATTTGACTAAGAAAATAGTTTGAAAATCAATGGCATAAGGCCAAGATTTCTACTCATTAAAACAAGTCTAAGTTGAAAACAACAAGCAAAGAAGTTTTTGAAAATGAGAGGGAAGTTTTTGAAATTTAAGAAGAATGAGGAGATGAAGGGACTATCCTGGACAAGATTTAAAAGTTTAGAGTTGAAAAGATCTAACCCATGGGAAGCATCCACAAGACAATAGTGCCAAATAGAAACCCATTTCCTTTGGATTGTCAAGCAAATAACAAAGTTATAATCATCCAAGCAATTAATAAGAAGACCAATGGTATCAAATAAAGATAACCAAACTGTTGGTGCAAGCCCTAGAGGCCAATACTTTTGGTACTTGTATCGAATTATTTATTAATAATAAAATGCTTTTTCTGTATTATGTTTGTTTAATAAAGTCCCTAGAGATCTTTGACAGTCTGTTCAAGAGCCATTTCTGCTGAAATAAACAGCGAGAAGATAAGATACATGTTCATAAGAAACCTGTGATGCAATAATATGGTATGTAGATGCTTATGCAATATTTTCAAGGACCGTAGGATTTAAATTTGTTTAAACCACCAAAAAGTAAACTTTTATTAGTAATAAACTTGTTTGCCCCTTGGGCTTACAAAAAATGAAATGAATACAAAAAATGGGGTTTAAAGTCTCCCATGGACGTTTCCTCTTTGTGTTGAGGTATGAGTTGAGATTCCGCTCCTCGTGAAGTTGTTTTGTTAGCTCCAGGATTCTTTCCTGACTTGCCTTGTAGTGAGTCTCAAAAGTATCTCTTTGCTCTTTCAACTGGATCCAGGACCTCTGTAACTCTTCCATGTCAGTGGGCATGTATGGATGAAGAATGATGTAAGAAGTATCTCCTTCAGCAACAGGCTCCATGGTAACTGGCAGGATAGCAGGATATGGCATCATAAGAGTCTGAGCACGAGATCGTACCCATCTGAGATATGGTTCCATAGGAATAGTGTACTTGGGTTCCAGAGTCTTGCTGTCAACCTTGTTCACTTTACCCCATGCTCGTATGAACCTTTGACGGTAACCTTGAAGATCGTTGTCGTAGTCGAACACAATACCCTGAATAAGCATGTCATGAGGACCATCAGTCCGAGCGTAACCAAACTGACGTAGAGCTAAAGAAGGGTTGTAGGTAATGCCCCCTCTTATGCCAAGGAGTGGCACATTAGGGAACTCCCCACAACGGTCAATGATGGTAACATTCTCCATAGATCTAGAGCACCAACGAATATCTGAATGAGAAAGTGACATAATCCTCTTGGACCACCTGAACCCTTGTTCATTCTTCATCACTGATCGAGGAAGGTGAGAAATAAACCACCTAGATAATAGAGGTATGCAACACATCAGAGTTCCTCGTGCCTTCGTAGTACGGGTATGAAGAGAGTGTAAGATGTCTCCAAGTAATGTAGGCACTGGATTCCGAGTCAGAAATATGTTGATGGCATGTACGTCTATGAACTGGTCTGGATTGGGGAACAGTACTAAGCCATAAATCGATAGGGCTAAGATCTCCTCAAAAGCATCATAACTCATAGCCTTCAGGAATACTTGAGCTTTCTCCATCAATACCTTAGCAAGAATACCCTTAAGTCCACTCCTTGTTTCTAGGACAATGTCTGATTTCTTTAAATGTAAGGCTGCAGCAATGACTTCAGGTTTAGGCTCTTTTTCCAAGCCTGTGAAGGGTTTCTGATCAAGAATAGGTATACCCAGAAGCTTGGAGAACTCTTCCATTGTAGGAACCAGCTGATAGTCGGAAAATGTGAAGCAATGATGTTTAGGGTCAAAGAACTGAAACAAGACACTCACCATGTCTTCATTGAACCCTGAAGTGACTAGATCCAGTAGGTGACCATGCCTCTTGATGAACTGGGAGTTTTCAGAAACTTGAGAGACCAATTCCTTAAGCTTAGGAGGTATTCCTACAAAGTTGATCCGGATAGTATTCCTACGAGCAGAAGCCATGACCTGCAACAAAGAACAAAGATAAATCCTTTGGTCCTTGAAATGGTTAGTGAAAATGCTATGCTTATGATGCATGATGATGCTATGATGTTATGCTCAATCACAAACATGTGGCACACACAAACAAGTCACACAATAGCCCTAGGTTTGAAGGCTTGCATGAGGTTTAAAGGTAAGTACCCTCCCCTGAAGTTTAGTTGATTCATCCTGTCCTACAAAAGTAACCAGGTTCTAAGAGATCTCAAAATCATTGATCCTTCACAAGGGTGGTTGTTCAGTAGGCAACTTACTTGCCAACCAAAACCCTCCAAGTTTAGGATCTCAATGAGTGTAGTATCGAGTATCAACCAACTTCAGTCTTCACCAAAGCCGGTTACCTCACTACTTTCTAAAGGCCAAGATGGGATGACTAGGGTTCTAAAAGTCAGTTAGTGTATTGACAACATATGGCAGCCTCATATTATCCTCAACTTGCTTAAGGAACATAAGCACCAACCAAGAAGTCACACTAACTATGGCCACCAGATCAACCATATCGATATACGCCGTACAGTTTCCTTGGTCTATTGCCATTTACCTAAGGTACACTAGATCCGGGTTAGGGTCTTTCACACATAAGAGCACCCAACAGATAAGTATAAAGCAAACAAGGCAAACAATTTTAAAGTGATCTAATTCCTAAGGGTACCCCTCTTTTATTAAGTCCCCAGCAGAGTCTCCAGTTCTGTAACACGGTGGGAGAACTTACTTTAGTTAAATGTTGCGGATAGCAAGAGTCGCCACCGACTTTTATTTTATCCAAAAGGAAAGGACATAAAAGAACAGGAAAGACCTTAAAAAGATTTTGAGTTCGGGGGGTAGGTTATACAAAGGGAAGGTATTAGCACCCTTTATATCCATGGTTATCCATGGGCTCTTAGTTACTTAGCTCACTTTGTTTGTTTGCAAGAGTGTAGTGTGTGATTAGAAAAATTTCTTTAATTACTTTGTAATGGCCCTCGTATGGGTGTATACAAAGCCTAGTTTAGAAATTGTGAGGTGTAAAAGTAATTTTGAAAAGTGGGAGCAAGTAACTATGAGATACCTACCCTAGATTAAGTCTTTCGTGTTCTCGTATATTCTTTCAATGGTAAGACTGTCCCTATTATTAAGGAATAGGTAGTCATTACCTTGGATGTGTTTAAGGGACGGGCGTAGGGTCATCGTATGGTCAATGAAGGCAACATAAGGGGTGTCTTTAGCAACTTGTAGGGACTATCATCATATTTACCGAAGGGACAAGATCATTATATCGTAGGCAACCTCGTAGGGACTTGATCTTTTAAGTTTATAGGGACTTGATGATTTTTCTGTTTGAAGGGACTTTGCTTAAGACACCCCTATTTTCGAGGGACTTGACCATTTAAAGAATGCAACCAAGAGGAATACCCTAGGAAGTACAGATGGCGATCAAAGATCGACTTACGTGTGTGAGTGTTATTTTTCAGATATTTGTCTTGAATTTAATTTTCTAAGTTCAATTATTTACAGTTAGTTTTTTTGCACTCCCTAAATTACTAACCACGCAATAAATATTTACAAAAATAAAAGCAAGAAAAATAAATTCCTAAACTATTACATGGCTATGGGACAGATACATAATAATCAGGCGAGAAAGAATAAATTTACAACCTATACATTTGTTCCTAATATTATAAATAAAACAAAATTAAAATAAGGAAAATAATGAAGCAAAAATAGAATAGATAAAAGCAAATAATAATAAAATAATAAATAAACAATGGTAATAAAGCAATAATAAAATAACAATAATAATAAAGTGATAATAAAAAGGTTAGAATTTTAAAAGAAATTATTTTAGGTTAAACAAGTTAGATTTTTTTAGAAGTTATTAGAAAAATACGAGTTTAAAATAAATTAGTAATAATAAAAGAATTTAAAATATATTAATGTACAAATTATAAAATAAAAGAGTTATATGAAAAATATTAAGTTTATTATTTACAAAATAAATAAAGATTATAGAAAATATCAAATTATTAGATTAATAGGTTTATTATTATTATTCAATTAGAAAAATGGTCAATTAGATTTTATTTACAAAATATATAAGGATTTATTATTATAAGTAAGTAATAAAAAAAAGTTATTAAAATAGTTAGTATTTATTATTTATTTACAAAAAAAATATAAAGGTTATAGAAAAATATTAAATAATTAATTTAGTAGGTTTTCACGCCCTACATTACTAAACCACGCAGTTAATATAGGATCAATGGCAGGAATTTAAATGGCAGAAAAATAAAATGGCAGAAAATAAATGGCAGAAAATAAAATCCTAATTATTACAACGCTTTGGTGCAGTTACATAATAAAGATGGCGAAAAGTAAAACTGAAAATATTACAAGTTAAAACTTAAAATATTACAAGGGCGAAGCAGTTGCAGTGTATGAATAACATAAATATGAGCGAAAATATGAAATAATAATAAGGTTTGTTAAGGTTTAAGAAAAGGTTTATGGTTTAGAGGAAACAACACGGTTAAAGTTTTAGGTTTGAAATTTAGAGTTTGTGGCGAAATTGTCAGGGTTTAGGAAAAATCAGGGTAGTTAGTTATGAAAAAAATGTGCAGATCTAAATATATGTATATAAAAAAAATATGAATTAAAAAAAAAACGGCGTTGCTAGCGCAAAATTGCGATCATCGCAACTGGATCGGATAACACAAATGTCACGCCTCATACACGTATATGTGAAAACGGCGTATTGACACGATCCGATCCGAAAACATAATCAAATTATAACATAAAATAGAAATATATATATATTTAACCAAACCGCATGTATCTGGAATACATAACACAGTCACACATATGAACATGTATTTGAAACACAGTAACAAATGTATCAACAAAATAGATAAAGTATATATCATATATAAACTATTACCAAACTGTGTGTACGATAGTATAGATCAGCCACTCTCAGTTTCTCTTTTTTTGTTCTGTCTTTTGGCCTCCCTCTATCAGTCATACTAGTAAATATATATAGGAACAAATTAGGTTAATGATAATGGGCCTAAGTTTATTTTGAAACCCAATATTAAATTAAAAACTGAATAAAGTTAAATAATTAAAATAGTTAAAATTAAAATAAAAACTAATTAACCTATTTATTTATTCTAGACCCAATATAAAAATAAATAGACTCAAAAAAAATAAAAGTCGGGCACCAAAATGCTCGAAAAAATAAAATGAACACGTCAAAATAATCAGCGCGAAATAAATGACTCGGAAAAATACAGCGTTTGGTCGGATTTTGAAATAAAAATTATAACCGTTTAAACTGCTCAGACTGATCAACATATGACCAAAAATAGTCGTAAAAATATTTTTAGCATGTCAAATTAAACCACGTGAACCGCAGATTAATGTTACCGACATTTGCAAACTTAAACTTGACATTTTTTCGTTGACTAATTTTAGGCACAGTTAAAAAGTTAATTTGACCAGTCTGTTTGTAAATTCCGAGAAATTATTCCGGCTAATATTAAGACAGAAAAAAAATGTTATGCTATGAAGATGATGCAAATGAATGTGAAACAAAAAAATTAGTTAGAGTTAAAAATAGAGGGCAAATTTTGGGGTGCAACAGTAATCACCTAGGGATCATCTTTCCACAAGTCAAAGGACTCAAAATATGGCGCACTAAGGGATAACTTATCTTTGATTCAAAGTGTCAAAAACAATTCATTGATCCTTTGTCAACATGTTTGAATCAAAGAAGATTGAATCGACCGAAGCGTCCATCTATCAATGATTTGAAGTGTGGAAGATTTCATCACCCAAGAAATCATAGGTTAAAATTAAAAGGGAAAAGGAATGAAGATGGACAAAAGGGTCATAGAAATCATGTAGGGATCACCTATCAACAAATCCAAAACCCAAAGTATGATCCAATAAGAGATAACTTATCTCTGATGCAAAGTGTCAAGAATGATCAGATGGTCATTCTTCAACAAGTTTGAAACAAAGAAGGTTGAGTCATCTTAAGGACCATCCCTCAAGAATTAGGAGATTCAAAATATGATCACCTCAACAATCATTAAATGTCATAATCATTAATGAACCAAAATCAAATTAAAAATAAAATAAAATAACATGATTTAAATAAACAAATGATAAACAAAATCAAATAAAACAACATGATTTAAATAAATAAATGATAAACAAAAAATAAAAGAAAATATGATAATTAATAAAATAAATAATATAACAAAAAATAAAAATAAGAAAAAAATAATAAAGGGTGAAAAGTATTAGAAGAAATAAAAATAAATAAAAATGAAATCATAAAAGAAAATAAAAAAATAAAATAAATCAAAAGGGGGTGCAAAAGAAAAAAAACAGGGGCCCAAAAACAAATGGGACAAGCCCAAGGGTGTTAAGGCCCATGTCTAGGTCTGGTTGACTAAGGGGGTCAACGTGTGGTCATTCCAATGACCAAGCCCCTTGGATTTAATCCAATGGTCCACACGTCATGCCAACGAGACTCCTTACAGCCACCAGATCGACATACTAAAAACAGTAGGATAGTCAAGTGACTCAGATTAAGAGGAATAAAATACATGTGCACTGACCAAACCACACTCAACCTAGGAGGCCACATCACTCCATCTGACCAATCAAAATACGCCAAGCATTATACTTGAATTCAACTAAAAGTGGAACGTGGGAAGCAACAGTCATGGCTTCGTCTTCAACCTTTTGCCACTCAAAATCGAAATCTCACAATCCTCAAACTCATGGCACAAACAAGGATCTATTGCACTCGGTTGGGATCACTGAAGTTTTCCCCATGCTCAGAATCCATTGATTCGATCTAAGCACATAGAATTTTGGGTTACAACGTGAAGAACAAAAAACCTAAATCAAAAATTAAATGGTGGGTGTGCAGTGATTGAAGCTCAAAACATGACGAGCATGGTGGTAACTTATTTGAAATGGTGGTGATTTCTACCTTATCAGAAAAGGTTGCAGAGGTGGATTTCGATGGAGTTGCAGAGCTCAGGTGAGCTTGTTTTGTGAAGCTTTCTTGGTCTGGTTAGCTTCAGGGAAGCTCCGGGAATGTGTTTGGATGTTTTTGTTATGTTGAAAATAGCTCAAATATTCCAACCGTATGATCTATTTTGATGCTTGTTTATGGGTGACTTCTGCAGGGATTTTATGGCTTTCAAGCTTGGTTTTATGAGGGAGAAGCATGTCCTATTTATAGGAAGATGATGGAGGATTAGGGTGTGTGGTAAGTGTCCAAATGAATGAATTTGTGTGAACTCGAAAAAAGTGAAAAAGAGGAGACTTGTTGGCTAAGGGTGAATGAGTTGGAACCTGCAATTTATCCTCCAACCTCATGCTCCGCAGAAGGGATTCTTTTGGTGAAACAATCGTGGTCCCCACTCATTCTGAAACCTCATTTTTTTGTACCCGAGTTTGGAAAATTTGTGCTTTCTTGGGACTTCATTTTTTGTTGCACATGTACCAACTTGCTACTTTCATTTGGGTCTGGAGTTGGTGCCTCTAATTGTTGTTGCATAAGCTTGGTTCAATTGGAATGGAATGCAAATGAATTAATGGTTTGGAATGGTTGTTTTGGGCTAGGTCTGGTTTGAGCATGCAGCTTGGCAAGACACGATCTTTAAGCTTGGGCCAATTGAAATTGGTTCGTTCATTTTAGGCTAAAGTTAGGTCAAACAATATTTGCCATGTCCTTAAAAGAGTGCAAAAATAATTGGGTCAAAATATGTTGTGAGGTAAAAATGACATATAGGTGCAAAGAGGTGGTCATTACATGATTTTGGGTCTGCCTAGGCAACTTGACCTGTTTTGGCCAATCCCAAATTTAGGGTCCTTAGGTGTTGAATTAGGTTTAAGATCTTGAAACAAAGTTGGAGAGGAGTCCATTTATGATATTTGGCTCGAACTAGATCCCCAAAAGATTGGAAAATGAGAAAGTTAGGGGGTTCAGACCAAATGGTAAGCCAAACTTGCCAAATCTAGGCCAAACCACCATGCCCTAACTTGCATTCTTGATGATTCTTGAATTCCATGGCACAATGATGATTATTTGAATACCAAATGAGGAAGTATTGATTGAACCCATGCATTGATGCTTTGTAATATAATCATGTGCCATGCTTATGAATGAACCTATGTGATTTTAAATTGATGATTTAAAGTCCAAACCAAAACTTTCACTTGTATGGCCATGTATGAATGAAATGGATGGATACTTAGTGAATGAAGATTGAAATTTATGGAAATTAGGATTTTGGAAATATGTGTTGGCTTTGGTCAATGTTGACCAAAAAGTCAACTCTTGACCAAAGTCAAAGTTGTGATTTTTTGCATTCTTTTTTTGGGTAAATGGTATGGTTATGGATGGAATTAACTTGAATGGATGTAAATGGACCAATGGATTAATGAAATCATGATATGAATCAAAACAACAATAAATGACCAAATGAAATGCATCACAAGCTATGGATCACTAGCAAAATTGACCAAGACCAAACAAATTAAGCAAGGGAACTTAGGCAGATGATTGATGGAAAATGTATGATAAAAAGATCAAATTCAATCTCCATGAAGTATGGTTTCCTTCAAGGCCAAGGTTAAAGTAATAAATCACAATGCCAAATGATGACTTGGACAAGTCATAAGGATCAGAGAATTAGGGTTAAGGCCCATAGATGACCAGATAAACAAACAAAGCTTCCAATCAATGCCCACCATCCAATTAGGGTTTTAGAAGTGAATGAGGTGACTTGGGTAGTCTCACAAGGTCAATGAGTGCTTGAAGTTGAAAATTAGGGTTTTAGGATGGATTAGACATATCCCAACATGATTAAGAGATCTTGGTGGTCCTCAGATATGAATATCATGCCTTGAGTCCATGTAGCATGCTCTCTTATTATGAATGCACATGTAAATGAGGTGATGATATGGGGAATTTATGCCTACGCATTAGGGCCATGAAAGTTGTATAAGAGGTAGGGTAAATTTGGGGTATGACACTGCCCAAACTACTAGTAATCCACATGCTTTTGGCATTCAAATGACATCAAAACTAACATAAATGGTAATTTATCACCTTTCATCTACCTTTGCGCTGATGAATAGTGGTTTCAAATGATACATCATTCCCGGGTCAGGTTTCTCGAAGATAGACCATTGTTCTTCGACCACGTCGTTATTCATGATGTAGTAGCAAATAGGCTTTTAATTAGCCACCTCGTATTGTGTATAATCCTCATCGGTTTCAAACACTTCTGAGGCTCGATCATATTCCGCATGCAAAATTGAAACTATGTCACAATTAATTTGCAAATCATCTTCAGACTCGTCGTCGAAATTATTGTCGACCATCTTGTCATCAGGCAGTGGTGTGCACTTCGGCTCTTTATCTAATGGTTGAGGCATGTACTGGGGTGTTTCCTCCTCTGGTTAAGGAGTGTAGTCTGGCGCCTCCTCGTCTGACTGAGGCAAGTACTCAAGCATTTTCTCCCTAGGCTTTTAGCCATCTTTAACACGTTATGCCACCTTTATAGAAGGACTTTTGTTGTTCACCCTTTTATCCTTCTCTACTTGTTGCTCTGGGTAAGGCATATTCTGATCCTTTGACATAGTTGAGGGGCGATTTGCCTCAGGGGCTTAGTTTTTGTTAGCGAAGGCCTTATTTTCAGCCTTCTTCTTCCTTTGATGACGCCTCCACTTGGTACGCGTAATTGGGTTGTTACCCTTATAAGTTTGGGGAATGTGAGACCTTCCCTTCTGGACTTTGTGGTTGCCTTGATCTTGGATACCCACCTTAGGGTCGACCTCTTTCCACTTTGGTTAATTCACCCCCTTCTGATTGAGGGATTTCACCCATTTGTTCTTAGGCACATTTGCTGGTGGGAGAAATGTCCTCTAACACGGCTGTCGAAATTGCCTCTTGTATTCTTTGTTTCTGCGAGGGCAACCGCGGTTGCTCGGGGCAAATCTAGCAGTTTGGATTCCTCTTCTGCCTGTCCTTGGGTCGTACCTCCTGGTATTCTCCACCTTCGTTTCCGCTTCTTCGTTAAAAACAGCATTGCACATTGGGCACAACATCGTTTTGGAGTCGTTAAACTTGCAGCGCTCCAAAAAGTCAATCAGACCCTCTTTAACCTGGGGGTAGACCGTCTGCATCTCAGAATCGGAAATAGTAGAGATCTGCTCGCCCTTGTCAACTTCCATATTAAATCCCTCAATGGCTCCAACCATCATAATCTCTAGGGGCTCAGCATAGTGAGCATCTCCAGTCTACATAGGGTCGGAATCCACCCTCATATCTGACTTTGGATTTTCGCCAAACTAGAGCTCGTCGTCATTCAAAGCTTTCTGAACTAAATCTCTGAAAATAACACATTGATACGTTTTATGACCCCCAAAATTATGGTACTTACAAAAACCTCTCTTTTTCCTTTGTTCTACAAGAGGCATTTTTAAACCTTAATGCACTATGATTTGCCCATCTATAACTAACAAATCAAATATTTCGCCGTATTTTGTTATGTCGAAGGTGTAAGTTTTAGCGACAAATTTTTTGTTCTTGCTGGGCTCGATGGGATCCTTCCCATTCGAAGGCTTCAACAATTTACATATATAAGGAGGCCCTGGCTTTAGCTCGGCCATATTTACCTCTCTCTCTTCGAGATATTTGTCGCCCCTATCATACAAATAATTGGCTTCCTCAATGTAAGTGACTTTCTCCTTTTTCTGGTACTTATTCATTCTACCTTTTTCAGCTTTCAATCGTTCGACTTGGAAAACCCTATCTTCCAATTGGGCCATATCCCTAAGGTAATTAGTGTCTAATTTCTTCCTAATTGAGTAGTCTAGGCCCCTAGCAGCCATTTCGACCAGATCGTGTTCATGAACTTGTGTAAGGTACCTTGCTTTAAGAAGTTTAAACCTGTTGAGATAATCATCAATGGAGTTAGGGGTTTTTCACCTAACACTAGCCAACTCTTTCAGGCTTATTTTCGACTGGCCCATGTAAAAATGTTTGTGGAACAACCTCTCTAATTGACTTCATGTTTGGATAGAGTGTGGAGGTAATGTAGTGAACCATGTGAAGGCGTTTTTTGTAAGACAATTTGGGAAATACTTTATCTTCATTCTTGTTGTCTTCTATGTAGCCTACTTCAATTTGATACCTGGCGACATGTTCGACCGCCGACTCACTCGTGTCGCCAGCAAACTTAGTGAACTTGGGTACTTTCCAACTCTTGAGTAATTTTGTTTGTCGAACATATTCTGACAAATGAGATATAAAGTTAGGCATGTGGAGGCCTACATTGAGGCCACTCTGGGCCAAAATCTGTTCGACCACACTTGTTATGTTATTGTGCCCGGCGAAGTTATTTTGTTGAACATTTAGAAGGACTTAATCTGCATCCTGGTTCCTGAGAACCATTAGGGGTCTGGGGTTGGCTTGAGCCACGTACTCCACTTCTTCCCTATTTGGGATCGGGTCATGTCGAAGCCCTTGATTTTGTCTTACATTCTCTTGGACCAATCCATTTTCAGGAATTTCTACTTGCCTCACATTCGATATCTTGGGAGTTGGTCGAGAAGGTATCTGGGGTGTGCCAAAGAAATCAGTTATTCGCCCCTTTTGGTTTTCCAACAACTCATATGCTTAGTTTGTGTTTGTAATTAGTGGGTTGAAAATAGTCCCTATTTACTGGGTGAGAGTGTTAATCAACTCCCGATTACTCTCATCCATTTGTCGCCTCATAGCCATCATATAAGTGGTATTCGAAGATGGTGTTGTCTAGGGGATATAGCATATCCCTCCTGGTCAACCCATATTATTGATGGTCGACGCAAAGGCATTCTAAGGGTTATACAATGGCGTTGTTGCCACTGCATTGTCACTATACGTGGACATGTTAGTATGCAAGTCAGTCATCATCGACGTTTGCATGTCATAAGGGTAATCTCTATTATTCATTGGTATAGAAAAACCAAACAAATGCCTTGCGACCATAGGGTTAAACAAGGCAATTCCTGACTGTGGTGGGGGAGTTACCCCTTGTGATGGCACTGGTACAACTGGCGTTGACAACATTGTTAGAACAGTTGTCCTAATCGGTGTTGATATGACTGCATCTTCAATCGTTGACCTGACTAGTTGTTCTACCATGTTTTGGGTATTATTTTGTGCACTAGTATTATCTGCAAAAGGGCACGTCATTCTCAGCAAAGACTTTCCACTCCTTAAACGCATGCAAACAACCCATGAATGCTCATAAATGTAAAGCAAATTTTATAAGAAAATTGTGTATACCTATACAAACTAGAAAGTTTAGCGCAAGTCCCATTGGGCGTGCCAATTTGTTTACACTGAAATTTTATAAACAATCGCTAGTCTCTTAATTAAAGGTTACAGGCAGGATAAACTAGTGAATCATATGAGGTTGTGCTAATATTCTTGACTTGTAATTTTTGTTTAAGAAAGGATGCTACTTCGACACAGTCGAAATAGTTATAGTGACAATGTGAAAATATAGTTTTGACAGGAATAAAACAGATTGTTGTAGTAAAGCAAAAGCGAAAAGAAAATACTAAAAGATGTATAAACGAAAGTAATTGGACTGGAAAAATAAATTGAATTGAAATACTTTTGCATTAAAGTAAAGATTTGGTGTTTCATGGTTCCTACATTCTCTCAATGAATACTATTTTCTCTTAACGTTGATACTTCGAGTGTAAGTGAGATTCTGTAGTAAAATGAACACCTTTAATTCTACAAATGAAATCCCTATATATACTAGTAAGAAATAATTGCTCCCAAAGTTCAAATCTTCAATTTTCACCACGTAGACGCTTGCATGCCTTTCACCTTGCATTTCCTCCATGTGTCCTTCAGACTATATAACTCCAAAAGCAATTATCATATTTGAACGTGATATCTGCGCACCCAAATAACCGCTTCCTCGACGCATTTGCTGTTGTCGAGAACTCTGTTGTCGAAATGTTTCCACAATATTCCAAGAAATGCTAAGTCCCAATTTCTCCTTGTTTGGGACCCAACACTACACACAAGTCATCAAAAAGTCGACATGTCTCTTACTATGACCTGTTTGCTGAGGCATTTTCCTCTGTCGAAAATCCCAGCTAACAGATGGTAATTGTGGATATCGAGTTGTTTCGGCTTTATTTAGTAAAGGAGAAGATAATCATACACTTTTCTGCAATCAACTTATCCAAGAGTTAGGGACTCATAAAGATTCATACACGACTATACAGAAAGAAAGAACACTTCGATGAAGTTTATGAGTCTCTTGTTCCTTACCTTAGCGGACTAGCACCGGAGACAAAATGGATGTGCTTCCTTGAAATGGGTCACCTCATAGTATGTGTGTATGATATGGTGTGTGTTGATCTTACACGATACGGTTTTTCGAAAACCTTTTTTCCATTGTGTACTGCCCCATCTCAAAATCCAAATGATCGTATTATGTGTAGGGTGGCTTTCAAAATCACAACATTTTCTTCAAGTTTTCTTGAAACCGGAATACCCTATATCACTTACATCACCGAAGTGGACAGTTCATTCAACAACCAAAGTCGAGACTTGGTCGGATCATTTTATGAAAAGAATGCAAGAGTTTGAAAATTGAACAATATTGAAAGAGAATCAAATGCACAAAAGTCAAATGCTTACCACCCATAGATTTAGTCGACGACATATGTTTCAATTCTTTTTAATTCACTGTTTAGCCGGACAAATAAGTGTATGTAATTGTCTCACAAATATAAATTAAGTGTAATATATTCAACATTTGTTCATATTGTGTCTTAATGTATTTTTTATCTTTCCAGTGCAAACATTTGTTCTTTTTTATATAAAAAAAGTTTTGTTTCAAAGGTTATGTTTTCAAACCTATTCAGGAGAGGTTCCGGAGATGCATCTCCAGAATAAAATAATAGGGTGCAGAATTGGAGATATATCTCCGGAATCAGTATGTCAGTTTTTGAGTGGTCCATATTGATCTATGACTTCTATAAATTAAGGTGTTCTTGTTTCTTGTTTCAAGCAAACTGAAAATGTCTCAAATGTCACAAATAAATATTAACTGGTATGCTCCTACTCCAACGGAACTCTCAGGCAAAACTTTAAACTCACCGAATACACATCTCTTGCAGATATTACAGACAAAGTTCATTATTTACAATCGAAGAATTGTGAAACTCAAGTACCGTTTACCGTCGATTGACAACAGAGTGAAGATTAAGTTTAATTACTTTGAACTCAAGACAGATGCAGGTGTAAGGGCTATGTGGAATATTTTTTCCGTTTCGAAACAAAATTTTTACTCAAGTTGAAAACGATGATTCCAAGATCGATCGAAGATATTTTTAAGATGTTGAAGCGTCCACCTGAATATTGAAGTGTAATGTTGTATTTTATGTTAAAATCATTTATGTAATGCTTATTTTATATTATGAATATTAATTTTATTGTCAAAATACATATTTTTTGTGTCTATTTTTTATTCTGAAGATATATCTACGAAAATATACCTGAGATGCAGCTCCGGTATTGAAAAGACACTATTTACATGGCATCATTCAGAATGACATGCATTGAGTATAGCATTCGGAAATGCATCTTCAAAAATTCAATATATTTTAAAATTTTCACGTGGTACCTAAAAAACATATAGGATGCATTAAAAAATCCTTAAAGCACAGCAAAATGGTCATTTTGTTTGAAAGGGAAAAAGTTGATAAACTAAGTTGATTTATTACCGCATCAATTACAGCCAAACACCGACATGAGTTAGGCAATGTATTTTCAAGATTAGAAAAGGTTGTTTCAAGATGAATCGATTAAAATCGACTAACTTCTAAAATGATGAAACATCATTGCAATGTATTGGAACCGTGTTTGACCATATAAACGTGTACAATGTTTCTCAACACAACCAATTAAGCCTGTTCAATGGTTGTGACGGAAGAATCATTGTTTGAAGAGATGAACCATTGCAGGAAGAGAAAGAGAGCTCGTGCTAGATCCTCTGTTTTAACACATTTATGAGTACTATAGAGAGTTGTCAATTACTAACAAAATGTTTGGATCTGCTTTGTCTTGCAATCAAATGCACATCAATTCAAAGCTCCAAAGCATGGCATTAAACTTGCCATCGAGGGTAACCATGAAAATACAAATTTCCAGACAGTAAACATAGGTAACGCACCATATTGAATCAACTTGTCATGAAGTTTTGCTTCACATGTTGTCTTACAAGCATAACAACAATGATTATAAGAGGGTTCTTAACAAAAGCCATGCCTATAAACTCTAAACCTTCAGCTTCTCTCAATATGTTTTCAAAGGTCAAGCACATTTTCTTACATGGTATTACATCCGATGGATGTTCATCCCATTAAAGCCGCATGTGAAATCTGGCTCATCAACCGTGTGCACCACAAGTTTGGGGTCCGGAGATTCCAATTCAAGTATTACCTGTACATTGGTTGACAAGGTGCAATCACAGTCGCACCATCAATCAAGTTATGATTCTCATTTAGAAAAGGCAAGTTACTAAATGACAGCTAGAACCTTGAAGTTCAAGTAACACTTATGTTAACAGGTGATGACTTAAGATAGATAAATTTACATTAAATATACAATAATAAATGATAGAGATAGATACATATATAATAGCTATTTCCAAGCCATACCAAAAAATTATCTCCATGCTTAAGGACTGGAGCAGGAACGTAGAGAGTGCACTGTGGTCCTTTCAACTATTAAAGAACCATAGTTAATGTTCAAAAGAGAGAGATAACGAAGTAATAAATCATGTAGCGTAGTTGCAAATATAATTGATTCAAGAGTAAATAAAGAATTTTACCGGCCAATATCTTCCAAGATTGAAGTCATTAACAAACACAATGCCTTTTCCCCAATTGTTGAATGACAAAAATGTATCCTTGATCTGACTTGATTTACCGATGAAGAAGTGTCCTGAATAAAAAGCTGGTTCTTTTGAAGTATTTTCTGCAAAAGAAACAAACACTTAGGTTATCAAGATAAAATCCAATGAAGTGATGACTGAGTATAATGAGATACAAATAGAACCGTGATTGGAAAAGTATCATGTTTTTCTTTCCATGGCTATTTTGGCACACATACCAGACTTGTTCATCAACCTTTTCCTGGAGGTTGATATTCCACTGAATGCAGAATATGTAGCCTGCATGATGGGATTATAATTTGGCACTTCATTTAGATTGTGCAGAGGAATAGGGAACATTCTCCATCCTTGTAATCTATTCCTGTCTAGATAAACTGATGACAGAATGCCCTGTAGAAGTTGTGACAAAGATCAACCAATATCACAATCAAACCCTTAGAGAAGCATCATCATATATTTCATATTCATGACTTTTACCTTCCTATCAAAAATGAAAGGCCCGTAATTTACACGACCCATGTTTTCAACCTGCATAAGGTGGGAAGAATAGAAAACATTCAAAATCCCATGAAACATTAAAAGTTTAGCTGTGTTATCTTAATATGTATAAATGCATAGCTTCTATAGTCATAGTTAACCAACTATACAAGTATATAACTAAATTTATGAGTTGTTTAATAATAAAGTTTACACGAACGGTATAAAATGATCCAACCACACACTAAAGTTAAAATCGCCAATAAATGTTTAAATTCCCTGGCATTTCCTTATCCTCATAATGAAAGACGAGGATAGTATTAGGACTCCTATCTAGTGAAAAGGTTGAGAAATTAAAACTTGTTTTATACCTGGACATATGCATCTCAAATGCTCAACTCAACCCTCCAAAATATTTTTTCTGACTAAAAGAAATAAGAATACATTAAAAAAGGTATATACCAAAATATATAAGTTGATGTTAGAATGGCATTGAAATTCAGGGAGGCTGAGTTTTTTATTCAACCATCTTTCCACAGTACCAACATAAGTCGGTCTTGCACCCCTTCCTTCAGAAGAACATGAGATAAATACTTGAGCTCTGTCATTCACCTGCATATTGGCAATTCTAATATTTAGAAAAGCTAAATAATTTCGAGATAGATAAGACATTCTCTAAATTTTATTGGCTAATAGAAATACGATGAAAACAGATAAAAAGCAATGAGAATTAATGAAAGGGTTCAAACAGCACCTTTGGTATGGACAAAATTCTTCCCCCTCTCCGTGCTTCGTATTCAGTGACATACAATAAAAAACCAAAAAACTGAACACACATCATCAAGCTTCAATAGTATACCATTTAGGGAATTGGCATCAGTATGAACAGCATCAACATACCTGGCCCACATTCTCCATTGACATTGGATTTTTGGATTTAATAGCATTGGAAGAATTGGTGAAATCAAACATATCAAATAAGGATGACTGTCTTTGTAAGTGGATTGGTCCATATGTTGCCTTTTTATTGTCAGAAGGAATAGATGGAAGAGGTACAGAGCTATATCGGGCTATAACCCTCCGAATCGCTGAAACATATATAAACACAGTTAATATTCTGCTTGAACGATCGTAGTTAAATTAAAAAGTTCAACAGATATTTGAAAAAAAAAAGGAAACATAATTATCATTTGGGTCATTGAAAAGATATTATGCAGTGACTAATTTACATCTGAACTTGTTTTTGGCTTGATGCCTTTCTATTTGCTATTCCTTGTATAAATAGAGATTACAGCCTATACAAGTATTTACAACAAATAATTACAATTAATGAGAACAAATCATTTCTAATTTTCCCTGTAGAGGCTGCACAAATGTGCAACCTATTCTAGGAACAAACTAGTAAATGTAACTAAGGAGGCAAATCAATTTGTAATTACATTTATATGGTAGTACAAAGTGATTAAAGTATTAAAAGTTTTAGACTGTAAATTCTTCATGATAAGTTAAAAATTGTTGGAAGTTGTTGAGATTGCACATGACTAGAGGTATGTCCAAATTATCTTCATAAGGCTTCGACAATACTCACCAGGCTTGATTTTCTTGTTGAGTTAGGCCTAAATCCAACTTCTAAGATAGTGTCACAACCTACTCTAGATTCTGCAGTTGTTCAGTCCTGCAAACATTACACCCAAATTTCCAGGACCAAGCGTGACGGGTGTTGAGACTCAAATTGGATAGTGATATGGCTTGAACAATGGTTATAATGGGGCTAATCTCACCCTAGGAGTTAGATTTTAGGATTTAGTAAAACTTAAAGTCCAAATTCTAACTTATATCAAGAACTAATTTAGAATTATCTCTAACTTTTGATGCGGAATCTCAGCACAGCCTTTACGTCCTAGTAACAGATTAACAGAAGTATTTAGGACTATAATTAAGACCCTCCACTGAAAGTCACTAAAATTATGTGTATTTTTTTTAACATCTTATTTTATCTTTAAAATATTACATATGCGGCTTCTATGGGCTTAGGAATATGTAAAATCCATTTCTTAGAAGATTACATCCGTAACACCCCTCAGGTGGGGAGAATTTGAAATGGAAATCTAGCTGAGGCCTCAAGTTTCTATTTCACCTCAGTGACTAACTATTGTTTGCACATCATCAAAACATATTTTGGGGTAGGGAAATGCAAATACTCACAAGAAAAAGGGAAGCTTATGAAAAATATAGCCAACAAAATGAAAAGTAGAGAATCGATAGCTAGAAAATGAGAGAAAAACACAGTCTATAAATACCATTGAATTTTGAATTGTCAACATCACCAGCTTCCCTGATCGGGGCATCCTGCATTTGAGATAGTCCAGTTTGTAATGTGCATACCATAATTAAAAATAGAAGGTGCAAGCATGAGTTTAAAAAATCCTAACATAATCGTATGAAGTGAGATCAGGCTTGTAGTCAGCCTCGTTTGCACCAGTATTTGCTCCATTATAAAATCCGAAGTTTGAACCACCATGTGCCATCTGAAAATTAGAAGATCCAATTCAAAAGGATCAATCATAATGTGGTTTTCAAACAGTACAAAGGCATAGGTTGCGACAGACATATAGGACTGCAGAACCATTTTTTCTCAAAATTTCTTCAAGAGCAGCTGCTGTGGAATCAGCATCAGTCTTAGCATTTTTCTCTCCCCAATGTGTAAGCCACCCAGTGTAAAACTCGCTGATAAGACAAGCACTCTTTAGTATCTAGAATAATAAACAAAAAGTAGTCCACACTAATAAACTTACGTTGACAAAGGTGGCGATTTTCCTGGGGCGTTGAACTCCTTCTGTAACTTGAATATGGGCCAAGGATCATCACCGGTAGTGAAGTCAACAGCTATAAAAAGATAATATGCATTAGGTTATACAATCAAATATGGTCAAAGCAATGGATACCACATACTATACAGAAATATGTAGTTAAATGTCAACATAAGTCTATTAACTAATATGTAACGCCCCTAATGTAATAAAATGAGATACTAAAGAAATAAAAGATTAATGTCGGGAAGGAGGGAGAGAAAGAGCTGGATTAGAGAAGATATATGTTTGTAAGACCTTAAGAGCTGGATTAGAGAAGATATATGTTTGTAAGACCTTGTTAACATCACTTATAATATTGGAATTTCACCTGAAAACACACTATCCCCACGAATAGTTCCTTTTTCAAGATTTTCTCTAGACCCTCCATCTGTAGTGTATCTGACAACAGGAAACACAAAAAAATAATAAGAAAGTAGATCTTCCTCTGACTGCCCTTGATATTACATTTCACCATAATCAGGTTAGGTTTGGGATTTTTGGGGTATACTTGTACATTAAAGTAGAAGTTGAAGTTTAGTTCCATGTTGCAGCTTCAAACCAACCTACCCATTCAAAAATTCAATACCTTACACTTAACAAAATGCTGCCATTGAACATTATCTCATTTATCTCTCTTGTCTGGAGTTTTGAGGGAGCCCAAAAGAAAGGGACGCGCACCTATGGGCCAAGTAACAAACCACAACTAGGAACTTAACGTCACATCTTCACACAAAACCTTAAGGCATTTGGAATACAAGTCTATCATCTTATATCGTTTTCATTTAGCTACATCTAGTTGATGTGCCCTTCAAGTCTAGGACAGGACTGGACATATAGTGTTCAGACACCTATATGAGTGGCCCAATATTGGGATTCGAATAGACTCTAATATCATGTTAGAAATATGGGAGAATGATTGCCCAAGTCTTTATGACAAGTACATCGGCCATTTAACTAGCAAACGTGAGATCTTAACAAACCACCTAGCCATAAATCTAGCGGATGTGGGACTTTGACAATCTCAGCCTTAAGAAGCTCACTCTAAAAGTGTGTGCAGGTAAGAGGGGGAGTGGGCCATTTCAACAACAGTCTTCTGTTATAAGATCTACAATTCTAAATCATATTACAGCAGAATACATCAGTTCAAGAACAATGAAAGATAGGCCTAAAAAACTTAAAAGCACATACAGAATAGCATCATGCCCAAGATGACCTCTAGCTAGTGTTATCAGGTGTTGGAGATATGCTTTATCATCTCCATATGAACCATATTCATTTTCAACCTGTGTCAAACAATGTCATATGTTAATTTATTTCTCCTTTCATGAGATAAATGGTTAAAATTCAAAAGAGAAGAACTACATAAATCTTAAATATTCAAACACAAAAACTTTAAGTCCTAAACCAACACAGAATTCAAGTATTTAAAACCTCACAACAATAGGAGAATATCTTTGTATTTAGACAAACTATCTTCAACTAAATGCTAACAGATGATGATACATAATTTTAGTTTTTGAGAAACAAATAGAATGAAAAATGTTAGAATACTGCCTAGGCTTCTTATGGTTTTTCGAGTCTTGTGATGTTAGTGGTCTGGGCTTGTATCAGTCTAGTTCAACATACAATATTAGCAGTTGACACAGACTATTAGTAATAGGTATTAGTGGTTTGCCTCTAACACATATCACATTAACTGTTAGAACAGCAACCAGTATAGAAGATTAAAGAGAAACGAAAGTAAAAGATAATGAACACGATTGATCTTTGTTAACGCAACAGTTCGGCCAATGGTGTCTACCTCTGCGACTATAGAGCAGCTATAGTTCCTTTTATTTCTATGATAAATTAGGGTCACAGTGTTACAAGAAATATATATATAATACTACGACTCAGTTTACAATAATACCCATTAACCGTACCGCGGGGACTACCTCCCCCGCATTCCCCGGTCACCCACCCACAACAAAAAGTTGGGCCTAACACACATTTGGAGTTTCCACATATTGTGTTCCTCTTTGTCTTAATATGAGTCATACTCATCATTAACTATACATAATGACTCCTCATTTTCCATCAAACCCCTGTAATTTTGGTATGGGAATTCTTCCATTTTCCAACATAAGTACCTAGACTTTCTGTTTCTGAAATCAGAACATACTTTATGCTTTGCAAACATCTAGTATAATAATGTCAATCAGGCAAATAGATTTGTCCAATTCTACCAAAAAACAACATACCTGAACCATTATTATAGGGCCTCCATTGTCATATAGGAGAGGAACAAGTTTCGGAAGCAGCTTGCCCCACCATCTTTCAACCTTACATAAAAAACTATAGTAAGTGCAAACCTCAATAATAATAATGAATAAACACATAAAGACGTACAACAAATGTTTTCAAGAAGATAAATGTTTTAATGAATGTCAAAGTTTTTAGATGCACAATTTAGATTTGCTTACAAAAAAGCTATCAGCATAACAATCACAAGGGTTTATTTAACCTATTCCCTGTAAACCACTAACATGTTGTTACAGTGAAACCACAAACAAATTCACCTTTTCTTTCCAGTAAATAACTACTAAACACTGATTTAGTTAAGCACAGCCTGTGACTGTGGCATATTAAGAGAAGACCCCAATGAGGTTGTTTCAGAGGTAACTGCTGGCCCAAAGAGTGAAAGGAAGTAAAAGCAATCTTGACCTCCAGGCTATTTTGTTTAAACACTCTCTCTTATGACTGGGTGAAGGTGCACCTTTATTTCTTAGCATCACCCCAGTACCATATAAACTATCACTATCAAGCAGTGAGGGCTTCACCAGTTGTAGGTTCCACAAGCTGAAATGATTCACCCAAAAGTCGTAGGGTTGACACAGGACTCACTAAGCCAATGTAATGCAATTAATAATGAGCATTGTAAGACTCCCACATAAAAAGAGAATAATGCGGCTATATATGAGATAGAAATCTAGAAGGAAAAAACATAAAACACAAACCCAACCACAAGATTAGTGATTAGGAAGTTAGTTGCAATGTAGATCAATGTTATCATAAGCATAATAAGTATAGCATACCAGTTTAAGAAAAGCAGGATCAGATGATCTTGGTATGGGGGATGGGTTCATGGAAGATAACCAACTTGGGAAACCACCCCAGTCCCACTCTGAAATAAATCACTGTGGCTGTCATCATATTGAATTCTTGATCATCATTTTTAACAAAGTATCAACACCAATGCACATGGAAATTGTAAGGGGAAACTAAGTAAATTGTAAAAAAAAAAATTAAAAAAAAAAGATATCAAAATAGAAGACTTATAGAGCTGTAAAAATTAGCACACAGCATATCCAAGCCAAATGATCATTTTCTTCTTAAATTAAAATAATTATGCCAAAAGTTGACAACGGTTGGCTATACGAAATTTGGATTGTGTTGTTGTGCCTGGCTCTTATCTATGAAAAACTTAGTCGCTCTGCCCCCGAAAATTTAAGCACATTGCGGAACCTTGTTGAATCTGTTTTGCCTTTTTCTTGCAATTACTCTGTTTACTTTAGATTCCAGTTGTTGTGTACAACAAACTGGCATCAAGAAACACCATCTGCATTATCTTGTTTGGCCATACTATTAGGGAGAAATGACTATTGTCATCATGGATCAGGATAGAATCATGCAAATCTACCCGATCAAAAAGTCATGATAGAGAGATCATCAAAAAGTCATGATAGAGAGATCGTTACAGTTTATAATTTTTTACAAACAAATTGCAATTATGCATGATAAAGGGAAAACAACGTAAATGAATTTCATACATGTCATTTATGATGTTTATAGAACAGAAATGTAATGCAATTAGAAGAACAAACACATCGGAGAAGTACAATTAGAAAAAGATTTTACTGTTAAATTATTTAGCCCAATCACCTCAAACTGGATGGTTGAGTATGGAGAAATGTGGTTTACAATTTCAAATTAAGATTTCTTAAATATTACTCTAAATTTAAGCAAGTGAATCTAATGTAATTATAATATGCCATAAAATCTGGTTAGATACTAGTACTGAATAGAAAAATCAGTGGGAAAATTTAAAAATATCATTCTTTATGTACAACCATCAAATGAATTTTAGAAAATCTAGCTTCACAGAACTTTGCAGGATAATAAGGGCTTATAATACTGCTTTCTTGTTATAAGAAATACACAAATCTAAGAGAGGACATAACAAAATTACATTATCCGCTAACATGGCATACATGAAAACCAGCAAATTATATTTTACCAAAGAAACTAAAAGCTTAAATGGTAAAGAGAGAAACTAGGTATTTGCTTAGGTTATGGGAGAGCTAACCTGCACATATGTATGGTCCAGGTCGAACCATCACAAGAAGATCGAGTTTGTGACAAAGGTTTAGGAATGATTCAATATCTGCAAAACCCTCAAAAACAAGCTTTCCCGGTGTTGGTTCATGCAAATTCCAAGGAACATACGTCTGAATTGTGTTCAAGCCCAATGCCTTGGCTTTTAACAGTCTATCTTCCCAATACTGCAAATTAGAAGGAAAATAGTATCACCATATGAAAGCGTTTAAAATAAATTACTTATGATGTCCAAAAGAATAACGGCGCAGACTTCATTCATCAATCTGTTTTATCCTTATGAGGAAGATAGGAAGATTACAAGAGGTGCCAGGTGCAACCACAGCTAGCTCCACTTTCTTGTTATGCTTTAACACTACAGTTAGTATGTCTGAATTCTAATGTAAGAAAGACTGTAGAAAGAATTTGACTACAAGCCAACTTTTCTAAGAAATTGGTCATTTCAAATATAGTACAGAAGTTTGAATGCATGCGCAAATTTTCATAGCCAATTATTTTTGAAGTCTATATCTAGTTCTATCCTCATGAAGAACGGTTAAAGAAGCAACAATCTGATTAAAAGACCTTCATAGCAGAACATAGTTGAACCAAGATATCTATGATGCTTATAATGATTGCAAAATTTCCACCATTTCTAACGGTGTCTTCGTATGGGAATAAATTCAAAGCATATTGACTCCTACTGACTTGTAAATTAGCAGGCAAATATTCTTTCAAAAAGTTACTAATCCTCCTTTAGGAATTCACTTGTGTCCCATCACTTCAAAATGCCGGTGAGTATGTACGTAAAATACATGAAAAGAACCAAAAATGCAATAGTATTGTCATTGACAACCATACAATTACGATCTGCACACTATGGAGTATGGACAGTTTTCAAAAATCCGTCTAACAAAATTAATACATGTTAGCAAGATGTGTACCTCCGGATGCACTCGAAAATAATGCAAGTCACCACCAATGATCCGAAAAGGTTCGCCATCTTTCCAAAACATATCATCTGCAATCTCAAACTTCCTATGGACCTGATTAAAACAATTGCAGAGGACCTAAGTTAGAAAACATCAAACAAACTATAGATCAAGTTACCTCAAAATGAAAAAATATAAAAAATTATAATAATAATAATACATGACACATTTAAAAACAGTTAAAAATCAAACATATTTTTAGTAACAGTCCCAGTATCACTCATTCAACAAGAAGAACAGTTTATAGCAACTACAATCACTCCATTCTTAATTCTCCTAGCAATTTGGTAAGAAAACCTAAAAATTATTGCAAAAACTAACTATTATTATTTGTTCAGATTAATTTATTTCTGTTGACCATAGCATTTAACAAACCTATAGTTCAGATATCAAAAATAGAGAGTTAATTGACGATAAACACCGAGAAACTATATGAAAGTAAGAAAAGTAATTCTGGCGGGAAAAGAGTAAAGGAATGTACTTTTTTGGGATGAGAATGATGAGCGTGATGGCGAGATTGAATGGAAGGAAGTGGAGCGAAAACAGGAACGATTACAAAGGCACAGAAAGCTATGAAGGAGATGAAGATCAAGAGAATGGTAGCTTTGGAGCTTCGGTTCTTCGCCATCGCCGGCAGTGTGGGAGCACCGGAGTTGGTCTTCTTTGGTCGCAGTATCATTCACACCAACTGCGAAATATATTTTATTATAAACTTTAATTTAATGATATTTATAAACAAAATTGTTCATTTTATTTTATTTTTTGAAAAAGTTAAATGTTCATTTTTTATGTATTATTTTTTGATTTTGTACATTTAATAATATAATATTATTATTAATTTTTAAATAATAATTCTCTTTTTTTTAAAATAAATATTTAGGAATAATTATGATAAAAATATAATTAATGATATCTTAAACTTTGCAACTGATAATTAAAAAAGAACAAAAAAATTATTAAAAAATTGACACTTAAAAAAAACAGAGAGAATATTATTCTAAAATGATTTTTTAATCCCTTAACTTAATTTATTGTTTCTATTTAATCTATTAATTCAAAAATATTACACTTCAGTTCTTTAAAACACATATGTTAGTCTTACCCATCTTTTCTATTAAATTGTATTGAAAAAACGTTAACAAAAACAAGATCAACTATGAGATATTGAAAATATTATAATAGTATACTATTTTTGTTTTTACAATTATTAACAAATTTATTTTAATGATACAAACTTTAAGTTAATTAATAATTAAAAACATTAAAACAACTTACTTTCATTCATTTGTTATTATTCAATTTTGTAGAGATTGAATATTTCTTTCACTAATTAACAATTTGTTAAAATAATAAATTTCTTTCAATTTTCATTAATCATCAATTTTTAATATATTTCATTCATGAGTAAAAGAACACAAAAGCCATCAAATATTGGATGGTCCAAATTTTGAAATGTGCAATTTTTTTCATTAATATTAATAGACATAAAAAATATTATAATAAAAATTTAATAAAACAAAATAAATACTGTGATAAAAGTGAGAGGATCAAAAGTTAAAATAATTATAATATAAATTTGGGTTGGCCATCAAAATTTCTTCTCTCTTATCCTCTCTCAAAACAAAATTTTCATAAATTCATATATCAGTCAACCATGTCTTTCCCTCACATCTTTAATCGATAACTTCGTTTTTCCTTCATTCTTTTTCAGATCGGCAATTTTAACGATTTCTATTTTTATTTTATTTTTAGGTTAGATCAATCATGAAAGCCATGGATATCGTTGGAAAATCAGTTAGGTGGACATGTTTTGGAAATTTTCTTGGTAAACAAACATAAGACCCAAAACCTTAAACTCCCAATCACCACTAGAAGAAGATCCAACCACCGTTTTCCTCCACAACCATCACTCTGTGAATCTTTTCCCACCGGTTTTCATGTACAAGGAACTGTTAGAATTAATTCATTTTCAGTAACTTGTAGATAAAGTTTGTTAGAGAGTATTTTAGTATTTCTACTTAAGTCCCACTTGTATTTAAGCAAGTGAGTGTTGTGAACAATAGTGCATTTATTCCTTTTGCAGTATGTTCAGTGTCTGTGTGTGTGCATCTATTTTTTAATCATTTTAAGAATAATGGAAGTTTGTTATTATTCTCTATTCTCTCTCTTATTTCCATTGTTCATCTTTATCACCTCATGCACCAACAATTGGTATCAGGGCCTAGTTTAAATCCACAGGGAAACACCACGGGAAACACCTGCGAAATGGTGAGGCATTGTGTGATTGATTTCTGTTCGGAGAATTCGTGTTGAATTTCTGATCAGAATCACATATCTTGATTTCGCGGGATTGGGAAATATTGTGTTTAGGTGAGATCTTAGTGTATTGCACAAGGTTGAAGGTGAACGAAAACGGTAATTTGAGTATCAAACTTCTAGTGTTCGATGGCAAAAACTAGAATCATTGGATGATTCAGATACGTGTGTTATTTGGAGCTCAAGATGCTCTTGATCTCGTCAATGACGGTTACATTCAGGTTGCACTTCCAGAAAATGCAACAGATGTGTAGAGAAATGCTCTGTGTGATCTGATGGAGAAAGATCAGAAGGCTATGTTCTACATCCATCAGTGTGTGGATGTGAATGTGTTTGAGAAAATCGTGACTCGACGATGGTGAAAGTTGTGTGGGACACACTGGTACGATGATGCATCAGTGAATAAGGTGAAGCTTCAGTCTCTATGTAAGTAGTATGAGAATCAATCTCAACATGAAGAACAATGAGAAGGTACCTTACTACATTTCCAGAGTGATTCTGATCACAAATGATATGAAGTTGTATGGAGAAACTCTTTTTGAAGAAAGTATCATTGAGAAGGTACTTAGATCTCTTACTCCTCATTTTTATTACATTGTTGTAGTAATTAAACATTCTAAGGATCTGAGCACCATGAGAATAGAAGAGTTGCAAAGCAGTCTAGAGGTGCAAGAGTTGCGTCTGACTGAAAGAACCTCTCAGAGAGGGGTAGAGCAAGCTCTGAAAGCTTCTTTTGTCAAGAAAGAGCAGAAGCAGTCTTGCTCAGAATCCAAGAAAAGACATGGTAGGTTTCAGAATTCAGAAACCTCAACTTCTGGGAGTTAGAAGGGAAAGGAGAAATATGATAAGAGAAAAGTTCAATGTTATTGTTGTAAGAAGTTTGACCACTTCGCTACAGATTATTGGTCAAACAAGGAGAGGAAATCAGAATAAGCGAATATAGCCAGAAGTTCTGATGATGAACATGTGCTATTAATGGCTTCTGATTTCGATAGTGTGTCTCTAAAATACTAGTGGTATATGGACACTAGTTGCTCAAACCATCTTAATGGAAGTAAGAAATGGATGGTTGATTTGGACTCTAGGAAGAGGATCAAGATCAGATGTATTGATGATAAGTATTTGAATGTTGAAGGGAAGGGGAATGTTAGAGTGATTATGAGTAATGGCAAATATGCGTCAATTCAGAACGTCTGGTATGTTCCTGGCATGAAGAGTAATTTGATGAGTGTAGGTCAATTAATTGAAAAGGTTTTTTCAGTTACCATGAAGGACAATCTTTTGAAGTTGTATGACTGTAATCAGAAGCTGACTGTGGAGTCAGAACAGGGACGAAGTAGAACATTCAAGGTGAATGTTAAAACTACAAACTTTGAATGCATTAGCGCAATAAGTGTTGTAAAGGAAAGTGATTTGTGGCACAAAAGATTTGGTCATTTGAACTTCAGAAGCTTAGGGAATTTGAATTCAAAGAAACTGGTACGTGGAATTCCTGCAATTAAGAAACCAACAAAGTCATGCAATGTGTGGATGAGAGGGAAGCAACCAAGACTGCCATTTGCATCAGAAGTAGTTCCAAGAGAAAAACATGCTTTAGGAGTAGTGCATTTTTATGTCTGTGGACCATTTCCAGAACTTTCACTAGGAGGGAATAAATACTTTGTGTCATTTGTGGATGAGTTCACAAGGATGACATGGGTATCCCTTATAAAGTTCAAACATGAGGTGTTTGTTGAATTTAAGAAATTCAGAATCAAGGCTGAGAAATAGAGTAGTCAGACTCTGAAGATTCTGATCGCGACTTTATGAGTCGAATTGGGGTACTAACTGCAAGTGCACAGTTATATCGCGTAGTTTTAAAAGATATCGATCCCACAGGGACTTATGAATCGATATACTGTTTTCTAAGGTTACTTCGTAAAGCTAAGGCGGATGATACTTTGATTGTTTGGGGGAAAAGTAAAACTAAAATTAGATCTAAATTAAATATCAATTAAGCGGATATCGGTATGTAGTTCGTCGTAATTAGGGAATCAAACCTTCGTTGATTTCTTGGTTTTAAAATAAATCTTTTCAGTCGACACTATTGATTAAAAGCCTTTTCTCAAACTCTCGCTCTGTTGAATAGACGATGACTTTATATTAACGTAGCTGTCACTTATTAGTTAAGTCCAAAATCACTTTTTGAAAACAATAGAATCTATAGAAACTCTTTTTATAAAAATAATAACCGTTTAAACACCCTCGTCTCAAACTCTCGCTCTGTTGACTTAGATTATATAATTAAACTTAAATGCTTAACTCTCGTCCTCACATTCAACCTTTAAAAATACTTTTTGAAAAAGATTAGAATTTAATTAACTCTAAAAATTGCTTTCGCCCTGATTTAGAATTAATGTCCAATTTACACTGTCCAGTTAAAAACTCAAACTTTCGTTCTATTGATTTTAACTTCTTTATGTCTTTTACTCTCGTACAAAAACTTTGGAATTAACCCTGTAAATTAAGGCCATAAAAAGAGTGACTTTATTTTTAAATGAAATTAAACCAACTTAGTTTCGATTCCTTCATTCCGCTTACTTTACATACCGATATCTAATTTAATTAGCCGGACATGCTAAACAGGTCTAAATAATCATCATGCTTAAATAAAACCATGTCAGGCAAACAATATAAATAAACAGCAATGCAGAGCATATATAAAGTAAAACAATAAATTAAAGAACCTGAATAATTAATAGCAATCTTGAACACTCCACCACAGACCGGTTGGATTTGTTCTTGAATTCTTCAATCGGACAGGAAAATAAAAGCGAAGGAATAAAATTCTAGGATCTAACGTAAGGTTAGATCTAGTAAAAGATACACAATAGTTTCCGGTGTAGAAACTATTGTGTGAAAAATTAATTTAGTGCTTAAAAGATTGACTGGAAAAGAAAATAAAAATTGCAAATAAAGTAGAAAGCTGCAGAAAAAACAATGCTGTAAAATGTGCTTGCACGGCGGAAAGAGACAGAGAGCTTCAGGGTTGGCTAAAAGCAACTATTTATATTAGTCTACTTTGTAACGGTTTCCAAAAGTCCTTTCCGTAAAATGGTCTTCACGTTCCAAGGGTCAAGCGTAACAATAGGCTTCAACGTGCCTCTGTTGCGCTTCTGGAGCCTAAAATATAGGAGAGGGGTGTCACGGGCGTCACACCATGTGTTACGCTCGTAACACAAGGTAGTAAGGCATGACGCTCGTCACAGCTTGTGTGGCGATCGTCACAACTTCAGCGCTCCTGGCTTTGTGGGCTGGGCTTTTGTGGATTTTGCTTTTCATTATCTTTTTGCACCCCTTTTCTTCCTTTTTTCACTTATGCTTCAAATAAATTACCTGAGATAAATAAAAGGAAAAATACCAAGTAATATCGAATAAAGTGAAATAAATCGAAATAAATAATAATATAATTTAATTAAATCGAGTCCAAAAATGTGATATTATTTCATGTTATCAAACTCCCCCATACTTAGACCTTTGCTTGTCCTCAAGCAAGATACAGTATAGAAATCGTTTTTAAAAATTTGGTCAGGTGAAATTTCAAAACACACATCAATTTGTACTAGGTTGCAAGTAAACCTTGTTTAGGAGTAACCTGGGTTTAATCTTGACATCAACAACTACCGTTACAACCTCAGATAGCCTCACCTTATGCAAACCAGTTCGAGTCATGCTATTATAACTAGCCTAGTTCCTTTACTCTTATTTCACCCGTTTTCATTCTAGCGAAATCACATTAAGCCCTTTATCATTTCGCGCACATAGTGGAGTGACCGGTTAGTGATTATGATCCCCTCTTTAGCTTGAAGCTCTGGTACATAAGTTGGATAACTTCGTTATTTAGTCCATTGCAAATTGCGGGGGATCGGACCATAGTCCGCCCTACCAAGTTCAGCACCAGATACCTGCTGAACCAACTCATAATGGATTTTTCGTATCATGCTTTTGTATGATCTACAACCTTTAGATTAAATGATCTGGTAAGGATCACCTAACTTAATTTGTGCATTTCCTGATATATATATTTCTTTTTGTAATTTTGGGAATCATTCACTTATATTCATCGGCTCTCCACGTAGTTTGCTATTAAGATGGTGCTGACTTGTTGTATAAACTACTCGGGGTTACTATAAAACTAAAAGTTCAAGGGGTTGGTATAGTAGGTACTTTTCTGATCTAACATGTTGAGGTTTGTTTAGAGTGTTGGTATGGTAATAATTTTGTCTTGATTTCACTCAAGTTTGAAAAAATAAGCAACCTTTATATTTATTGATTGTGTTAAATTTTTGTTATGGCTCAAGAAAATTGAGGGGAATAGATAATAAGAAATTTTTTTTCACACTAGGGACTTAACTTAAAATAAATATATATTATAATAAATTATATATATATATATATATATATATATATATATATATATATATATATATATATATATATATATTAATAAGAAAAGGAAATAACAATGAAAGGGAAAAATAACATACTTGAAGAGGGAAGGTTGAAAGAACAAGGTTTCCCCCCCCCCCCCCCCCCCCCCCCCCACACACTTAAATGAAACATTGTCCCCAATGTTTCAAAGAAAACAAAAGATATAGAAAAAAGAAAAAGAAACTAAAATCAATGTTGCCTGCCGCCTCTTGTTCTTGGACCTGGTGATCATTGACGTACTTCTAAGTCGTTAAACCTGCTGAGCAACTCAGTGAACCGCTGGTCGGTTATGGCATTTCTTGCTTCCTGTTGCTGTTGCATCTGGCGCATCATTTGCATCACTTCGAGATTTTGCGCTTGCATACCATCGATAGCATCCATGATGTCGTTGTTGGTTGCTGGCCTTCTTCGTCGACGACGTCGTGAGGATGGTCCAGTTGCGTTATCGGAAGGGTTGAGCGGGACTGATTGTTGTGCAGAAACCTGATCACCTTGCTCCATTTCTTCAAACTCGTCTATAGGCGGGTTTGCGTGTGAAGGCTCGGTAGCTTCGAAAGCAGTCAGATCGTAGATGAAGCGGTTGGGGTTGGTGACATCTGTGAGCGCAATGTTGGGCATAACAACGCTTGGGACTTCTTGGTTGTTTACCATAAGATAGTACCCTCCGCCTACCCTGTTTTTGATTAGGCGGCTGGAGCGACAGTAACTGATATCCATAGATAGGGGTGGCAAAGATGCTAAATTTTGGAGTCGGTCCCCTAGATTTAAACCAAGTGCTATGGAGGTTATTAATCCTCCAATCACGAAAGGTTGGCGGCCTCTAGCACATAGGGAGCGGATATGATGAAATAAGAAAGAAGCAGCGTTTACCTTTGTATCCATTGCAAAGACGTAGTGGAGGAAGAATAATTCCTTGGCGTTGACTTTGATGTTGTTCGGTCTTCCAAAAACTGTGTTTTGCAGGATGCGGATAAAGTACCAGATGGTTGGGTTATGTATATGGGAAGCAAGTAGCACACCCCAGTTGTTGGTTTCCACACCGGATATTTTCCTAAAGAGGTCGAAGGCGTTTATTTGCCACTGGGAGTTCGGAGGGTTCTTGGGTGGACTCGGTCTCCTACAGGGAACTGTAGCATGACACTCAGCTGATCCTGGGATAGTGAGTATTCGGTGTTGAACATGCGGAAGGTTGCGGTACCGGTTAAGTACTCGTCTTCACCGGTGGGAGTGTTGTACGAATAAGAACTTAAAAATTCTAAGGTGAGAGATGGGTAGGTAGGTTGATTATGAGTGCATAGAAAGGTTAAATCAGCAAGGCGGAGCATCCATTGGATACCTTGAAGTAATCCTAATTCTTGTAAACAATTTAAATCAGGATACCTGGTAGATAGCACGCCTCGCTGTTGGAAACGCTCGAATTGCTCCCTTTGATAATTATCATCTTCGGATCGGAAGATGATATTTCTGAATTCTTGGTTTCCCGCCATACTGATAAGTGGGTTGAAAGAAGTAAAAGGTAAGAAAATGAAATGTATTTTATAGAATGGTTTGTGGTGTATGAAGAAAGGTATGGTGGGTATTTATAGGAAAAAATTTGGAAGTTGGAAAGGGAGTGGGTGAAAAATAAATAAATGTGGGTAAATGTGAGTAAATGGGTGAATGAATGGGGAAGGTAAAAAGTAGGGGTGGTGTAACGGTCGTGTCTCCAACGGTTACTAACGTTCACCTAGTCTGAAGGTGTCACGCTCGTGACAGGGGTGTTACGGGCGTCACAGGCACTTGGTGTGACGACCGTGATGGCTTGTGTGACGCTCGTCACACATAGCTTGCAACGGTCACTTGCGTGGGTTCTTTATAATTCGTTTTTATTATTATATTTTATTTTTGTTATTTTGTTTTGCTTATGTTTATTTTATTTTACTACTGTAATGCTTTTAAATTGTCTTGCTTGCTATTCTATTTCCATAATATATGTATTTCTTTAACAGGTATAACATATAGTGGATAGCATTATTTGTAATTATAGAAATTGCATAGATCAAAATAAAATAAACCAATAATGCAATAGCTTCATTAAATAATCATAATGTAACATTGGAAGACAAAAGCAAACATGCGAAGGAAAAACAAATACTAGTATTAAAAATAATGTGAAACAAAACTAATAAATAGCCTAAACTAGAACTAAGTAACTAAGAAAAACAACTTCTAGCCACTTGCATGATCTCTGGCTGGAGGAGCAAAGGAGTTAACACGGTTTAGCAACTCGTGGAATTGATTTGTCATACTGCTCATGTATCCCAGAAATTCTTGTCCCATGTTAGTTAACTCTTCTCTGAGGGCGTTTTGTTCTGACATCAAGGCTTGAATGATGGTGTTATAATTATCTCCGGGCATATGATGTCTAGGATCAGGTATTTCCGACTCTTCGGTCGGGATAGGTTGAGGAGGAGGGTCAATATCATAATAACCAGATGGTGTCTGAGGGTCAGACTCAGCATAAGGAATCTGGTCGTCACAAATCTCATAGTCCTGGATGGATTCAGTAGATCTAGCAGGAGAGGGTATTCCGTTCAGGTTGTAGAGCCAGTTATTGCGGTTATGAACACTAGTCCTCGGACTAGGCAAGGTGAATAGGCAAAGAACTTGGTTGTTAATTATAAGCTCAAACTCTTCAGGCCCGAGGTTTGCTATAAACATAATGTTGAAGAGGAAAGGTATACTCATAGTCGCAATGCCACAGAAAGGGCTTAGGTCAAGCATAGGTTGACGTAATCCGATAGCATTACCAATCATGGTTATCAATCCGCCTATTTGGATTGGTGCTCGTTCATCTTGGATAAGGCGATCAAAGTTCGCCAACATAAAAGTGGCACCATTCACAGGACGGTTCTGGGAAGCACAAAACATGATGAAAAGTTCATCACGTGATACTGTAGTAATATTTGACTTCTTCCCAAAAAGGGTGTGGGCCGGGATCTTATGGAAATAACGAAAGATCGGATTATGTATGTTTCCAGAAAGAAACTCATGTTCCTCGGGGTCGTCATTTCCAGTCAAATTTCCCCAAAAATGTTCAAGTTCTCTATATTCAAAAAGGTATTCTTGGCTCACTGTGAATGTATCAAAAGAGGTAGGGAAACCTAAAAGGTTGGTAAAATCTTGAATGTTAAATTGATACTCCATGTTGAACATTCTGAACTGAATGAAACCTCTGCTTATTCCTTTTCCATGGTTGGGTAGATAGATCAGGGAGCTAAGGAATTCTAGAGTCAGTATCCGGTAAGTGACGAATTGTCTTCGAATAGGGGTGGCTTCCCACCCTATTTGACTCAGCAAATACAAGACACTCTCTCTTAGTCCAAGGGCAGTCATTGCCCAATCATCAGCATACAAACTAGGTAGCATCTCTCTCTCTGCTAGTTCCTCAAACTTTTGTTTCTGAGCTTTCCCTCTGAATTTGATACCCATACGATCAATTTGTCCCATCAGGTTAGTGTTAGCTAGAGAAAAGAAAAACAAGAGTTTTAGTCAGGATTTGGCCAAATGCCGAAAGAAGAAAAGAAGAAAAATAACTTATAAGTTAAAATAAATTAGGAATGAATACTAAATAAAATTTAAAAGAATAATTAAAGAAGAAATAAAAATAAAAATATTTGTGGGTTGTCTCCCACGAAGCGCTTTGTTTAATGTCGCAAGCTCGACATAAAAACTATCAAATATAATCTATAACTTCTGGAGGCATTTCGTCTAAGTGCAGGACTTGTGAATCTTCATTGTTCTCTGCATAATGATAATGTTTTAGACGCTGCCCGTTTACGATAAATGGTTCTATAGATTTGCCTTTAATTTCCACAGCTCCACTTGGAAAGACATTGGTGATTTGGAAAGGGCCTGACCATCTAGAACGTAGTTTTCCTGGGAATAACTTAAGTCTAGAGTTGAACAAAAGGACTATATCGCCTTGTTTGAAGATTTTTCTGGATATACGTTTATCATGCCATTTTTTCGTTCTTTCTTTGTAGATTCTGGCATTTTCGTAGGCGTCTTGTCGAAGTTCCTCTAATTCGTTTATGTCAAGAATTCGCTTTTCACCAGCGGCCTTATAGTTTAAATTTAGATTTTTAATAGCCCAGTAGGCCTTATGTTCTAGTTCTACCGGGAGGTGGCAAGATTTTCCATAAATAAGCTTAAATGGGGTTGTCCCTATGGGAGTTTTGTAAGCGGTTCGATATGCCCATAAAGCTTCTGGTAGTTTTGATGACCAGTCTTTCCTTGAGGTGGCTACTGTTTTTTCCAATATTTGTTTGATTTATCTGTTAGACACCTCCACTTGTCCACTGGTTTGAGGATGGTAAGGTGTCGCTACTCTATGTCTTACACCATACTTAAACAGTAGTTTTTCGAGTATCTTAGATATGAAATGCGATCCACCATCACTGACTACTATTCTTGGGACACCAAATCTCAGAAATATTATATTCTTAAAGAGTCTAGTTACTACTCGTGTGTCGTTTGTTGGAGAAGCTATAGCTTTAATCCATTTTGATATGTAGTCAACCGCTACGAGTATGTACTTGTTACCGAAAGAAGGTGGAAAAGGTCCCATGAAATCTATTCCCCACACGTCGAAAATCTCTACTTCCAAAATGCCCTTTTGTGGCATCTCGTCACGTCTAGATATGTTTCCTGTGCGTTGACATCTATCACATTTCTTGATAGCCGCATGCACATCCTTCCATATGTTTGGCCAATAAAGACTGGCTTGTAGTATTTTGGAGCAGGTCTTGGATGTACTTGCATGTCCACCATAAGGAGCGGAGTGACAGTGTTGGATTATATTTTCCATCTCTTCTTCAAGTATACACCGACGGAAAATACAATCGGGGCCTCTTTTGAAAAGTAAAGGGTCATCCCAGTAATAATGTTTTATGTCATGGAAGAATCGTTTCTTTTGTTGGTAAGATAAATTAGGTGGAACTATTCCGGCAGCTAAATAATTGACGAAGTCAGCGTACCATGGTGTAACACATATAGCTAAGGTGATCTCTACCTGTTTATCAGCTTTATTTTCTTCCAAAGTAGCTATAAGTTTATCGTATGAGAAATCATCGTTGATCGATGTTCTTTCCGGTTCCAGGTTTTCGAGTCTAGAGAGGTGGTTTGCTACTACGTTTTCAGTTCCTTTTTTATCTTTGATTTCCAGATCGAATTCTTGTAGCAACAAGATCCACCTTAGGAGTCTAGATTTAACATCCTTTTTTGTTAAGAGGTACTTAATGGCGGTGTGGTCAGTGTAAACGATTATTTTAGCTTCGACCAAGTAAGAACAAAATTTATCTAGTGCAAACACTACTGCTAGAAGTTCTTTCTCGGTCGTGGCGTAATTCATTTGTGCTTCATCTAGAGTTCTACTTGCGTAATATATGACGTGAAGTTTTTTATCCTTTCGTTGTCCTAAAACAGCGCCTACGGCGTAATCACTTACGTCACACATTATTTCGAATGGTTCATTCCAATCCGGGGTCTGCATTATTGGTGCGGAGATCAATGCTTGTTTAAGCGTTTGAAATGCTTCTAAACATTTATTGTCAAAGATGAATTCAGCATCTTTCATTAATAATCCGGTCAAAGGTTTAGTTATTTTAGAGAAGTCTTTAATGAATCGTCGGTAAAAACCGGCGTGTCCTAAGAAGCTTCGTACTTCTCTCACAGTTTTCGGAGGTTGGAGGTTTTCGATTACTTCTATTTTGGCTTTGTCTATTTCAATTCCTCTATTCGATATGATGTGTCCTAAAACAACTCCTTCTTGTACCATAAAGTGACATTTTTCCCAATTAAGTACTAGGTTTACTTTTACACATCGCTCTAGAACTCTTTCTAGGTTTTCAAGACATTCTTCAAAGCTTTGTCCGCATACGGAAAAATCGTCCATAAATACTTCCATGATATTTTCGAGAAAATCGGCGAATATTGCCATCATGCACCTTTGAAAGGTTGCAGGAGCATTGCACAAGCCAAACGGCATTCGTCGATAAGCGAAGGTACCAAAAGAACTTGTGAATGTTGTCTTTTCTTGGTCATCAGGGTGAATTGGTATTTGAAAGAAGCCTGAATAACCGTCTAGATAGCAGAAATGAGAATGTTTTGCTAATCGTTCTAACATCTGGTCAATGAATGGTAAAGGGAAATGATCTTTTCGGGTTTCTTTGTTTAGTTTCCTATAGTCAATGCACATTCTCCATCCCGATTCGATTCGTTTGGTTATAGTTTCTCCTTTTTCATTTTCAATAACTGTTATACCTCTTTTCTTTGGTACTACATGTACAGGACTAACCCATTTGCTATCAGATATAGGATATATGATACCTGCTTCTAATAACTTTGTTACTTCCTTCTTCACTACCTCACTCAGGATCGGGTTTAGTCTTCTCTGATGTTCCCTAGAGGTTTTACAGTCTTCTTCTAGCATGATGTGATGCATACAAATAGAAGGACTTATCCCTTTAAGATCGGTGATGTTGTATCCTAGTGCGGTTGGATATTTTCTTAAGATATGTAGGAGTTTTTCGGTTTCGAGTTTTCCTAGGTCTGCGTTAACTATTACTGGTCGTTCAAGTTCTAAGTCTAGGAATTCATATCTCAGATTTTTGGGAAGTGTTTTCAGGTCGAGGGTTGGTTTCTTAAGGCATTGCGTAGGGTCCGGTGTTATTGCTAAGCATTGGTTAAGTTTGTCTTCTACACGATAGTCAGACAATTTGTCATTTTCTAACTCTGTTTCTTTTATGCATTCATCGATGATATCCATAAAGTAACATGTGTCATCTATTGCAGGTGCTTTCAAAAATTGGGAAAGAATGAACTCAATTTTCTCTTCTCCTACTTCGAAAGTGAGTCGTCCTCGTTTTACGTCTATGATTGCACCGGCGGTTGCTAAGAATGGTCTTCCCAATATAATGGGTGTAACTTCATCTTCTCTAATGTCCATAATTATAAAGTCGGTTGGAATGTAGAATTGACCTATGCGCACGGGAATGTTTTCAAGAATTCCTACAGGATATCTAACGGAACGATCTGCTAATTGCATAGACATTTTAGTTGGTCTTAATTCTCCCATTTCCAGTTTCTTGCATATGGATAAAGGCATAACACTGATACCGGCTCCTAAATCGCATAGAGCTTTATCTATAACAAATTTTCCTATGTGACAGGGTATAAAGAAACTACCAGGATCCTTAAGTTTTGGAGGCATATTCTGGATTATGGCGCTACATTCAGCAGTGAGTGTAACGGTTTCGCTATCTTCAAGTTTCCTTTTATTAGAAAGAATTTCTTTTAAGAACTTAGCATACGAGGGCATCTGCGTAATAGCTTCTGTAAACGGAATTGTTACGTTTAATTGTTTCAGTAAGTCAACAAATTTTTTAAATTGACCTGCGTCTTTGGTTTTAATAAGCCTTTGAGGGTAAGGGATAGGTGGTTTATAAGGTGGTGGAGGTACATAAGGTTCTTTCTTTTCTACGGTTTCCTTATTACTCTCTTCCTTTTCCTTAGGTTTACTTTCTTCCTCAGTTGACTTTTTAGAGTTTTGGTTTTCCATCCTTGGATCAGACGGTCCTTCTACTTCCGTTCCACTTCTTAATATGATTGCATGAGCGTGGCTTTTCGGGTTAGGTTGGGGCTGTCCAGGAAGTGTACCAGTTGGGGCAGCAGTAGGCGTTTGTTGCTGAGCTACTTGTGAGATTTGTGTTTCCAGCATTTTGTTATGGGTAGCCAGGGCATCTACTTTACTTGCTAGTTGTTTAATTTGTTCGCTAGTGTGTACATTCTGGTTTAAGAAATCTTTGTTGGTTTGCTGTTGAGAAGCTATGAAGTTCCCCATCATGATTTCCAAGTTGGATTTCCTAGAAACGTTATTGTTAGGGGTAGATGGGATCGGCTTTTGATATCCCATAGGTATAGTTGGGGCTTGATTTGGAGCTTGTCCTGGTGCGTATAAAGCATTATTACTCTTATATGAAAAATTAGGATGGTTCTTCCAGTTAGAGTTATAGGTATGCGAGTAGGGATTTCCTTGAGCATAATTCATTTGCTCTGCTTGGATTCCTGTTAGGAGTTGACAATCTGCAGGAGTGTGACCTTGGATTCCACAGACCTCGCAATTTTGAGTTGCGGCAACCACGGTAACTGGAGGTGATACATTTAAACTTTCAATTTTCTGGGCCATAGCTTCCACTTTTGCATTAACATGATCAAGGCTACTTATCTCGTACATGCCACTTTTCGTTTGAGGTTTTTCTACCATTGTTCGGTCGCTTCCCCACTGATAATGGTTTTGGGCCATGCTTTCGATAAGTTGATAAGCATCGGCATAAGGTTTATCCATAAGCGCACCACCTGCGGCGACGTCTATTGTTAATCTTGTGTTGTACAAGAGACCATTATAGAAGGTATGAATTACTAACCAGTCCTCTAAACCATGGTGTGGACAAAGTCTCATCATGTCTTTGTATCTTTCCCATGCTTCGAAAAAAGACTCGTTATCTTTCTGTTTAAATCCATTTATCTGGGCTCTCAACATAGTTGTTTTGCTTGGAGGAAAATATCGGGCAAGAAAGACTTTCTTCAACTCGTTCCATGTGGTGACTGAGTTGGAAGGAAGAGACTGAAGCCATCTTCTAGCTTTATCTCTTAACGAGAAAGGAAAGAGACGAAGTCGAATTGCCTCTGAAGTGACACCATTAGCTTTAACAGTATCAGCGTATTGGACAAATACGGATAAATGAAGGTTTGGATCCTCGGTAGGATTTCCAGAGAATTGATTCTGTTGCACTGCCTGTAGCAGCGAAGGCTTAAGTTCGAAGTTGTTTGCTTCGATTGCGGGTGGAGCAATACTCGAATGCGGATCATCTTGCGATGGAGCGGCGTAATCTCGAAGAGCACGAGCTGGTTCTGCCATCTCGGGTATCGGTGAAGGAAGAAGATTTTTGAGGTCGGGCACTTCGATAGGAGGGAGATTGTTTGCAGCACGATATTCCCGAATTCGTCGTAAGACTCGGAGATATAGTTCAATGTCGTTGATTCGTAAGTAAAACGGCTCGCCTTGTGAGCGAGTGTGTGGCATACAAATCAACGAAAGAAAAAAATGAAAAATAAAAATTGCCTTAGTCTCTACAGCGTAACAGAAGAGTTACGATATCGACTAAACAAAATTCCCCGGCAACGGCGCCAAAAACTTGATCGTGACTTTATGAGTCGAATTGGGGTACTAACTGCAAGTGCACAGTTCTATCGCGTAGTTTTAAAAGATATTGATCCCACAGGGACTTATGAATCGATATACCGTTTTCTAAGGTTACTTCGTAAAGCTAAGGCGGATGATACTTTGATTGTTTGGGGGAAAAGTAAAACTAAAATTAGATCTAAATTAAATATCAATTAAGCGGATATCGGTATGTAGTTCGTCGTAATTAGGGAATCAAACCTTCGTTGGTTTCTTGGTTTTAAAATAAATCTTTTCAGTTGACACTATTGATTAAAAGCCTTTTCTCAAACTCTCGCTCTGTTGAATAGACCATGACTTTATATTAACGTAGCTGTCACTTATTAGTTAAGTCCAAAATTACTTTTTGAAAACAATAGAATCTATAGAAACTCTTTTTATTAAAATAATAACCGTTTAAACACCCTCGTCTCAAACTCTCGCTCTGTTGACTTAGATTATATAATTAAACTTAAATGCTTAACTCTCGTCCTCACATTCAACCTTTAAAAATACTTTTTGAAAAAGATTAGAATTTAATTAACTCTAAAAATTGCTTTCGCCCTGATTTAGAATTAATGTCCAATTTACACTGTCCAGTTAAAAACTCAAACTTTCGTTCTATTGATTTTAACTTCTTTATGTCTTTTACTCTCGTACAAAAACTTTGGAATTAACCCTGTAAATTGAGGCCATAAAAAGAGTGACTTTATTTTTAAATGAAATTAAACCAACTTAGTTTCGATTCCTTCATTCCGCTTACTTTACATACCGATATCTAATTTAATTAGCCGGACATGCTAAACAGGTCTAAACAATCATCATGCTTAAATAAAACCATATCAGGCAAATAATATAAATAAACAGCAATGCAGAGCATATATAAAGTAAAACAATAAATTAAAGAACCTGAATAATTAATAGCAATCTTGAACACTCCACCACAGACGGGTTGGATTTGTTCTTGAATTCTTCAATCGGACAGGAAAATAAAAGCGAAGGAATAAAATTCTAGGATCTAACGTAAGGTTAGATCTAGTAAAAGATACACAATAGTTTCCGGTGTAGAAACTATTGTGTGAAAAATTAATTTAGTGCTTAAAAGATTGACTGGAAAAGAAAATAAAAATTGCAAATAAAGTAGAAAGCTGCAGAAAAAACAATGCTGTAAAATAGGCTTGCACGGAGGAAAGAGACGGAGAGCTTCAGGGTTGGCTAAAAGCAATTATTTATATTAGTCTACTTTGTAACGGTTTCCAAAAGTCCTTTCCGTAAAATGGTCTTCACGTTCCAAGGGTCAAGCGTAACAATAGGCTTCAATGTGCCTCTGTTGCGCTTCTGGAGCCTAAAATATAGGAGAGGGGTGTCACGAGCGTCACACCATGTGTTACGCTCGTAACATAAGGTAGTAAGGCGTGACGCTCGTCACAGCTTGTGTGGCGATCGTCACAACTTCAGCGCTCCTGGCTTTGTGGGCTGGGCTTTTGTGGATTTTGCTTTTCATTATCTTTTTGCACCCCTTTTCTTCCTTTTTTCACTTATGCTTCAAATAAATTACCTGAGACAAATAAAAGGAAAAATACCAAGTAATATCGAATAAAGTGAAATAAATCGAAACAAATAATAATATAATTTAATTAAATCGAGTCCAAAAATGTTATATTATTTCATGTTATCAGATTCTCAAAATTGATGGTGGAGGTGAGTATAACTCTAAAGAGTTCAAGAAGTTTTGTGAGGAGAATGGAATTGAGCATGAAGGAGAGTTTGAATATGAGTCAAAGTCATCAGATGACTCTAAATCTGAAGTCGAGTTTGATTCTAAATATGAGTCAGAATTAGAAGATGAGTCAGAATATGAAGGTTCTGAAGATGAGTTAAAATCTGAAGGTTATAAAGAAGAGTCAGAATTTGAGGGTTTTGAAGCTGAAGTTGAGTTAGAATATGACTCTGAAGCTGAAGGAGAAGTTGCCTCTGGAAAGGGTTCTGCCTCTGAAGGTAAGTAAGAATTAGAAAATAAGTCTGAAGGTGACTCTGAAGATGGATAAGACTCTAAAGGTGAGTCTGACTCTAAAGGTGAATCTGATTCTAATCTAGATTCTGATGATGATCCAGAATCTAGAGCTAATCCAATCTCTGGAAATGGAGCTTTGAGAGGTGGAGCTTCTGAAGAACTTATGAAGATATTGATTCTGATTTTAAAGATGAGTCAGAGTCTAAAAATGATTCTGATAGTGAGTTCAAATCAAAAGGCGAGATTGATTCTGAGGAAGAATCTAATTATGATCCAGATTCTGATGGTGATTCAGATTTCAGTGGTAATCCAGATTTTGGGGATATTCTAGATTCTGAAGGTGGTTATGCTTCTGAAGTCGATACTTTTGGAGTTCCAGTATTTGATATTGTTCTAGAATTAGATGGTTCTGAACAAGCTAAGAGGCCGCAGAGAATCAGAAAGATTTCGAGAAGGTTTGCAGAGTTTGACATGCTGCAAGATACTAAAGTAGATTCTGAAGGGGGAGTTATTTAGTGTGTCATGTTAGTAGACTCTGAACCCGTAAGTACGGAAGAAGCTGTCAAGGAGAAAGTCTAGCTAAAGGCCATAAAAGAGTAACATGAGCTTCTGAAGAGGTTTGAGATGCTAAATTGTAAAGTTGTTGTCACACCTCCTGATACAAATCAGAAATAGGATTTTGATTCTGATTCTGATGGTGATGATGTAGATGCAACAATGTTCAAGCAGTTTGTAGGGTCTCTGAGGTATTTGTGTAATACTAGACCCGATATTTGATATGCAGTTGGAATGGTGAGTAGGTTTATGAGTAAACCGAAGTGGTCTCATTACCAAGATGCTGCCAGAATTCTGAGGTATATAAAGGGAACTCTGAAGTATGGAGTTTTATTCCCTTTTGGTGCTAAAACTGACTCAGAACTTATGAGATACTCAGATTTTGATTGGTATGGAGACAGAGTTGATAGAAGAAGTACTTCTTGATACTTGTTTAAGTTTATAGGAAGTCATATTTCTTGGTGTTCCAAGAAGTAACCAGTTGTTGCTTTGTCAACCGGTGAAGCAGAATATATTGCAGGTGATGTGACTGCATGACAAACTGTGTGGCTTTTGAATTTACTACAGGATCTGAAGATCAAAGTAAACAGGCCTCTGAAGCAAATGACTGATAACAAGTATGCAATCAATCTTGCTAAGAACCCAGTGTTGCATGAGAGAAGCAAACATATTGGGACTAAATATCACTTTCTAAGAAATCAGGTTCATAATGGAATGCAAGAAGTTGTGCACTATAGCACTCATAAGCAGCTGACAGATGTTCTGACGAATGTGATCAAGACTAATCAATTTCTTCGCTTGAGGGATGAAATTTGTGTTTTTTAGTTTTGATTAAGCTGAATATGAATTAAGGGATGGTGTTAGAATTATTTCATTTTCAGTAACTTGCGGACAAAGTTTGTTAGAGGGTATTTTAGTATTTCTACTTAAGTCCCACTTGTATTTAAGCATGTGAGTTGTGTGAATAATAGTACCTTTATTCCTTTTGCAGTCGGTGCATTGTGTGTGTGGTTGTGCACCCACTTTGTAACCATTTTAAGAGTAGTGGAAGTTTGTTATTATTCTCTCTTCTTTCATTGTTCATCTTTATCAACTTGTGCACCAACAGGAAATGCTCTCATCCACTAACGATTTCGATCCTAATTGCAAAATCGGCGACAGCGGGACACCTCCATGGTTACTGTAGTGATCCTCGTGGATTGGTTCTCGTTTATTATTATGTTCCAGGCAGAACCCGCAGAGCACATCCACGGTTCAAATAGTAAACGAAACGGTTACAAGATGGCGTGACAAAAGAGACTTGATATCACAATCTCTTTTGGAATTTCTACATTTATTTGATATCGTAAATCATTGGTAGCTTATATTTCTACATTTGTCATTTCTTTATGTCTTCCTTGTTTGAATTTTTTGCATAGTTTTTTTCCTGAGTTTTCTGAGTTTAAAGAGTTTGATTCATGTGTTTTTTTCTTGCAGGAAATGTCTATATGGATATGTAAATAAATTTTCATTACTTACTATCATTTTTGTTGAGTCATTATATAGTTGGCACACCACGTTGGCAAAGATTAATATTTTCTCAGCTAAACTAACGCAATGGACCAATAATGCTAACGAAACTAATATTAAGGGACCAAACTGTAACGATTTTTTATTAAGGGATTAAAGCGGAAATTAAGATTAATTTAAGGGACCTGGTGACTAATTATGTCTAAAAAAACTAAGTACATGTGTCTAGCTAAAAATAATTTAATTTATTTTCTAACATCCATCCATTGACAAGGAGACGAATCTAAAAGATACTAAGTTTTATTCCATATTAAAAAATAATTGATATTTAATAAGTTACTTAATAGCTTATAAGTGATAATCCATAGTCGATTATCTATTATATAAGAAATATAAGGGGGAAAGTTGATTTGAAACAAACAAATATGCTTCGGTCTTTTTTTTGCCACCATATTAAATTGATATTTATTTGGTATTTTTACACTAAAATCTTCAATTTTATTATTAAAATAGTATAATCCCTTATTATTTTACCAAACTTACACAATATCTCTTCATTCTCTTTTTTTCTTTCATCGTTTTCTCTCTTCTTTCTTCTACATTTTTTTCCATCACCCTTTTCTCTTCACTTTCTACGTTTTTCAACAATAATGTTGAATCTAAAATATTTATTTCAGTTTTCAAACTTTAGTTTCCTTTAGTTATAGTTTCTGAATCGTTTTGAGTGACTTCAATCTTTTTTTCATACACGATTTTAGATTTTATTCTTACTTTAAATTTTAGATCAGTGGTGTTTTATATTTGTAAAATCGTTGATTTTTTTTAGATCTCTGAAAAATATCAATCATGTTTTTCAGATATATGAAATCAAAGAAGATCAGAAAAGTTTAAAAGATTGGTGATGTTTTTTCAGATTAGTGAAATAAAAAAACTTGTTTTCGTTCAATTCACTTTCATACTAACTTTAACTTTGATTCTTCTGTTTTTCAGCTTTTTAACAATTCTGTATGTTTTGGTTTTGAACAGGGGTGTTGGTTTAATGCACTTTGATTTTATTTTTCAGGTTATTCAAGTAGTTTAAGGCATGTGTTTGTTAACAACTACATCAAGGGTGAGCTTTTTAACTTTATATCTCTTGCATGTTGTTTTCAATGTCATCTACGGTCAGATTTTTTGACATTAAAATTCAACCTTTTACACATTTCTATGTATGTGTGTTAAAGAAGTCGTTCTCAATGTCAGTTACGGTGGATTTTGACAGGAAAAAAAAGTTTAACATTTTCTTTTTGTTCCTTCAACCAACTAAAAAATGGAAACTTTAATTTATTTCTTACATCAACCATTCTTAACTCAAAGATAAAGAAAATGCAATAAAAAAATATTTGTTTTGTTCATGTTGTTTCATTTTAATTTTTTAATTTTGATCCAGTTTTTTTTTTTTTTTTTCATCTGAACAATGATTTTGGAGGTTAAGAGAGTGGTTAAAATGTGAGTTAATTGGTAATATTTTGAGATTATTATTATTTATTTATTTAAGATTGATGTTGATTATAGTTATTTGTTATGGAAGATGTTGATTTTGTATTTGGATTTTTGTTGGAATGAAGAAAAAGAAGATTTTGATTATGAGAAACTAATTGAAGTTCCATAGAACAAATAGGGGTTCATTAGTTTTTGTCCATATGTTCTCTTGGCTACCTTATAATATTTTATAACTATAATGACTTAGAATTTTATGATCAAATCAATATCTTTTAATTGAAAAAATAAGTTTTACTGTTATTTATGTCAATGAAAAATAATTTTTTTTTAAGTTGAGGATTTATGAGTTGTTTATGTCATTAAAGTGGTTTCTTGGGTTCATGAATTTTTTTTCACATTTATATTTTTTCAATTATTTTGCTTATTTACTTTGATTACGATTTCTCATAATTGGATTTTAAATAGTAGATATTTTTTTCTTTTTCAAGTAACCCTATCGAGAATGACAGTGAATGAGAAATTATACCAATTTTTAAGATTGATGAAAAGAAAACATGAACAGCAAATATGGTAATGACAATATTAATGAAATTACCGATATTTATTGTTGGTACACGAGGTGATAAAGATGAACAATGAACAACAAAGATAAGAGAATAATAGCAAACTTTCACTACTCAAAACGGTTACACAACAAATGCACACACACAATGCAAAAAGGAATAAAAGTTACAATTTGCTCACACCATTCACTTGCTCAAATACAAGTGAGACTTTAGGAAAAATACTAAAATACCCTCTAACAAACTCTATGAACAAGTTTATGAAAATATCAATTAGTTCTAACATCATCCCTTAATTCATACTCAGCTTAACCAAAACTAACAACACCAACTCCATCCCTCAAACAGAGAAATTGATTAGTCTTGATCGCCTTCGTCATAACATCTGTCAGCTGCTTCTAGGTGCTACAATGCACAACATCTAGAACTCAATTCTGAACTTGATTTCTCAGAAAGTGATACTTAATCTCATTATGCTTGCTTCTTCCATGCAACACTGGATTCTTGGCAAGATCGATTTCATATTTTTTATCAATCATCAGTTTTAGAGGCTTGTTTACTTTGATCTTCAGATCCTGTAGTAAATTCAGAAGTCACACAACTTGACATATAGTCACAACACCTGCAATATATTCTGCTTCACAGGTTGACAAAATAACAACTGGTTACTTCTTGGAACACCAATAAATAGGACTTCCTATAAACTTAAACAAGTATTCAGAAGTACTTCTTATGTCAACTTTGTCTCCACACTAATCAGAATCTGAGTAACTCCAAAATTCTGAGCCAGTTTCAGCACCAGAAGGGAACAAAACTTCATACTTCAGAGTTCCCTTTATATACCTCAGAATTCTAACAGCAACTTGGTAATGAGACCACTCTAGTTTACTGATAAACCTACTCACAATTCCAACTCCATAGCAAATATCAGGTATAGTATTACACAAATACCTCAGATACTTCTGATGCAAATGGCAATCTTGGTTGCTTCTCTCTCATGCACGCATTGCATGACTTTTCTGGTTTCTTAATTACAGGAATTCCACGTACCAGTTTCTTTGAATTCAGACGCCCTAAGATTTTGAAGTTCAAATGACCAAATTGTTTGTGCCACAACTCACTTTCCTTCAAAACACTTGTTGCACTAAGGCATTCAGAGCCTGCAGTTTTAACATTCACCTTGAATGTTCTATTCCTTACTTGTTCTGACTCCATAATCAACTTCTAATTACAGTCATACAACTTCAAAAGATTGTTCTTCATGGTAACTGAGAATCCTTTTTCAATTAATTGACTTACACTCATCATATTTTTCTTCATGCCAGGAACATACCAAACGTTCTGAACTAATATAGATTTGCCATTACTCAGAATCACTTGAACATTCCTCACTCCTTCAGTATTTAGATACTTATCGTCAGTACATCTGATCTTGGTCCTCTTCCCATAGTCAAAATCAACCAGCCATTTCTTATTTCCAGTAAGATGGTTTGAACAACTCGTGTCCATATACCACCAGTCTTCTAGAGACGCGCTATTAGAATCAGAAGCCATTAATAGCCATGTTCATCATCAGAACTTCTGGATATATTCGCTTCTTCTAATTTCCTCTTCTTGTTTGACCAACAGTCCTTAGCAAAGTGGTCAAACCTATTACAACAGTAACACTGAACCATTATCTTTTCAAGCTTCTCCATTCCCTTCTAATGTTTCTTCTCATCATAATTGGAAGCTTTTGACTCCTGAGACCCATCATGTCTTTTCTTGGCTTATGACCAAGACTGCTTTTGGTCTTTCTTGACAAAAGAAGCTTTCACAACCTCTTTCTCCACCTTTCTCTCATAGGTTCTTTCATTTAAATGTAACTCTTGTGCCTCTAGATTCCTTTGCAGCTCTTCTATTCTCATGGTGCTCAGATCCTTAGAATGTTCAATTTCTACAACCATGTAATCAAATTGAGGAGTAAGAGATCTAAGTACCTTCTCAATGATACTTTCCTCAAAAATAGTTTCTCCACATGACTTCATCTTATTTGTGATCAAAATCACTCTGGAGATGTAGTCATGTACCTTTTTATTGTTCTTCATATTGAGATTCTTATATTGCTTACGTAGTGACTGAAGCTTCACCTTATTCACTGATGCATCATTGTCGTAGCACCGCACCAATGTGTCCCAAGCATCTTTCGCCGTCGTTGAATCAGTGATTTTCTCAAACACGTTCACATACATACACTGATGGATGTAGAACAGAGCCTTCTGATCCTTCTTCCTCATATCATGTTGAGCATTTCTCTGCGCATCTGTTGTATTTTCTAGAAGTACAACATGAACATAACATTCGTTGATGAAATCAAGTACATCTTAAGCTTCAAACAACACACACATCTGAATCATCCAACGATTCCAATTCTTACCATCGAATACTGGAAGCTTGGTGCTCATATTTGTTTCGTTCATCTAGAACCATCTACAATACACTCAGAGCTCACCTAAACATAGTGTTTCCCAATCCCGTGTAATCAAGATATGTGATTCTATTATGAGTCTGATCATAAATTCAACACGAATTCTCCGAACAGAAATCAATCTTACAACGCCTCACCGTTTCAGTCGTGTTTCCCGTGGTGTTTCCCTGTGGATCTGAACCGGAGCTCTAGATACCAATTGTTGGTACACAAGATGATAAAGATGAACAACGAACAAGAGAGAGACGAGAGAATAATAACAAATGTCCATTACTCAAAATGGTTACACATCAAATGCGCACACACAATGGAAAAAGGAATAAAAGATATAATTTGTTCACACCACTCACTTGCTTAAATACAAGTGAGACTTTAGAAGAAATACTAAAATACCCTCTAACAAATTTTGTGAACATATTTCTAAAAATATGAATTTATTCTAACATTTATCACATAGATTTTTATCAAAATTTTATTCTTTACAATTTTGTTTCAGATGTTATTGTTATGGTGGTGATGATGAAGGGCAATCTCTTCATGATTTGTAAATATATTCACTTTAATTTGTTGTTCTTATTTTGAGTCTAATCTGTTCTTTGTTGTGTTCCGGATCTTGAAGAGTCCATAAAATTTCTAAATATTTCCTCTTTGATAACATATGTCAGAGAATGAATATAATTGAAAGCTAATTAAATTTATTTGAGTGGATTTCTTAAATCTTTTTGCAGGTTTGTTTTATACACCTGTTCAAAGTTGAATGATGGTATTTGTAAATTATTTTTATAAGTGATACTCTCATGTTATATATATATATATATATATATATATATATATATATATATATATATATATATATATATATATATATATATATATATATATATATATATATATATATATATATATATATATATATATATATATATATAACTTGAACATATCGCTTTAGAGCATAGATAATGTAGCAGAATTTGAACAAAATTATATTTTCTACAATATTACGATATTGATTTATGTTACTAATCGCTACTGCATTGTTGGAGAGACATAACAAATATTGATGATCTTGATTTTGTGATTCAGATTCAGATTGTGGTTTTGGAATATACTTTAATTTAATTTTTTAGGTAAGACATTATTTAATTGATATTTTGCCTTCTTTTTTACATGTATTTGGATGATATTAATGGATTTGATATTTTGTCTTTGATGAAAATAATGACAGATATTATGTATTCATAGAGTGCTCTAAAATTTAGGAGGGACTCGCATAGGGAAACCAGAGATTCTGGGTTCGATCCCCAGTGAAGTCGCCAGCTGTCGCAACTGCGAAAAAAACAACCGGCGGGAAAAAGAACAGAAGAGTCGCCACCGTTCATTATTTATCCCAAAGGAGGGAAAGGAAACGATCGAAGAAAACCTGAAGAGAGGAAAAGACAAGGTCTCGCAACCAAATCTAGGGTTCAGGAGTCGATTATGCGAAGGGAAGGTATTAGCACCCCTACGCATCCGTAGTACTCTACGGGATCCACTCTTGTTGTTCTAGTCTAAAGGGTGTAGGTATATCTAAGGTATTATTTGCTAAAAGAAGGTCGAAAGAAAATGACTCGCAAGGATGTCGCATCCACTGCCTACGTATCTCACCTGAGTATGAGAATCAGAGTCTTCGTAGCTCGGCTACCTATGGGCGAAAGAGAAGTGTGCTCACTAAGACATCATGTCTTATGCCTACGTATCTCATCTGGAATGAGAATCAGAGCAAAACGTAGTTCAGCTAACTACGGGAACTAGGGTCTCGATTGCAACTAGGGCAAGAGAAAAGGAAGGTCTCGATCGCAACGAGGGCGAGAGAAAAGAATCGCAGCAAGGGCGAAAGCAAGGATTAGTTGTTAGTCGTCAGTCAAACTCGGCAAGACATTGCGTCTCGTGCCTACGTATCTCATCTGAACATGAGAATCAGAGTTGTCGTAGTTCGGCTAACTACGGGTTAAGGATTGCCATCTGAACATGGACTTACAAAAGAGGACACCAGCTGTGTCAAAGGAAAATGGGCAATGTGTTCAACATCCTAGCAGTAGGTGTCGCAGCTCACTTAAGGATCAAATAAAATCAAGATAAAAGGCCTCTAATACATGGCATATAAGATGAACAAGGGAGGATCAAAAGATCTCTTCAATTGTCATAAGCAATCCCTAAGTCAAACATCGATCATAAAGAAGTCAACTGAAAATTCGAGCCAACTTAATAATTATCAAATAAATAGAAAATTAATCAAGAAAATTATGAAAAATTAAACTAAGTAAGGTGGGGTCAGGAAATCATCATCCCCAAAAAGATTTTAAAAATAATGAAAATTGGTACATGAAATAATTGAAATAAAACAGAGGTCAAACCAAAAGTCAACCAACCAAACTAGGTTAAAAATAAATCAAAAATAAATTGAAAATATGAAATAAAAATCCAAGAAAAAGTCAGGTTGACCATGGGGCAGTGGTCAACCTTCATCCCAAAAATCAAAGGCTGAAAATAAATTTAAGTTATAAAAATAAAATTACCAATCAAATGTATGCTAAAATGGACCACTTAGAATGAATAATTAAAATAAAATATTAATATTAAATAAATACAAAAATAAAAATTAAATAAAATTAAATAAGGCATCAAGAAATATGGAAAATATTTTTGAATATTTTTATGAACAAAGAAAATATTTTAAATTAATTAAAATCAAAACAGAAATAAAATTAGAAAATAAAATAACAAAAAGAACATGGAAAAAAGGGGGTGTATCATATTTGGAATGAACTGGAAATAAAAGAGGCGCTGATGGGCCATAAGCGTGGGGTGTTGAAAGAAAACAGCGCAGACCCACAGTCCAAACCAAATATTAAATCAGGCGTGACATGATTAAATGAACATTTTATTTAAAATAGCCATGTGAACCTTATGTCAATCGGTCACATGTACTTAAGTCACTAAAAGACAAAACAAGATGGGCGGACCAGATTAAAATGTATGTGTTGGATCTGAAGGCTCTCAAGATGACACGCAATCATCTTATTCATTGGGCAAAAAAAACCCTAGCCATGTTCATGCGAACGCAGAAAACAATGTGTTTTGCTCAACTTCAACTCAAAAATGTGCACGCTATAATGCATCAAAAATCATGAAATAAAACCCAGATCTTAAGTACAAAATGTGAAGATTAACATGGTAACTTATTTTAGGTGAAATGGTAGCTTATTCATGGAGAAAAATTGACAATAAAGTGTCAATATGGACACGGGGATGAGCAAAAATTAACAACACAAATCAACATCATGAACAATGCCTCGTGCTGAGGGCTTCAGAAATAAACATAAGCATGGTAATGGAACAAACATGATAATGAGCACAGATGTGTCAACAAAATAGCCATGGAAATAGAGCAAGAAAAGTTACCTAGTGTAAGTTTGGTCCACTGCCTCTTGATTGTGGAGAGAATAGAAGGAAATGGTGCTGCCTTGGTGCTTCAAGAACCTCACTTCAAGAACTTGATGAGAAATAAAATCTGACTCTAATGACCTTGCCTTTGCTTGCTCGAAAATCCAATGCCTCCTCTAATGTTTAGGGTTTTTAAGCTTAAATATGGTGGGTCTAATGCTCCTTAATGGGCTCTGAAATCAATTGTTTGTCCATAAGCAAATGATGTGCATTTGGTGAGGTGGTGTTAGAAAAGGAAAAGGGCACATGAGATGTTGTTATTTTGGGCAAAACTTTAAGTGAAAGGAAATATGGTGCATGGCCAAATGAGGAAAACAAACATGGGTTGTGTGGTCTTGCATCTGTGCAGCATGGCTGGTTTGGTTTGGCAAGCAAGAAAAACAATTCAAAGTGGTGACTTTGTGGCAACATAACTTGATGAGCAAACCACCAATTGATGAGATAATGCAAACAATAGAAAGATATCATGGAGCATGACATATTTCATGTTGAGCATGGGTGGAAATAATGAATGGAAGAAGGTGAAAAATGGGCCTCAAGTTCATGTCACACCATTGCAAGATAGGTTGGGCAAGCTAGGCATAAAATCTGCCTAGAAATTTCAAGTCATGGTGCTAACTTTAAGTGAATGTATCTCTCAAACCATGGATCCAAATGAGATGATTCCAAAGGGAGGTGAAAGAAGACATGGTAAGGTATAATTGTTATGAATAAAATATTTTCAATTGGTGCCTTGAAGTTCAAGAAAACTGGCCAAGAAGTTTTGACAAACTTTAAAGATTTTTAGACTTAGAAATTTTTCGAAGTGTCCTAAAAATATGCCCTGCTTTGACTAAGTATAACTTTCTCAATTTTGATCCAAATGGAGAAAAATTTATATTTCTAGAAAGGTTGGAACAAGAGGAACAACTTTCAAGTTGGAGAAATTTTCAAATTGAGCTTTTATCCTAATGGAAAATGGGCTTAAAGTGAGTGCAAAAATCATAAAAAATTGCCCTAAATGGAAAGTCAACCATTTCCAAATTAAGTAACTTTTCCAATTCCTGATTAAATGATGAATCCATGATCCAACCTTGATCAAATTTCACATGTAGGCTCCCCTAGGCATGAACTTTGAGATTCCACTCTCAAAAAGTCAGGAGTTGACTTTTCTTGCCTCATAGTTGACTTTCCCAAACTGTCTGATTCCCGATTCTAGTGATCAATTGAAGCACTTCTGGCTCAAATAAAAAGCCGATTTTTTGTATGTAGACCCTTGTGGGCATATGGAGGGCCATGGAAAATAGTTTCACCCAAAGAATCAGGAATAAACTGATTTTATACCAAACCCTAATTTTATGGCAAAATTGATCGGAAACTAATTGCACTGCTTGCCAATGGATCTTTCGGAGATAATTGTGAGTCTTCCTAGGCCAAGATGCCTCTCCAATCATGACATGGGTGAGCTCCTCTACTTCCAACTAAACATTGCCTGTTACAGGTAGCCATGAAACCCTAATTTCCTGATTAAATCCAGATGAACACTCTGATAGCTCTGAATCCTTCACTGATGAACTAAGGACCATAATAAGACATCTGGAGCCCCTTGAGACCCTTGATACTTGTATACTTAGAGAATGAAGTCCAATTCTCAATCTTGCTTAGTGTGGGCTCCTTCTGTTAAGGAGTGATAAATCGAAACCTGATTTCCAAGTCACTAATGCAGTATGCAATAAGTATGACCTAGTATGATGCCAATGAAGTGTGAAACATAATCCTATGCTTCCAGGAAAAAATGAAGGGTAAATTTTGGGGTATTACACATGTTATGACAAGTCAACCAAAACACAAAAAGGGCTCTAGGCCTAGCAAGATTATGATAGAAAAGATGCCTTCAATCCACCTTAGGGAAAATCACCTTCATGTGCTCATAAACTCTTTTGGTCTCAAACTTAACAACCATGTTATTCCAGTCAACCATGTCATAAGTCATGCCTTGTTGTTTCATAATGGCCTTAATAAACCATGAAGCAGACTTAGCAGGCTAGAAATTCATCACATTCATACCTTTAAAATAGTAAATGTTCACCCACTTTATCCACATGTTGTCCTTCTTTCCACTCAAGTTCCACAATAATTTCTCCATATTAGTCGTGTTCCACTCTTCAAGAGAAACCACATTAAGGTCACATTTGTCCTTCAAAGTACATATTTGATTCTAAGAGATAGGAGACTTTCTAGAAATAACCTCACAGCTAGTCCACAAAAACAAATGACAAATAACTTCAATCTTCTTGAGCACCTCTTTGGGGAACAACAAGCATCACATCCAATATGACGACATATATGTAATGATGTTGTTAATAAGCTGCAACCTTCTAGCATAACTAAAAATATTTATAGTCAAATGCTTGATGCGTGACATTATTTTATCAATCATCCCCATATAATGCTTAATGGATAACTTCCTACAAGTAAGAGGAACCAAGGTAACAGAAAGGCAACTCTCCTTCAGAGAAAGAGGTCATCCGCAGGATATCAGTTTTGATAAAGCTATCAATACCTCCAAAGTAAACCTTACACTTATCCATATTCACATGAAGACCAGTAGCACGAGAGGACTCTACCATTTTGTTCATGAGCAACTCTACAAATTTCACATCTCCCCGAGCAAATAACAAAAGATCATCAGCAAAACTCACATTAATAATTTGAAGTTTTTCACATTTAGAATGGAAATTGAAGTCAGGAGTTTTACTAAGCATGTGCAAGCTTCTATGGAGATACTTCATCACCACCATAAATAGAAAAGGAGAAATAGGGTCCCCTTGTCTAAGCCCCCTTTTGACCTTCATGATTCTACTATACTCCCCACCAATGTTAAATCGGTAAGAAGCGATCGGAATAACTACCATAATCCATCTTGAAATTCTGGTATCAGATATGAGATGTCGAAGGTAATGTCATGACACTAATATCTGAACAATACAAACAGGATAAAAGATAAAGAACAGTAATGCAAGAGACACAAGCAATTGTTAACCCAGTTCGGTGCAAACTCACCTACGTCTGGGGGCTACCAAGCCAGGAAGGAAATCCACTAAACAGAATCAGTTCAAAGACTTTCAGTAAACAACTTCAAGTTACAGTCTTTTCATCTAATCTCTACCCGTGTGACTTCTACCTAAGAACTCTTAGATATGAGATCCTACGCACTCCCTCTCAATCACAACAGTGATATAAAACAAGAATTACAATGAAAAGAAGACACTCTTCAAAGACACATACTTGATCTTACTTAAAAGCTTCAATCAAGTAAACACACACTCATGCTTCAAAGCTTAGAGTGGACAAATTACAACTCAAAAATTAAACCAATTCAATCATCTATGGATGAATTGAATGGCTTACAATTTACATGACCACACAAGACTAAAACCCTTATTCTCTCTCAATATTTCATTCGTTATTTCTTGTGTATAAAGTCAGGTTTTCCATGTCCTTTATATAGAAGCATTTGGCTGGGCTTGGACATCATAAAACCCTAAAACTATTTTCAATTCATATCTTCTCATGACAGTTGATTATATCTCGTTGGAAAATAAGTCAATCTAGTTGTAATTACTGATTGATAGTGTGTTCAATCATCTCATCAATCATACATAGATTAGCATTAAAAACACAATCACACAATACATAACATTCAGACTGAATGTTCTGTATACAGATGTCATGACATCGGGTCTGACATCTCAGTAAAATCCTGCATAATCACATTTTAAACATCCTGCAGGTACAAGTTATCTTATGTCAAGACAACACATGTGACAACTTGTGAACACTCTTGGTTTTACCAAAATTGATGCCAACACTTAGAACCAACAAACTCCCCCTTTGGCAAATTTTGGCTAAAACATATATCAGTCCATTTGTTCACAAGAGTATAAAAAAACATATCAGCAATTACGCAGCAGCAGAAGTAATACATAAACCACACAGTTACTAGCTATGATAGCAACTAGTAAACACACAATAAACACATAAGTGCTTCTTCTCCCCCTAAGTATGTTCAACACAGACATCTCCTTCAACAACACCTGTAACATCCATCACCCCATCTGACATCTCCTTCAACATCACAGAACATCATTCTGTTCAACATCAACTACCATCTGTTAATAGCCTAGCTACTTCATAACACATATTAATTGCAGCTCTCCTCTACATATTGACTGCAGCTCTCCACATATTAACTTCTCCCCCGTTTTAGTCAAAATATACCAAAGAGACCAATGAGACAAAATAAATGTCTATTAGTCCAACAGAGAATGTCACATAGAATGTTATAACATATAAAATGTTAAAACATGTCATCAACATAGAGACATAGTATACGAAGTTCACTCCTGCTTCTTCTGACATATACTACATGCTCAATTGTGAACTTTTCAAATTATTTCTCTCTTAGAAAGCCATTTATCTTCTTATTCCAAGCTTCTGGCCTTATATACCTCGCTTTCTTGGCCTTGCTTCACAAACCAACTAACTATGCTAAATAAACCTCTTCATCTAGAGGGTCATTCAAGAATGCATATTTCACATCCATCTTACACATATACTAGTTGTTCATGTTTTCTAGGCCAATAACCAACCTGGTTGTTTTGATTCTAGCAACTGGTATAAAGACTTCAACAAAGTCGATTCCTTATTTATGAAGAAACCATTTGGCTACAAGTCTTGCTTTGTGTCTAGTTACTTCTTCTTTTGGATTCAGCTTCACTTTATAAACCCACTTCACATTAATTGCCTTATTGCCTTATGGAAATTCGACTAGTGACCAGGTATTGTTAACTTCTATGGACTTCAGTTCTTCATTCATCGCATGCATCCATTTTGATTCCTTCAATGCCTTAGTTATATTGACTGGCTCAGTATCTACATAGAAAGACTAATGGACAAGTTCATCTTTATCATCGACCACATCATTTAATGTAATCACACATTCTTGTAAGCTTGGATACATGTTACTTGTTCTTTGAGGTCTGCTTATGTCTGCTTGACCTCTGACTTCTTCTTGTTGAACTTCTCTGTTAGTTTCGCTAGCTGATTCATCACATAAAATTATCACTGAATCCTTTTGACACTGTCTTTCCAATCCCACTCTTTCAGCTCATATGTGATCACATCTCTGTTGATCACTACTTGCTTTTTCAAGGGATTAAATAGTTTGCATCCACCAGTCGAATGATATCCTATTAGGATCATATGGATTGACTTGTCATCAAGATTCCTTCTCAACTGATCAGGAACATATCTATGTGTTATAGATCCAAACACCTTCAGATGACTTAGGCTAGGCTTGACACCAGACCAACATTTTCTGGCGTGATTCCTTATAGCTTCTTAGTTGGATATCTAATCAGGATTTATGTTACATTTGACACAACCTCACCCCATATTTCATTTGGTAAGTGTTTTCCTCTTAGCATACTCCTCGCCATATTCATTATGGTTTTATTCGTCCTTTATGTAATTCCATTTTATTGTGGAGTGTAGGGTGGCACCACCTCATGCAAAATCCCTTCTTTCTCACGTGATGCATCAAAATCTTTTGGCACGTATTCTCCACCACCATCATTCCTCAGAGTTTTAAGCTTTCGACCACTTTATCTCTCCATTATATATTTAAGGTTTGTGAACACTTCAAGCACGTCACTTTTTTCTTGATTAGGCATGTCCATAGTTTTCCACTGAAGTCATCTTTGAATGTGAAAAAGTATCTGATACCTCAAATGAATCTACATGGATGAGACCACATACATTTGAATATATGACTTCAAGAATTTCCTTCTACTTGCTTCCCACATCTTTGCTGAAGTTATTCTTGTGTTGGTTTGTTTAAACACATTCTTCACACACTTCATTTGGAATGTCAATTTCGAGTAATCCTGAAACCATGTTTCTTCTTTTCAGATTTATGATGTCTTTGAAGTTGAGATGGCCAAGTCTGTAGTGCCATAGCCATTCATCTTTCATAGTTTCACTTATCAAACACTTGTTCTCCATCACATTTAGTTCAATCTTGAAGGTTCTATTATGAGATATAGGCGCCTTCAATATTAAACTACCACTTGAGTCGAGGACTCTCATCATCTTTTCTTTTATCAACAACTTTGTACTTTTTCTCGATCAGCTTCCCTATGTTGAGCAACTTTCTTTTCGTGTCTGGTATGTATAGTACATTGGAAATTACTGACCTTTTGCCATATTTCCTCATGATCATAACATCACTAATACCTTCAGCAGGTAGGGTATTGTCATTTACAAATTTACCTTGTTCTTCATTGAGGGACTTATGTTCACAAACCAATCTTTCCTTCTAGTCGTGTATGATGAGCAACCTAAGTTTAAGTACCATTGGTCCTTGAATCTTTCTTCATCTTTCATTATGAACATCAATGACATCTCTTTTTCTTCATGTTTTGCAAGTCTTGCATCACTTTCTTGATTTTCTTTCTTGCTTCCTCGATATCTAACAGTTATAACACTGAATATGGCTTTTGTTAGGCTTTCTTCCATCGCATTTTCCTCTACCTGCAACACCACCTCTATAATTGCTTTAACTTGAAGATCGTCTCTGATTTGATGAACTAACTTCTTGTTGGTTTCCTCTACCATTCGAATTGTTGTAACTTCCTCTACCTTTTTTTACCATTCCATCTTCCTTTATCTTTCTTTTCTTTTGCTGAATGCGCATGCAAAGCTACATCACTCTTTATCATGCTTGCAGATCTTTCAACCATTCCTTGTTCATGAGATTCAAGCAACCCATGAAGCTCTTCTTTTGTCATGCTTGACAAGTTCTTTGATTATTCTACGGCTACTACCACATAATTTAAATTTGGAGTCAATGACCTCAATATCTTTGTAACTACTGATCTTGATGTAACACTTCTCCATACATCTTGATTTAATTCACCAATATTGTTACTCTAGTGAAGAAATCAACAATGTTTTCACTTTCTTCCATATAAAGCAATTTATACGTTCTTTTGTGAGTTTGTAACCTCACCTCTTTCACCTTCTCAACACCTCCAAACAATTTCTCCAGGATGTCTCATACTTCCTTTTCCAAGTCTACATCACCAACTGTCTTAAAGTTCTCTGGATCAATGTATTAATGGATTATAAAGTGAGATTTATAATCTTTCTTCTTCAAATCTTTGTGTGCAACCTTTTTTTCATTCGCAGCATTCTCTATAATTGGTGTTACTCCATTCTTCACAAGATCCCAAAGATATTGATAACATAAAACAATCTTCATCTGCTTATACAAATTCTCATAATTCTTACCATTCAAGATTGGAAGATTTGTTGGAAAATGTCTGTTTGAATGAGAAGTCATAGCGCTATGCGATCCAAGAATCACAATCAGCACTCTAGATACCAAATGTTAGAACTAACCCCGATCTTAGAGATAATCCGAGTCAATATTGATTCAATGAGAATCAATCTTTCTGATTGATCCCTCATCTCATTCCTCACTCATTACTTGAGTGATAAAACCATACTGTGGTTGCAAGATTATACCATCGCATAATTATTTGAGAAGAAAATAAATCTATGAAAGTGAATTAGGGATGAAAGGATAAATTAGGTTTTTGGGAGAAAGTGGAAGAAGATGGATCAAAGTCTGTAGAGTTTCTCTTTGCATTTTATTCTAACTGAATTTTTCTTATATTGCACGTTTACAATGATAAGGTACCTCCCTATTTATAAATGATATTACTTGCACACCAAGTAATCTCTAGCTAACTAACAAAACAAAATAAATTCTAAGTTTAACTTTGTCGAAGTTAACTCTTTCGACAACTATCTACTTCGAGTACTATCGAGTACAATCGGCTTTGACTCTGTCGAATCTTACAACATACTTAATACAAACAATTACATATTTAACTAACTAACTAACTAACTAACTAACTAACTAACTAACTAACTAACTAACTAACTATATATATATATATATATATATATATATATATATATATATATATATATATATATATATATATATATATATATGGATTTAATTGAAATACACTGACAGTGTAAAAAGATTTTACACCGCCAGTTAATCTTAGACGTTGGATATTGAAATAAGTTTGACTTTGTTTTTTAAAAACCTATAAAGTAATGCAAATGGGTGATGATGATGAATCGAGAATGTAAATCTTTTTACACTGACAGTGCATAATAATTAATCCCACCTCTCTCTCTCTCTCTCTCTCTCTCTCTCTCTCTCTCTATATATATATATATATATATATATATATATATATATATATATATATATATATATATATATGAGTTTGGATCCTCTCCTTCAAATTAATATTAATTAGTTAATGAAATTTAATTTGGTTCTTTTAGAAAAATAAATTAAATTAGGTGATAAATACATTATATTTGTATGGAGTGTGTGGCATCAATCTCTAATTTAGCTTTAAACTAGATAAATACATGCACGATGCGCAGTTGTAAATTAGTTTATTTGTTTTTTATTGAATTTTAAATATGTTAAGAATTTATTTTGAAAAAAACATGATTGTTAAATTTATATTATAATAATTTAGTGTGAATTATAATTGAGACAATAATATGAATTAATCATATATAAAAAGATACATTTATTTGAAAGGAAATTACATGTTCGTAAATTGAGGCTAACATGGATTGTAAAAATTTATCTGATTTTGTTTTTGATACCAATTGAAATATAAGTGTTCTTTTTTTAGATATTATTCTTAGTATTTTTATTATAGTCTCTATGGTCACTATTATAAAAAGAAAGAGTAGAGTATAATTTACTTTAATAATATATATTTATGAAAATAATATATTTATCTAAGTTAGTAATTAATTGTTAGGTTAATATATTTTTGACTATAACTACTTTGAAATTAAAAATAGTTATTTTAAGTGTTCCTTTTTTTTATGATTTCAAAGAAAACATAATTTTAATTTTAGTACTTAGATTCACATGCCTATTTAAAATTTGAAATAAGATTAGTGGTTGTTTTGTTAGATCATTTTTGTTAAAAATAAGATTTTTTTTTCGTTTTTGTCAAGATTCGAACTCATGAACTCCAATAGAGAATAAATATTGCATTTGTCTTTTTAAAAAGTGAAAATGAGATTTTGGAGGTGTCACATAAGACTATGTGATGTGATCAGTCACCATTTATATTGAGTTTTTATTACTGATCTGACGCAAAACAGAGACATTTGACACATTGTGCAAGCATTTATGGTACATTTCAAGTTAGTTTTACTTCCGTTTATTTATTTATGCTTTTTTAATCTTTGTTATGTTTTACTTGTTTTATCTTGATTTTATGCGTGGGATGGCCGTGTTTTTGTTCGACAGATCCAGGTAGAAGAACCGGAGAATTCATAACAGGACAGTGCGAGATTCCAGCACGCAAAGGAGCAGAAAACCCCGGTACAAGAGGCCTGACACGGCCACCCGTGTCACCTGACACGGGCCGTGTCCGGGCAACGGAAGCAAGAGAAGAAAACAGTAGCCTGACACGGCCACCCGTGTCAGGCAGAAATCCCAACAGTGTCATCCTTGCCATGGGCGTGTCAGGAGAAACAGTTGGCTGACACGGCCACCCGTGTCAGCTGACACGGGCTATGTCAGGCCAAGCGCAAAATTTCCAATTTTCTCAGGCTTTTCATTCTGCGGGCTTTTTAGAGACATCCTTGGACCTGTCCAACTGCTGCTGGGAACTTTCACTATAAAAAGAGGCCTTCTGCCAAAGGAAAAATCATCTTGGAATACGACAAAACACAGTATTATGAAGCAATCAAGTATTACAGAGATCAAGGCATTTGGAGAACTGAAGATATTCATGAGCGGGGGCGATTGAAGATCAAAGTCATCCAATTACTTGTATGTGTAATTTTTATCTTGAATTTGTTTTAAACAATATGAGTAGCTAAACCCCCCAATGCTATGGGGGTGTCCCTGATTTAGAATTGTAATGAATTTGAGTTTACATTTGCATTTATAATATTGTTTTTACGGTAACCTTTTGATGTGTTTATTGCTTTCTCTTTCGGACCAATTGAGATTGAATTGTGGTTATCAATTAGGCTGGACCGCCATTGATAAGGTTTTCATAAGGTTACTCTACAATAGATATCACCTAGGACTAGGGATACCCTGTATGAACTAGAGCATTCTTGATATTATACAGTTTAACTTCACCCTAATTGGCTATGGACATAGGAATTAGGGTAGATTGATTAAAGATTTTCTCACCAAGGACTTGGGAGAAAATACCCTTGAGAACTGGTAGTAATTGATATTTGTTGATGCAATAGTGACTCAGAGTTGTGATAGGGATAAATCATACACCTTCCCTGGCATTGTTCCTTTTCCTCTATAAACCCTTATTTTCATATTTCTTAACCTTTACTTTTATTATTATATTTTTACACTCAAAAATCAAATTAATATTTTTTGTTTAATTGAATGATAATTTAAACTCAATATTAACATGCAGTCCTTGAGATCGACATTCGGGGAATTTCCCCATTATTACTATAAAAGGCAAAATAGTACACTTGTTATTTTCTCGATCAAGTTTTTGGCGCCGTTGTCGGGGACTGCCAAAAATATAGAGTTTAATTTTATTTCAATTAAAATTTTGTTGCTCTACAATAAAATTATTTTTCTGTTATTTATAATTTACTAATTTGTGTATGCGAGGAAAACCCTCAGCTGAAATTCTTTTTGACGCAGAGATCGAGAGAACCCTTCATAGAAGACGCAGAGAACAAATAGTGGATTCTATAGAAGAAAGTACCTCGAATCAACCAGAAGTCAAGGAACCAATGGCTGAAGTTCCTCCAATTCTACCTCCTCCACCTCCGGAAAGACTCCTAGGTGACTATGGAGGTGCAAATGCACCGGGTGATCGACTGACCATTGTTAACCAACCGGTGAACGTGACAAATTTTCAACTGCATCCTAGCACGATCAATCAATTGAAAAGAAAACCTTTCACCGAAAAGGTTAATGAAGATGCCAACAAACACCTACAAAGATTTCTGACCATGAGCACCACCCTGAAAATTGATGGTCACACTGATGAAGCAAAAAAATTAAGAATGTTCCCGTTCACTTTAGTTGAAGACTCAGAAGAATGGTTCTATTCTCTCCCTGCCGGTAGTATCACTTCCTGGGAGGAGATGGAAATTGCATTCTTAAATGAGTATTTTCCAACATCGGTATTTCTGTGAAAAAGGTATGAAATTCTGAATTTCAAACAGAAGGATGGTGAATCATTGGGAGACACTTACAAAAGATTCAAAAGGATCTTAGTCGCGTGTCCCACTCATAATATGGATCAGACAAAACAAATGCAGATGTTCGTTAATGGGCTGAAAATAAAGACAAAACAGTTGATTGATACAGCAGCCGGTGACTCAACAAATTTCTCAATAGCCACTGGTATCAAGAGGATTATTGAAGCAATAGCTGCTAATGAGCATCTAGAGCTATTCGACAAGTGTACCAGTCAGCCAGACGGGGTAATTGATCTAAAATTATAGACAAATAAAATTTTTCTGGAAGACACTGTTGTTGCCGAAGTAGACAAAAAACTGAAAGCTATGAATATAGATACTCAACAGATAGCGCAGGTTCAGCCCGCTCAGGCGAGCACTTGTGAAATCTGTAATGGACCTCATCACACGGTCTATTGCTTTGCGACTCCCCAACAAATTGAAGAGATCAAATTCTTGAAGCAGAATAATCCCTATTCTAACACTTACGACCCAGGTTGGAAGAATCATCCAAACTTCTCCTAGAAAGATCAGAGAGGGAATGTTCTGCAACAAGGTACAGGGCAATATCAGCAATAGCAGCAACAACAACAGGCACCTAAAAAGGCTGAATGGGAGATTGCCATTGAAAAGTTAGCAGCCCACAACATACAATTTCAAGAAGAAACAAGGACTAATCCTTAAAACACCACAACCTCCATAAAAAATCTTGAAGTTCAAATGGGGCAGATAGCACAACAGTTAACTTCAAACTCTCAAGCCCCGGGCACCTTACCTAGTGGTACGGTGACAAATTCGCGGAAACATAACACTGTGAACGTTGTCACAACCCGAAGTGGAAAGTCAACAAAGGAAAGTAATATAGAAAAAGATGGATTAATAGAGGTGGATTTAGAAATCAAGGAAATAAAAGTCCAAGATGAAGAAACAATACCACCTCATGTCGAGGAGAATAAGAAGGTTCCTAAACCCGTAATCAAACTCCCTTACCCTCCACGACAGAAGAAGAAAAATCAACATGAGAAGAATTTCGAGAAGTTTCTGGAGATATTCAAAAAACTCGAAATCAATATCCCTTTTTCTGAAGCATTGGAACAAATGCCAATATATGCCAAGTTCATGAAAGACATAATTTCCAAGAAGCATTCCACTGATACGGAACCGATCATCCTGACTGAAACATGCAGTGCCATTCTCCAAGGCATGAAAATCCCAGTGAAAAAGAAAGACAGGGGATCAATTACTATTCCTTGCACTATTGGTGATAGAAAATTCAAGAAGGCTCTGATTGACTTAGGGGCAAGTGTAAGCTTGATGCCACTATCCATCTATAAGAAATTAGGCATCGGTTCTATTCAAGATACTCAAATGACCCTTCAGTTTGCAGATTGTTCTGTTCGACGACTCTATGGTATTGTGGAAGATATTCTGGTAAAAATTGACAAGTTTGTCTTTCCAGTCGACTTCGTCATTCTGGAAATGCCGGAGGATGAGGAGATTCCTCTCATATTGGGAAGACCTTTTTTGGAAACAGGCCTGTGTATGATAGATATTAAGGAAGGCACTATGACCTCCAAGGTCTATGATGAAGAGTTGAAGATAGATGTGAGAAATACCATGCAATACAAAGATGATATCGGCACAAGCAACACTATAGAGATAATCGACCAAGTAATTGCTCAAGAAAATGACCAGTATAGACCCCGGTCACCACTAAACTGGGTCTTAAGCTTGTCCATTTTTGAAAGTAATGAAGATGAAGAAGAATCTGAGGTGCTAGCTCTGATGGAAAAACAACCTGAATGGATTAGATCTAGACCACACCGGTGGGAAGATCTAAGACCACCACCATCTGATGTCACTGAAGAACCTAAAAAAGGGGTGAATCTGAAGCAGTTGCCAACAAATCTGAAGTATGTATTTCTAGACACTGAAGAAAAATGCCCAGCTATCATTAATGATAGTCTACAGAGTGTCCAAGAGGCAGAACTCATTCAAGTGCTAAAAAAATACAAGGGTGCAACCGGATGGGCAATTGAGGACTTAAAAGGTATAAGCCCTATTGTTTGCATGCACAAGATCTTAATGGAGGATGACCATAAACCGGCAGTGCAACCACAATGAAGACTTAACCTAGCCATGAAAGAAGTGGTGCGCAAAGAGGTTGTAAAACTCTTGGATGCGGGCCTAATCTACCCTATCTCCGATAGTTCTTGGGTAAGTCCAGACCATATGGTACTAAAAAAGGAGGCACAACGGTAATAAAGAATGAAAAGAATGAGTTGATTCCAACCCTAACTGTTACAGGTTGGAGAGTGTGCATCGATTACAGAAGGATAAACGTGGCAACGAGGAAAGATCACTTCCCGTTACCATTCATTGATCAAATGCTGGAAAGGTTAGCAGGACACAATTACTATTGTTTCCTAGACGGTTATTCAGGGTACAACTAGATTGTGGTTGCCCCTGAAGACCAAGAGAAGACTGCATTCACCTGCCCCTATGGTATTTTTGCTTATAGAAGAATGCCATTTGGCTTGTGCAACGCACCAGCCACCTTTCAAAGGTGTATGACTTCTATTTTTGCTGACATGCTCGAAAAGCATATGGAAGTATTTATGGATGACTTCTCCGTATTCGGTTCTTCATTTGATAATTGTTTGACTAACCTGTCACTTGTTTTAGAGAGATGTCATCAAACAAATTTGATCCTGAATTGGGAAAAATGTCACTTCATGGTCCGGGAAGGAATAGTCTTGGGACACAAGATCTCTAACAAAGGTATCAAAGTAGACATAGCAAAAGTGGAGGTAATAGCAAATTTACCACCACCGGTGAATGAAAAAGGCATCTGAAGCTTCTTAGGACATGCGGGTTTCTACCGTAGGTTCATAAAAGATTTCTCCAAGATCTCCAAACCATTGACTAGTCTACTGGTAAAAGACACCCCGTTCTTATTTGATAAAGAATGCAGGAAAGCCTTCGAGACCTTGAAGAAGGAGCTGGTGTCAGCACCCATAGTTATTGCCCCAGATTGGTCCCTTCCTTTTGAGATAATGTGTGATGCAAGTTATAACGCAGTGGGGGCGGTACTAGGGCAACACAAGGAGAAGCTCTTGCACGTGATCTACTATGCAAGCTATGTACTCAACCCTGCTCAAATGAACTATGCAACCACAGAAAAAGAACTCCTGGTTGTGGTATACGCTTTTGACAAATTTAGATCCTATCTGCTGGGATCAAAGGTAATTGTATATACTGACCATGCTGCTTTGAAATATCTTTTTGCAAAACAGGAATCCAAGCCGAGGCTGCTGCGATGGATCCTCCTACTACAGGAATTCGATATGGAAATCAGAGACAAAAAGGGTAGTGAAAACACTGTTGCTGATCACTTGTCTCGGATGACTCCGATTCAAGAAACAGAAGAAACACACCCCATCAGAGATGAGTTCACGGACGAACGCATTCTAGCCGTTATGCATATCCCATGGTTCACCGATTACGCGAACTTTGTGGTATGTGGACTGATACCTGATGACTTTGAATCTAACAGACGAAAAAAGTTTTTGCATGATTGTAGGTTCTATGTATGGGATGATCCATTCCTTTACAAAAAGGGATTAGATGGCCTAGTCAGGAGATGTGTTCCAGAGGAAGAGCAGAGGGACATTTTAAAAGCCTGTCATAACTCAGAATATGGAGGACATTTTAGCGGAGACAGAACCGCAGCCAAAATCCTCTAGTCTGGATTGTACTGGCCCACACTGTTCAAAGATGCACAAGCAGTGGTAAAAGAGTGCGACAAATGTCAAAGAACAGGCAACATATCTAAAAGAAATTAGATGCCTCAAAATGCCATGTTAGAAGTCGAACTGTTCGATGTATGGGGGATAGATTTTATGGGACCCTTCCCACCTTCCTTTGGAAAGCAATACATTCTGGTTGCGGTTGACTATGTGTCAAAATGGGTGAAAGCAGTTGCACTGCCCACGAATGATGCAGAGGTGGTAATCAATTTCCTCAAAAATTGTATCTTCGCACGGTTTGGGGTACCAAGAGCACTGATTAGTGACGAAGGTACCCACTTCCTAAATAAATTGATGGAAAACCTACTGCGAAAATATAATGTCAAGCATAGAAACGCTACACCGTACCATCCCCAGACCAGTGGACAGGTTGAGGTATCCAATCGGCAGATCAAGCAAATCCTAGAAAAAACTGTCAGTGCCTCAAGAAAGGATTGGTCAATCAAGCTCGATGACGCATTCTGGGCATACCGAACAACGTTCCAAACACCAATAGGTATGTCCCCTTATCAGTTAGTCTATGGTAAAGCTTGTCACCTACCACTCGAACTTGAGCACAACGCATTTTGGGTTACCAAATTCCTCAACTATGATCTGGCCAAAGCGGGTAAATCTCGGATCCTCCAATTACAAGAGCTGGAAGAGTTCAGGAATCGGGCGTATGAAAATGCCAAGATATACAAAGAACAAACCAAAACCTGGCATGACAGGCGCATTCAGAAGAAAGACCTTCAGGAAGGACAACTGGTGTTATTATTCAACTCAAGGTTGAAACTCTTCCCAGGGAAACTGAGGTCCCGATGGTCGGGACCCTTTGAGATACAAAAGGTATTTCCACATGGAGCCGTTGAACTAAGAAATCCAGCGAACAGAGACACGTTCAAGGTAAATGGGTAGAGAGTGAAACCTTACATACAAGACCAGGAGGGTGGTACTATAGAAAAAATCCGTCTCACCTAAGCAGACGGAGAACCGTCGAACCATGCAACGTTAAACGAAGCGCTTCGTGGGAGGCAACCCACGCTTTTTATTTCTAATCAGTTGTATGTGTCTGTAGGTATACATGAGTTCTACAAGGAAGAGCCATAGGAATCAGCGGTTGACCTGACAAGAAAATAAAAAAACGGCCAAAAGGACAGCCTGACACAGCCACCCGTGTCAGCTGACACGGGCCGTGTCAGGAGTACTGTAGGAAAAATGGTTTTTGGGACTGGTAAACAGTGGCCTGACACGGTCCGTGTCAGGAGCACTGTAAAAGAAATTTTGGAATAAGGTAAATAGTAGCCTGACACGACCACCTATGTTAGCTGACACGGTTGTGTCAGACAGGCGGAATTTTTTATTTTTTTTGAAATTTTTGATTTTTCGTGGGGCCCACCCATTTAATCCACTCTTAACCACACATTTTTCCCTATCACCTCATCATTATCAGATTTTTACCACAAACCTCATTAATCTCTCTCATCATTTTTCATTTTCTTCTCTCACTCTCTTACAAACTCCATTAAACCTCACTCACCTCACCACACAAAACCCTCCATACACCCAAGTTCCACCCACCTATCGCTAAAATACCCTTCACAACCACGACCTACGAGCGCATTACTCTCAAGTTCCTTAGCACTTTGGAGTTCCAGCTGGAAAAACGATGGATTAACACAACCAAGTATTATTTCGGCACCTTACGTTTCCGATTGTTTAACAATTATCATGAATTGTCTGTTGAGGAGTTAGCTGCAATACTCCGACTCCCTCTGAACGAACCCGGAGCGGTCCCAGACGGGTTCTCTCCGAAGGCTTTCTAGATCGCCATAACTGGGAGGACGGATTACTCCTCCAAAGGTGCGAAAGTCTCGGGCATCCAGAATCCCTGTTTCAGGTACGCCCAAAAAGGTTTAGCCTATACCCTGTTCGGTAGAGGCGACAACACTGGGGTAGCTACTCAGAGAGAGCTATTCTTCATGTACTCGATGGCTCAAACCAAGACCATCAATGTAGCTACCTTTGTAGCGGACTACCTGGGTAGAGTCGGCCGAGCAAACTCAGGAGGTATATCCGTGGGAGGTATGATCACTCAAATTGCATTGCATTTCGGGTATCAGGCTGTTTTACTCGAGGACACACCAATTGCAGGTAATACAAAAATTGGCATATATGCTTTGATTTCCCAAGGTATGATTGCGGTTGCCCCTACTTATTATTCCGTACTCATTCATAAAAGGTTTATCATCGCTCTGCCGGATCCGGACAAAGTTGTTATTACTGACTATGCTAATTGGTTATATGTGAGCGTCGATCCCAATGCGGATGAAGGCCATGAAACTGACCATTTTAATGTAGGTGAGCACTTTGTAGATGACCAGGAAGAAGGAACGGAAATAGAAGAAGAATATCCTCAAGCACCACCTGAGCAGTTTGGTCCACAACATCAGGAACCCACCCAACAGGCGGCGGGTTCATCATCTTGGTCAACTGACTAATGGAGCTGGGTACAAACCGAGATAGGTGACTTGAGGACTGAACAGCAAAGGCAAGGCATCGAGCAAGCCTGTCAGGGAGCAATGTTGGATGAGATGAGTAGCATGGTGCGACAGTTGATGTTGTATTTCCCGCACCCACCTCAGTAGGACCCTGTGAGTTCCCTCCTCCGCGCTTGTTCCCAAACATTGTGGACAATGTTGAGTTCTAGTGTGGGGGAGATTTTATGTCTATTATTAGTATTTGATTATTATGTTATTTTTACTTTTGTAGTCTAGATTTAATTTGTTTGTTGAAAGTATATTATGCTGCAAGTGTGTGTGTCAAGTCTGTGTTGACAGGTTGGAAAAAGTAATGATCACAATTGAGAGTGGATGAAAGATCACACCACTCACCATGGCCTGTTGTGAAGGATCTCCCCATAAAGTAACTCTGCTGAAAGTAAAGATCAGACGCAACATATACAGCTTAACCGACACGAGTATCCTGCACATTCCGAAGTAAGAAAGCAATTGCACCAAATTAAGGAGCATTGTGGATCCTGTCAAAGCTGAACCAAACCAAGTGAGTCAGAAAAGGCCAAACACATTAATCATCATGAGTGTCATTCAGGTTTGTCTTTATCACTCTAAATTTGCGTAGGTTCTCTGGGACTGTCACTGCATGATACACACACTGAGGCACGTTGTTTATAATTAACCCCGAGCCTTTCTAGCCATCCCGAATTATTATATCCCTCGTTAACGCCCTTTGAGCCTATATCCATTTTTTTGTTTAAAACACCATAAATGTAACCATTGGCCAAAACACTTCCTCACCATGTTCAGAGTAATGAGAATGTATTCTAGCTGTGTTGAAAAGCTAAGTTTGGGGTAAAAACCCCAAAAGCTCTCAAAGCCCAAGAAAGTGCAAAAACAAAAGAAAAAGAAAATTTGATGAATCGAGAAAAAGAAAGAAAAATAAAAATTGAATACTCGAAGATTCAAAAGAAAGAAGCACGGAAAAGGGTCGTCGGTAAAAAAATAAGAAAAGAAAACCGAGGAAATAAAAGAAACAAACACAGGATGTAACATCGACTCTGAACCAAAAGCCCCTTGTTTTCCTTTTTGAATCCATACCCTAACCCAAGCCAAGCTACAACCTGAAAGACCTCAAAAAGTGTGCGTGTTATATGTAGGTGATGAGAAAAGAGAGACTATTCAAACTTGTGAGTGATATTGCATACTTTGAATTATGAGTGTAAACAGCTTACCCCGAGAGAATTGGTGAGAATGTGAAGTAAGCTGACAGGTGAAACGGTGCTTTGAAGTGGAAGTGTGAATGATGACTTACGAAGATGGGCAGGACTTGTGGAAGGAAAAGGGAAGACGTTCGCGAATGATCTCAGTAGTGGTGGAAAGCATAAAGAATTCTGGAGAGTGATAATGAAACATTACTTGGGACAAGCAATGAGCTAAGTTTGGGGTTGTGATCAGTCACCATTTATATTGAGTTTTTATTACTGATCCGACGCAAAACAGAGACATTTGACACACTGTGCAAGCATTTATGGTACATTTCAAGTTAGTTTTATTTCCGCTATTTTATTTACGTATTTGAAATCTTTGTTATCTTTTACTTGTTTTATCTTGATTTTATGCGTAGGATAGCCGTGTTTTTGTCCGACAGATCCAGGTAGAAGAACCGGAGAATTCAGAACAGGATAGTGCGAGATTCTAGCATGCAAAGGAGCAGAAAACCCCGGTACAGGAGGCCTGACATGGTCACGTGTGTCACATGACACGGGCCGTGTCAGGGCAAGGGAAGCAAGAGAAGAAAACAGTAGCCTGACGCGGCCACCCGTGTCAGCAGACACGGGCCGTGTCAGGCAGAAATCCCAACCGTGTCATCCTTGCCATGGGCGTGTCAGGAGAAACAGTAGGCTGACACGGCCACCCGTGTTAGCTGACACGGGCTATGTCAGGCCAAGCCCAAAATTTCTAGTTTTCTCGGGCTTTTCATTCTGCTGGCTTTTTAGAGACATCCTTGGACCTGTCCAACTGCTGCTGGGAACTTTCACTATAAAAAGAGGTCTTCTGCTAAAGAAAAAATCATCTTGGAATACGAAAAAACACAGTATTGTGAAGCAATCAAGTATTATAGAGATCAAGACATTTGGAGAACTGAAGATATTCATGAGCGGGGGCGATTGAAGATCAAAGTCATCCAATTACTTGTATGTGTAATTTTTATCTTGAATTTGTTTTAAACAATATGAGTAGCTAAACCCCCCAATGCTATGGGGGTGTCCCTAATTTAGAATTGTAATGAATTTGAGTTTACATTTGCATTTATAATATTGTTTTTACGGTAACCTTTTGATGTGTTTATTGCTTTCTCGTTCAGACCAATTGAGATTGAATTGTGGTTATCAATTAGGCTGAACCGCCATTGATAAGGTTTTCATAAGGTTACTCTACAATAGATATCACCTAGGACTAGGGATACCCTGTATGAACCAGAGCATTCTTGATATTATACAGCTTAACTTCACCCTAATTGGCTGTGGACATAGGAATTAGGGTAGATTGATTAAAGGTTTTCTCACCAAGGACTTGGGACAAAATACCCTTGAGAACTGGTAGTAATTGATATTTGTTGATGCAATAGCGACTCAGAGTTGTGATAGGGATAAATCTTACACCTTCCCTGGCCTGTCATTGTTCCTTTTCCTCTATAAACCCTTATTTTCATATTTCTTAACCTTTACTTTTATTATTATATTTTTACACTCAAAAACCAAATTAATACTTTTTGTTTAATTGAATGATAATTTAAACTCAATATTAACATGCAGTCCTTGAGATCGACATTCGGGGAATTTTCCCATTATTACTCTAAAAGGCAAAATAGTACACTTGTTATTTTCCCGATCATGATGATATACCATAAATTGAATAAAAATGATAACATGTGTCATAATATATTCTGTCGCTTTATATATAATATATTATATAGATAGATGGTAGTTGTCTTAATGAGATATCACAAAATTTATTTGAACTTTATAAAATTTTTGATTGAATACTACACAAAAAGTTATAATAAAAAAATCTTTTAATATCATTTAAAACTTTAATTGAATACACCTCTTTTAATATTTTTGTTTTTCTATGAATTGCATGTTTGAATTTAGTATTTTTTTCTCTGCATTGTAAGTTTGATGATGGTTAAAGGCAAAGTTCAAAGATTTTAATCGCACGTTTAACACTTAGTATAATAACCTTTTCTGAAAGAACTATAACTAATTTTTTAGAAACATAGATAAAGCTAAATAAAAGACAAAATAACTAATTAAAATAATGCCTACTAATAATTAATTGATTAAAAAGCTAAAAAATTATTAAAAACCCAACTCAATAACATTTAAAAGTTCTAAGAACATTTTAAAAAAATAATACAAAATAAAATAACCAGTGGCGGAGCCAGATAAGAAAATTTGGGATGGCCGCTAACGTAAAATAAAGATTATAAATAAAATGTAAATAGTATTTTAAATAAAACATTAAAGTTAAAATAAATATAAAGTTAATTACTAAAAATTTAAATTACATGACTTAAAACTACCTTAAAGTAATGTTTTACGCATTCCGAGTGACTTGAAATCGTCAATAATTGACTCCGAACTAATGCTTGCATTAATCTCCCTTTCAATATATATTGTCATGCTATCTCCAAGAAACCCATCATCCATCTTGTTTCTCAACTTAGTCTTAATAATTTTCATTGCTGAAAAAGACCTCTCAGTTGTGGCCGTAGAAACGGGAAGAGTCATGATAAGACGAAGTAGTCTATCAATCAAGAAGTAAGTTTCAGCCTGTCCAGATGCAACCAAACATGAACATAGTTCTTGAATAGTTGATAAATTATTCAAGTTTGATGCTTGACGAGCAACAAATAGAAAATGTTGGAGTTGAAATTGCAAATTATTCTTCTCTTGATCACTAAAATCCATAGGATAATATTTTTCAACTAAAGAACAAATAATATCAATGCTAAAAGCTTTATATCCATCCTTAGGAGATAAAGAACAAGAAAGAGTTAACAAATTCATTGCCTGCTCACTGAATCTGCTACTCAACTCTTGTAACTGTTTGTCAATGGTAGTGAAAAAGATTTCAACTTTAAAGTAATGTTGAATTATGACTTGATTCTCTTCAAGACGGGAGCGTCCAAATCTTGTTGTTGAATGAACATCATTAAGATCAGGAATCTCAATACCATACTTTTCACAAAAAGATACCACTTTAGTAAACAATATATCCCAATCATTTTCTCTCAAACCTTCAATGAAAAAACACATAACTTGATGATCCATTCATTAGTCGATCTTGAAAATAACACAATTCTATTGAGTAAATATCAAACATTATTTGTCTTACACAATACTAAAACCTCTCTAGATAATAAATGATAGTCAAGTTCGGTACAAGCATAAGATAAAGATTAAAAAAACTCGCAATATCTATGTATATAATCTCAACATCATTCATTATTCTATTAAACTAGCATATTGTTTTTTCAATTTCAACATTAACAACCTTAGTTAGAATGCAACCACATGACTCATCTTCGTTAGTATGTAGATCTTGAGGGGTTCACCAACATTGGTGGTATCAATATTGATGGATTTTTTTTAGCCTCTTTGATTCAACCAAAAACATTTGACTACTTAAGACCCCAAAGTATTTATTCTAAATACTTGAGCTTCAATGAGTGCGAGAAAACCTTCATTATATCATCAAAGTTGGATATGAATCTCCTTTAAAAAAGGGACATTTCTTAAGAGACTCCACAACTTCTTCTTGTTCCTAAGGGTCTACCTTCTATGATGACAATCCACTCGTACATTCCAATTACACTAATATACTTGGAGATTTTCTTGTTAGTGTGTTTCCTATCTACAGATATTTGATCGTTGCACGAGTCTCGTCCATAGATAGATGTGAGAACCACATGGCCATCTATCTACAATATCAACTAACAAGTCTTCTTTTTTATATTCATACTTGCCCTTAAGAATAGCCAAATTCAAGTACCATAACAAAATTATGAATTTTAAAAGGCTACCATATGTGATATTTATTTTCAATTATATTGAGGACTTGACATAATTTCATTATTTCATTTCAACAGTTTTTTTTTTTTTGTCATTCCATATAAAAACTGATTCAAAAACGGGAACATATATGAAACCTAGAGATAAACCTTAATATTTTTAGGGATCGTTTGGTGCACGTGATATGATGCATTTATGATAGGATAAGAAATGAGATAATAACAGAATATGACAGTAGCATGATAGACATATTATATCATGTATTTAATGCACAATAAAAAGAAACACAATATAATTATTTTATTGTTTTATGTGTTTGACATATATTGTTTATTGACATCATATGATAAATATTGCATTTAAAATATAAAATTATTCTTTAAAAAAATTACATAGTTTTTTGAAATTAGTTCCAAATAAATTTTGATTTAAAAAATAAATAAATATTAAAAAAAATTAAAATCAATTAAATAAGTTTTGATAACATTTATAAAAATTCATTGACACTATCAAATAATTATTTTTTAATATAAAAAAAACACGAATAAATAAATAATTCATTGTATAAAAATAACTAATGGTAATCTTTTTGAAATTTTTAATATTAATTTTATTTTAAATATTTAAATTAATGTCAAAAATATTTATACTATATTAAATTTTATTTTATAAAGTAAATAAAAAATTTATTTTTACCTCATAACCTAGCTCAAATTTATTATATAGAATTTCAATCTAGAAAACAAAACAAAAAGAATTAAAACATGAAAAAAATTGCGAAACAATATAAAACGTAATGGAATTTGAATTTTTTAAATACCTGAAAATGCAGAATATTCGAAAGAGTAAAAGTACTCGTAGCTTTTAAGACGTTCTTCGAGTTAGAGTGGATCAGTTTCATTTTTTTTATGCAGTTTGTTGAAGTGATTTAAAATATATATATTGTATCGATAATACAACGCAAGCAGCGCCTGTAGCTCAGTGGATAGAGCGTCTGTTTCCTAAGCAGAAAGTCGTAGGTTCGACCCCTACCTGGCGCGTGACTAATGGTTTTTCTCCTTTTTTTTCTTATTTGTTTAGAGGCTATGCGCGGTACAAGTGCACGTCTATTTCCTTTCAAAGACATTCTAATTCTTTCTCTTATCCATGGTTGACAAACTGAGTCAACAAATTTTCTTTTGGGACATAGTGATTCCACAATTTTATTATTTTAAAATTATTAATTATATTTATTTATTTTACTTTATATTTATTTTATTAAGATTTGATTTTTTTTGTCTTTACAAATATATTATTATGAGTTTTATTGAGGAGATCCTAAATCTTGCGTAAGTTAGGAATAAAGTATTTGACAAAGTTTATATAGAATTACATCTCTCATCTTATAAATCGATTTCGTAAATATGAGTTAGAGAAAACTCTAATATGGTATGAGCGCATATTGATCAGACCATGGACCGTACACCTTTTGTATTCATGCACCAAATCCAAAAAGAGTATTGGACATGAGAAAGTGTATTGAGAAGATCTCAATTCCACATTAGTTTTAGATATAATATTGAAAGAGTTTATATGAAGTAACATCTTTCACTTTACAAACTGATTTTGTAAGGATGATTTAAGTCAAATTCAAATAGGTTTTAAAGAATCCAATCTAAAATGACCACCAGCCTAAAAATATTTTGGAGAATCATAGCCTTATCTTGAAGAAGTTTCTAGGAAACCATAATTATATTAGACTAAATCCAACTCTTCTAAATCTTACTCGAAAATCTGATATCCTCTTTAGGAAGAATTCCTTCACCTTGAGAGGCATCAAAGAACACTAAATATGTTGAGCTAGTCGAATAAACACTTATACTTCCATAACCAATAATCCTTGTTAAGAGAGAAAAAACAAGTTTATAGTCGATACCAATGTATCCATGAAGGAAAATTGCAATCCAAAACGTAGTGGAAATTAATGTTTTTCCTTTAGTGATCCTTAAGAATGGGCATGACCAGTGGTAGAAACCGTTACCTCTTGTGGCGATTGAAACCTTTGATACAGATCTAAGGAGTGATCACGAGCGTTGTATGGTGACAACGCCTCTACTCAGTCCACACGAACAGATTCCTTCAGTCTCAGTGCTAGCTGCTACGAATGAATGCTTTGAGTGAGTGAGAGAGAGAGAGAGAGAGAGAGAGAGAGAGAGAGAGAGAGAGAGAGAAATGAAATTTTATCAAGTGAAACGCTTCTGCACAATGGTTCTATTTATAGAACCACTTGTGTGGGATGCAAGCTAAAAAGCTCACTTAAGTGTATGTGGTCCATATCTTATGGTATACCAAAAATCACTTAAGCATGTGGTACCTTACCATATTTTGTATTCTACTTAAGTGCACCGTATCTTACGATGTTCTACAATTCACTTAAGCGCACCGTACCTTACGGTGTTCCTTTTTTACTTATCTCTCATCAATCTGTCTTTTTGTGTGTGCCCCTGTAGGTTTTTGCGATATTGGCAATTATATTAAATCACGTATTTAGCATAATAAACAGTGAGCAGTATCTACCAATACATCACTGCTACCCAAGACACGAAAATGTCATGTGATTTGACAAATCCCTTTTTGTGATAATACTTGTATGTACAATTATCCTTTTTGCCCTTGTGTCTATATTGAACACAAGGCATAAACCGTGTCATCCTTGTCCAGTTCAATATTGGGCTCTTAGACATTTATCCTATTACGTAGGATGTGCAAATTCCATCTAGGTCACTCATTATCCTTACCATGCTTCGTGGAGTACCCATCAAATGTCTTTATGGTCATCCAGTTACGGACAATGTTTGATCAGCAATAAAGCAATTGACTTAACATCTAGGATCCATAGTAGTTTCAGGTCGAATGGTGGTATACACCACTATCACCATGAGAATAACTTATGACACTTTGCTTAATATTCTATGTAGTATTCTCATAGAGGGTCAATCCTGTATAAATATTACTCATAATATTCATACTTATGTTTAAGACTTGATAACTCCTTATCCATGATCCATGAGATGTGATTGTCGGTCTATATACATAATAGTCTTAATGCTTTAATGTTATCCCACTTCATAACAAAGCTCGACTACAGATACTTTAAGAATAATGTCCTTATGTTTAATGGGATCTCATGATTAAGTCACACTTGATACATTAAACGGACTAGCTATTCTAGGGACTTTATTAAACAAACATAATAAAGAAAAAATCTTTTATTATTAATAAATAATTTGATACAAGTACCAAAAGTATTGGCCTCTAGGGCTTACACTAACAGTCCATCATATCCCATCCTCAACATAATTTCCTAATTCATTCACCAAACCACCAAACTATGAACCTCACCACTAACTTTCTATCAATTGAGACTTGGAAGAGCCTATAGACCTTTTGTCTAAGAACCAATCCATAGTAGGATCCTTGTGTGACCCGAGCAAAGAAATGTCATTCCACTAATAAGAAACTGATTGTAAACCCTTGGAACAACCATTGAGATGGGTCAAGGGCAACTGCAAACCATATCTAGATCTAAGAATATCTCGCCACGTTGCTTCTTGTCCACCCCCTAAATGATCCTCTAGTGCGAATTAAAAAGGCAAGATTAACCCATGGAATGTTTTGAACCCGAAGATCTTGTATAATATTTGTTTTACACGCCTATGACAAACAAATTCAAGTGATATTATTATCCCTCTTAGAACCATGCAAAGGAAATTCCTTTGCAATCTCATACGGCATTATGAGATGTACCTTCATGAAAAGAGGGAGAAAATAGGGATAAAGTGTAAGACAAAGTTGTTCAATAAAACTATCCTGCTAAGGCAAAAAAATATATTGATATAAGAAGCTAGCATGTTAGAGACAAATGTAATAATTGTCTTCCAAGTAATCTCTTTTTGAGGGCCAACCTCGATCGAAAAATCAAAATACTTAAACATAAGTGATGACACCCTATAGTTTAAGAATCATTCTACCAACCTTGAGAAAGCATTGAGCATTTTTAAATTAAGAACAAAAATCTTGGTGCAATTAACTTGAAGGCCCGACGCAAATTCAAGCACAGAAGAACGTCTTGAGAGCCTAAAGATTTTCCATGGACACCTCTCCTAAGAAAAATGTGCCATCCACATACTAGAGGCGAGAGACAACAATGCTAGGATTACCCAATTTCAAACCCCTCATACAAACTCAGCATCTCCGCTTGCATGATCGACAAACTCAACTCCTCAGCAACCAAGAGAAACATAAAAGTTCTAGAAGTTATAGATACAGGTTCTTGCGATTTCAGAACAAAATCTCCGACTTAACAATCTGTAACCTCCTCAGATCATCGAACTGAGAGCATTTCAAGCCGAATACGGAGATCCGTCACATTTAATTCATGCGATTACTGTTTCAATGGTGATTCTCCTGGTCTCTAGATCTATGATTTCCCTTGGGAACTCCACGAAGAAGAAGGAGAAAGGATCCTATATCCAGATCTAGATTCACGATGGAAACATCAAAAAGTGAAGGCGAGTTCATTGAATATAACCCCAAAGATTAATGTTCCATCTCCCGATCTAACACCACTGATGTATCCCTCTACCAACATCGAAGATACAATGAGTTCATAGCTAATGGCGCCCAAATACGGCGAGTACATTATTCACGTCGTGCACCGATCAAATACGGGGGTGCCTATTATGACACCCTAAGCCCTAGATCTCTTTTTTTTATAAATTGAGAAATAAATTATATAAAAAATAACATATAAAATAAAGGGTATCACACATTACTCATACCATACATTAGCAAATTCCCATACTTGGGTAATATGTTGAAGATTCGCAATAAACCATCGAAAAATAATAATATTCTTTTAAAAACAACCTCATCCTTGATGTCACTATATCATAACTTTATTTAGACTTAATCCCTAAATGAATAACATATGACAGTAGCATAACACACAAAACTAAGATGGCCTTCTACATCATCGCCACTGGATCGCCTAAAAACAACTACTTTTCAGTCTCATCCTGAGGGTATCCTGCTCAGAGGTATATCATGCAAACAAGAAAGCAAATGGGGGGATACATTTTACAAAAATAAACGGTATATAAATGACAAGGTAGTACAACGCAAACATTCACAATAATCATTACAATGTAACAAATATCATGTTAATTAATACAATCACACATCGATGCACATGAATACTATACAATGCACGTTAATCTCTTCTCTGTATACATGTGGTACCAAACACTGGACTCATATTATATTCATGGAAGTACATGCAGGCTATGCTTCATACCACAACTCTCTCCTAGAAGTCCATAGACCTATAATGTCTAGGAGTACACGCAGACTACATTCGTACCATGTCACTCTCTCGAGTTCCAACACTTATGATTACATATGAGCTACATCTTTACTACGAAACTCTCCTAGTTATCCGTAGACCTACAATTCCTATGAGTACATACGAGCTACATCCGTACTACAACACTTATTTAAGTTTTACAGTTTAGGAATACATATGAGTTACACTTGTTGTTAATACCTTAGGATTGACATTAATTTTATAAAACAAATAATGTAATCATCTCTGTTGTTTTAATATGTTGGGTTGAAGAAGTTCAACATCTGGACCAACATGTCATGTACGATGTCACGACATCATGCCTGTGACATCGTACATGTGTAGAAAACTGAATTAATTAATTCAGTATATATTCTGGGATTAGTAAGGATATTTGGTGAATATCCTAGCTCCCATGTGGAGGTCTTAAAGACTCAATCAGAACATATATATAGGCTCAAAATAAGGAGATATATATGGAGAGATTTTAGGATTGAAGACCTTGTTTGTAGCAGAAATTTTCTGCTGTATTTGTAACAGCAAAGAACAAGTTTGCTGCGATTTCTGAAGGCCCAAATCCAGTTGGGTGATTAGGTTATAAATAGCATATTGTAACCTAGTTTTTGTAAGCCTCATAGAATGAAAATTTAGGGGTGTGTGTGAGGTAAACCTCCCAATCTGTGGGAAGGTTACCATGTGTTTCTCAGTGGTAAAAGCTGAGAGTATTTGTAACTCAAAGCCTGTAGGCAAGAGTGATTATGTTCTTGAATGAAGTTGTGAAGCAAGTTCAAGGTGTTTGAACATTACATTGTATTTGTAGTGATAGGAATGGAAACTGGAGGTTTCTATCTAGGAGTTCCTAGGTATAGATTGCATTGGGTATGGATTAAGTGAAGAGTTATAAATGGGGGAGTTTAACTCTAAATTAATACTGCTGATAGTGGATCTTCTTCCTGGCTTGGTAGCCCCCAGATGTAGGTCATGTTGGACCGAACTGGGTAAACAATTCTCCGTGTTTGTTTTCCTTCTGCATGTTATAATCCTGTCTGCCATAACTCAGGTTGTATTGCAGTCTGCTAACCAAGATGATAACAGACATGGTACATATCCTTCTGTGTGAATGTCAATCAGAATGTTTTAACATTCATCACTGACCGCATATACTGAACTTTAGGCATGGTGATCTTAGTTCAGTATTTAAGTAAGTCTGATCCTCAAAAGGATAACAGACCTGGCCAAAGGATCATAGTGAAACTGTCAAACTGGATGTCTTGACAGTTGTTCATGTAGGCTGATACTGGAGTAGAGACTGGTTAGTCTTTTACAGTATAGCAAAGTCAGCACAGTCAGGTTTCAAGAACATAACAGAGTCAGCATGAGGAATATGTTCTGGATGTCAACCTGAATATTGTAACATTCACACCTGACTGCTTGGGCTAAATTGTGGATAATTAGTTTTTCTGTTTCAGTAGTTTTCTCAGGCTAATTTAAGGAATCCAACAGCTGAGCTAAAATTCAGGAAAATAACAACTAACCTATAATTAATGAAACTAACAACTAGCACATTTGTCAGCTCCCTAATGTGTGGAAATTAGGTTACCTTGTTTGACTTGTAGGTTAGGATACACCAGTACTAAGCCAGCAAATTGAAATACAGTACCAGGTGATGTGCAATTCAATATTGATATATCATGCCGATAACTATCCAAACACAACAGAAGTAAGTATGGTGTTTGATCTCTGTTGTGTCTCTGTACTAGAAGGACAGAACTAAATGTTCTTTCATTCTAAGGTAATACAGTAGCAGAAGTTGTGACTACTGTGAAAGCGTGCTTGAGTACAGGGTTTTAATTTGTATAACTGTCTTGCTGTATTAGTTACAATGTTGGATCAGATGTCATGACTTTTAGTAGAACATCTGAATTCTGACTACACCAGAATCTGAATTCTGACTACACCAGAATTTCAATTGGTATCAGAGCAGGCATCCTGTTCTGTTTCTGGATGAGATCCATGGCTGATACTTTCTGGTATCTGGCAAGAAGTTATGTTAGTACTGGTGTTGGAACCTGAAGATGGTTTTGTGGTTTCCCTGAATGGTCCCTTGAAGTAGGTGGATGGACTATTCATGACAGGAACTGTGTGCACCTGCCTCTGGAGATTGGCAATTGGCCTTTGTGTGGGACAGCTGTGCAAGTATTGAATCATATTCAAACTTGGTATGTTCTTGGAGGCTGATCTGATGAAGTGTGTGTTCATTGGTTGAGTTGTATTATGATTTCCGCTGCATAATACCTGGCAAAACTCAAACTTTGATGTAGTTTCCCCCATGTGGATGAAAGGCTGCTGTATTCAAGATTTCATCATATTCTACTGAATATGTCAAAGATACTTGAGTCTTATCAAGTCCACTCTTCTTGGTAAGAATCATCTGATCACTGATTCTTGTACTCTCCTGGGTAGTGCATATGAAGACCTTGAAAACTTTCAAGGAGGGTTTGTTTCAAGGAGGTTAAACTAATGTTCTATGTGATGTTAGAACATGCTGTTCAACAAGTAGGCAGCTACTGGTTGAAGAACAGATGTGTTTAGGTGTCAAACAAAGGGATACCTTGGTTTGAAACCTACTCCTGACCTGGAAGAGGAGACATATGTGTGTGCTAAGTTGACAAGGGTAGGGTCAACTGTGTGTGTGCTCAAGAAGGCCACTTTTAGAAGTCTGATCTCTAGAAGTGGAGCTGGTTGAAATGTGACACTGTGCAATCCCCGCTGTGTGCCTTATTTCTGTAGATTGATCAGGGTTGGATAGTTGTAACCTGACTGCTATTCCATTTAAGAGGATTGGGACCATGAATCTTGTTATTCAAACACCACGATCAGAAGTGGCAGTTCTTTCAAGGAGTGAGAATATGAAGATTCAGAGGTTGGTTGAGGTAGTATGCTCTGGCAATGCATATCTACTATGGACTAGTGTTGTTGTCTTTCACTAGTACTTATGGTCAGCTGAAGTCTGATTGGTGTGATTGGAGTATGTCTAGGTATAACTCATAGAGTTAGGTGCCACTGGTAGGGATGGTGTATGTCATGTTGAGACATGTCTGTACAATGCCTGGATATTGGTGTGAAGTTTCCATGATTGTTAATTTGAGGGGGAGTTTTGGTTAACCTCCTCACATTTGGTCAGCCTAGGGTCTGGTTGGCTGTTGACCTGTGTCACATGGGTTCTGGTGGTGGTGTGACACATGTGCAAGGAAGAATTCATCTCTCTCATTCCTAAGGGTGAATTTAATCTGAGAAGATTTTCAACACTATTGAAGTACTTGCAAGCAGAAGATGTTGACACTAGAAGAGTATTTTCAAAGTAGTCTTATGGTGGAAGTATCTGAAAGGAATATTGGGAAAGGATTTAAGATCAATGTCAACTTGTGCCAAGTACAAGTATGTAATTGATTATCCTTGGAGCTCAAGATAACTGATGTTCTTAAAGATGTTGGAACATCTCTTCTTCAAGACTCTGTGCAGAATCACAGGAAGGATAGTACATGGGTTTATGATCTATCTCTTTGGTGGCAGCAAAAGCATATGATCTCTGAAAAGGTTTCCTGGCAAGAAACATGATTCAGCCTTGGTATGTACAAGAAGAAGAAGACATCATAGTCTTGATGGTGGTTACTTGGATCAGTTTATTTCTGATCTAGGTAAGGAAGTGCATTAGCTTATGCACACTGTGGAGTCAAGAACAAGTGGCAGCAGTCTTGACATCATGGAAACAGCCTTGCTTTAGGATGTGGAATCCTTGGTATAGCTGAAGGGTTAGTTTCTAACTGGTCCTTCTGAAGACTCATGCATCAGAGTGTCTGATGTCTTTGGAGAAGAAGCAGGGATTCATCAAGGTGTGAGCTTGGATGACTTAACTGCAAACCTGCAGGATGGAGGTTGTTTACTCAAACTTGGTTCCACAATCAAGTCTATGAGAACATTGAACTCTTGTTCTGTGAAGGGAGGAAGTTCGTTCAAGTGGCAGAAGAAGGAGCTGAATTCAACAACTAGATGTCAAAACACAATGTTGTGACATTTGGTTCAACATCAGATTCTTAGTTGGTGAAGTGACACATCAACTTGAGAAAGAAGGGTCTACAGGGTTGTAGATTGGATACTTCAAAAAGGTCGTTCTTGTTGCAGTTCTTTGGAGTTGCTGGATAGAAAGGATGTTGCATGTTCATGTCTTAGAAAATCTAAGTTTTGTTCAACATGTAGCTTGAAGTTCAAGTCTCACTTGGAAGGTCAGAATATCTTTGGGAGAGGTCTGATAAACGTGGAGAGGTCAAAGAATGGCATTTGACTTTTTCATATGAGGATTCATGAAGGAGGTAATCAACCAGTGGCATTTGGTCTATCTCAGAAGTGAGTTCGAAGAATCAAGATAATCCACATATGGCAGCTGATTATTCTTGAGGAAAGTCTGAGATAAATTACTTTTGAGCAGAAAAGTAGTAAGTTGAAGACAAAATGAGGTGTTTTCTATTCATCTCTTGGAGCTTGCGGTAGGAGTTCTGAGCTATCTATGGAAGATTATCTCTTGTAATGGGATGAAAATGTATATGTCCCAATTTATGTCTGGGTTCTTCTTGATCAAGCTGGTGACTCAGTGATATCTGAAGACTATCAGATGGTGTTCCTTGTTATGTTGTGAAGGATGTCCCAGCTGATGTTAGAACATCTTGTGAAGGGGTCTTCTGTTCTGGTCAGAAGAGAGAGTGACATAGAGTGTGGATGTGGTCAGCCAAGAGGGTTGAACAGAGGGGGTACTCTTGAAGACGTGAAGATGCGTCTTATGTTTTCCATTCATCAAGTGGTCTGGATTCTCTTTGAATCAGGTAGTATGTGAAGGTCCAACTTTGGGGTGTTGGATATGCTCATGTGTGACCTCCAAGTTTCAAGAGGAGAGCAGGTTGTCCATGACATGGGGAGTTTTGTCATCAAGCTTGTGGTCTACGTATTCTCAGATAACTAGGTATGGCACCTTGTCAGTTATCAGGATGCTGTGATGTATGTCAAGGCTGAGTGAGCAGAAGAATGTCTGACCGGATGTCATGACATTGCCCTGGACAATGCTGTCAATTTCTTCTGAATCTTAAAGTCATTAGGAATTATAAGGGTGATGTGTCTAATTCTGATAAATCAGAATAAGCCTGATGGCTACAGCTGTGTGGTACAGGGGGAGTAACCATCTGCTGAAGTGTGGGAATTTGGCTGTAGCAGTGCCAGATGTCAAGTCTCTACTGGAGGTATGACAGGGGTCTTGGAAAAAGCCGCGTGGAATGTTAAGACATCGCGTGCAACGTGTCTGACTGCATATATGGAATAGTCTCCATGCACTGGAACTGCTGTTTTGGAAAAGAAACAGTCAAGAGCTATAAAAGGTATTCAAAGATAGTCTGAGATTTTGTTGGTGATTCTCTGACTGTTTCTCAGCAAAAATTAATGAATCATGACCAAGCATTTATTCCTACCGTTAATTCCTAAGCACGGGCTGGACTATTTAAAGGATGTAATAGCCCTCTTCTTCTCACAAGAGAAACACTCCATTCCCTCAGAATCATGGGGTATGTTAAGGTTTGGGCAAGCTGCGCCTGGATCTGGTTTTGTGAGGGGTGCCTTTACAAATGTTTAGCTAAAAAGGGGGAGAGAAATACAGTCTTGGGGTTGAGAATGTACCAGAAGCAAGCTAATTGTGGTAGCAAACAGAAGTTGGTGTCAGGCACAAAATCCACCAACTGGGTATAGCACTTGTGTCTTGTGATCTGAGTTAAGAGGACAGTTGTGTCTTGTGATCTGAGTTACATTATCTATGTACTCAGCATTACATATTCTTCCGGAAGCTCTCCTGTTGAGGGAAAGGGTTCTGGTATAACTGATCCGTGTTCCTCTACTTCATCATGTACACCAACCTTGGTGTTTGTGGTGGTGGAGTCAATGACAGAGATGAAGAGCATACCCATAATGGGATGTTTTGTCCAGTGTAATGTTTATTTGTTTTAGCTAAAATTTGCCAAAGGGGGAGATTGTTAATACCTTAGGATTGACATTAATTTTGTAAAACAAATAATGTAATCATCTCTGTTGTTTTAATATGTTGGGTTGAAGAAGTTCAACATCTGGACCAACATGTCATGTACGATGTCACGACATCATGCCTGTGACATCGTACATGTGTAGAAAACTGAATTAATTAATTCAGTATATATTCTGGGATTAGTAAGGATATTTGGTGAATATCCTAGCTCCCATGTGGAGGTCTTAAAGACTCAATCAGAACATATATATAGGCTCAAAATAAGGAGATATATATGGAGAGATTTTAGGATTGAAGACCTTGTTTGTAGCAGAAATTTTCTGCTGTATTTGTAACAGCAAAGAACAAGTTTGCTGCGATTTTTGAAGGCCCAAATCCAGTTGGGTGATTAGGTTATAAATAGCATATTGTAACCTAGTTTTTGTAAGCCTCATAGAATGAAAATTTAGGGGTGTGTGTGAGGTAAACCTCCCAATCTGTGGGAAGGTTACCATGTGTTTCTCAGTGGTAAAAGCTGAGAGTATTTGTAACTCAAAGCCTGTAGGAAAGAGTGATTATGTTCTTGAATGAAGCTGTGAAGCAAGTTCAAGGTGTTTGAACATTACATTGTATTTGTAGTGATAGGAATGGAAACTGGAGGTTTCTATCTAGGAGTTCCTAGGTATAGATTGCATTGGGTATGTTTAAGTGAAGAGTTGTAAACGGGGGAGTTTAACTCTGAATTAATACTGTTGATAGTGGATCTTCTTCCTGGCTCGGTAGCCCCCAGATGTAGGTCATGTTGGACCGAACTGGGTAAACAATTCTCCGTGTTTGTTTTCCTTCTGCATGTTATAATCCTGTCTGCCATAACTCAGGTTGTATTGCAGTCTGCTAACCAAGATGATAACAGACCTGGTACATATCCTTCTGTGTGAATGTCAATCAGAATGTTTTAACATTCATCACTGACCGCATATACTGAACTTTAGGCATGGTGATCTTAGTTCAGTATTTAAGTAAGTCTGATCCTCAAAAGGATAACAGACCTGGCCAAAGGATCATAGTGAAACTGTCAAACTAGATGTCTTGACAGTTGTTCATGTAGGCTGATACTGGAGTAGAGACTGGTTAGTCTTTTACAGTATAGCAAAGTCAACACAGTCAGGTTTCAAGAACATAACAGAGTCAGCATGAGGAATATGTTCTGGATGTCAACCTGAATGTTGTAACATTCGCACCTGACTGCTTGGGCTAAATTGTAGGATAATTAGTTTTTCTGTTTCAGTAGTTTTCTCAGGCTAATTTAAGGAATCCAACAGCTGAGCTAAAATTCAGGAAAATAACAACTAACCTACAATTAATGAAACTAACAACTAGCACATTTGTCAGCTCCCTAATGTGTGGAAATTAGGTTACCTTGTTTGACTTGTAGGTTAGGATACACCAGTACTAAGCCAGCAAATTGAAATACAGTAACAGGTGATGTGCAATTCAATATTGATATATCATGCTGATAACTATCCAAACACAGTAGAAGTAAGTATGGTGTTTGATCTTTGTTGTGTCTCTGTACTAGAAGGACAGAACTAAATGTTCTTTCATTCTAAGGTAATACAGTAGTAGAAGTTGTGACTACTGTGAAAGCGTGCTTGAGTACAGGGTTTTAATTTGTATAACTGTCTTGCTGTATTAGTTACAATGTTGGATCAGATGTCATGACTTTTAGTAGAACATCTGAATTCTGACTACACCAGAATCTGAATTCTGACTACACCAGAATTTCACTTGTACTACAACACTCTCCTAGATATTCGTAAACCTGCAATGCCTAGGAGTACATGCAAGCTACGATGTACTACAACACTCCCTTAAACTGGACCTACTTCAACACTATTATAATACATAAATAAACATTAAAAATAATCCTCCCAAACCTCATTCCTCTTTGAAACACATTTGTTTTTATTTCCACATATGGGCTTCATAATAATCTCTTTGGAACATAATTTCATCAGTGTCACATAAAGACTTTGCATCGGTTTATCACATAAGCAATTCACATAGATTTATATCAATCATTTACAACTTAACACAATTATACTGATACAATAGTATCATTAACCTTTATCACAAGAAATGTTATTGTATTATCTTTCAATCGTAACCGACTGCACTCCAAACAAACTTACGAATCTCAAGTCACGCGTGAAACAAGACAACCAATATCGGTTGAGACTTGACTATGCTTCAGGTATAATAACCAAATAACTTAAACTTATGTAGTGATCCTAGACCCATTTAATCATTTCAACATAAAGTTTATTTCATTATCTATCCAATGCAACCGACCGCACTTCAAATGATCTTACGAAACCCAAGCTACGCATAAAACAAGACAACCAATACCAATTGAGACTTAACTACGCTTATGTCGTTATTTAATCCTGTTATAGTTTCTAAAGTGTGTGGATGCGCACATATTATATTATTTTGTCTATACAAACTTCTGCTGTTGTTCGTCAACTTCTGAACTGGTTTTTGTAGTTATCCTACTTACATGTTCAATTTAGGTGTGTTATCTATATGGTCTAAGCGTCTAGATTTCATATTTTGTGTATGCTATGTGATTGTGTGATTCAATAATGTCATTCTTATACATGTGTGTTATAATGTTGTGCGTAAAATTGTTGAGTATCTGTATAGTAAATGCATTATGTGTATGTACAAAATAATATAAGTAAACACACAATAATAAAGCACTGAGTACATAATGCAAAACTATAAACAATAAGAATAATATCATACAACATCTTGCATAACTACAAAATACAAAATGCAAGCATGCAATCACACATGACTACAAGTTGGATAATAGTAGTTGCATTGCAATTGTGCTTTAATAGGGTATTCTGAAACACAATAATTGTGCAACAATACTATATGACCGATGCAACAATATTGAAAACTATACATAATGAGCATATTAAACCACAACTTAATATCACACACTAACACATAAATAAAATTAATATCATAAGATCATGTTATAATCAAGGCACAAACTAACGTACTTCAAGAGAAAAACACAAACATTGAGACTTAACGATAAATGTTACCGCGGTTGAAAAATTACAGAGTCGCCACTATCTTTTTTTCATTCCTAAGGAATAGGGAAATAATGATAAAACATGATGTTAAGGATGAGACCTAGGGTTCGTGCATCGGTTAAGCAAGAGTAAGGTGTTAGGCACCCCTTACTTTCATTATATTAAATGTGAATCTTCTATAGTTCTACGGTTTATTTTGCTTGTCTAAGAGATGTTTGTTTATTTATTCTTGCCTAGTTACTTATTTATTTATTTACAAGAAAATTATTTTATTATTATATTAATTTTAAGAAAAGAATTGATTTAATTACAAAGCGACCAAAAAAGTTTTTTTTATAATTGTACTCACTAGAGTGTTTCAACTTTATGCCTACGTACCCGCAAATGTTATGAGGGATCAAAGTACCGTGGTCCGGGCAGAAAATATTTGTTTGTTTGTTATTTTTAGATTTTGAAATTTCTCAAACGCATAAGGGACAGAGAAATGTTTGATTTGAAAATGTTTCAATGCACAGAGGCAAGGGTAGAGGACTTAAGGTTTGAATGATAGATTGATTTTAATTAGATTTTAGTTGATTGAAAAAAAAGTGATATGATTAGTTTAACTTAAAAATTAGGTTACACAATACCTACATAGTTGTAAGAATATTGAATAATAGAATTTAGAAAAGTTAATATCAAAAGATTGATAAATGTTATATTTTTAATATCTTAACCCTAATTATTAATTACTCTAACCTTATTCTAAAATAAGAATCCTAATTAATTAATATTAATTAATTAATTATTTAATTAACTAATATTAATATTACTTATTTGTATTTTTTATTATGTTAATGATTATACTGGAACTAATTAACTTATAAATAATTTTTTGTTAACCTAATTATTTTCTAACTATGCTAACTAAGTCTTAAATCCTAAATAATAATTAAAATAAATGATATAAATAAGAAAATAAAATAAAAATTCTAGGGGGTGCCAAATTAACTATACTAGCAACTGGGCTCTTGGCTGGGGTGTGTTAGAGGAGCTATAAGTTGATGGTGTAGATATATCTTTTATTGTAGTAATATATTCTAGTTTTTAATTGTATTTGTAATCTTATAGAAGTTTGAATTTTAAGATATAATTTTTTCGTATATGTGATGACATTTATTATAATCTTTTGGTGTAAGTACATGATGTATGGTATTAAAAAAATTAATTCAGGTTACAAAAAAAAAGGTTGACTTATTATTAGTGTAAAAAAATTAATTTACATTTTTTTAGAAATTTGCTTTATATAATTTAGTTATCAAGAGTTGTTTATAAATTTGACAGAAATAAAAATTGATAAAGAAAAAGATTTGCTTTATGATTTTTAGTAAAAATGGTGATATAGTTTTTGATTTGAATTAATTAAAAATGATTTTTCTTTGTGAGTTTTTTTATAATAATTACAATTGCAATTAAAAATTAACTATTAGAACAGGAAAAAAACAAATAAAACTCAATGTCAACATAATCCATAACCAAACAATATAGACATCAAACAAAATATAGACAATTTTTATCTAATGCAGTAACGGAAAATTGACCTATGAGGAGGAGGTTGTCCCCGGTAAAAAAAAGTGAAATTCTCATTTTCTCTTACTCTTCGCATTTTTTTTCCGTTCTGATCTTCTCCTAATTCCTCTTCTTTGCTCGCCTTTTTGAAAATATCGATGAAGATGAAGAGAGAGACTTTTAGGGTTTTAGTGTTGTTGTTCTTCGATGTGAAGAGCAACAACTTTTAAGGAGTGAATTTGTGAATTGTGGATGGAAAAAAGTGTATTTGTGTTATTTATAGATAAGAATTATGTCAAAAAATTGAATGAGATTTGTCTATTTTTAGAATGATTTCATCTGACCTGATTTTATCAATTTCTTAAAGGCCAAGTCAATGAATCGGGATGGATTCATGGCCTTTATGAATAAGTTGAATAAAAATAAATTTTAATTATAAAAAATAATGTGATAAATGCAATGATTTTGATTTTTTTGATTTTATACTAATTATTTTGATTTTCTTAGATTAAAATTATAAAAAAAATGAATATTATATAATAATTATTAAAAAAAAATAATCAAAAATTCAAAAATAAATAAAAATAAAAAAAGTAGAATTTTAATTATAAAATAAAACATAAAAAGGAGAAAAACTCTAAAAGTGGGGAAAGTGAGATTCGAACCCAAAACCTTTTCTTTGTAATTCCTTACACATGTTCTTCTATCAATTATGACATTTCATTTATTCAAAATAAAGTGACAATAGAAAACATATGAAGGGTAGGAAGAATATGGGGTACAACAACTGCCCTTATTTAATCAGCTTCAAACCGAGATGATGATGATGGTGAGTCTTTATCTTCTTGGGAGGAGATGATTAAATATATAAAGGATCCTAATTTTTACCATGGAGTTAGTAGACTCTAGGGATTAGATAAGATTTATCAACCCTTGATGCCCTATTGGTATCCAAACCAACCTTAGATGAAACCCTTGATGATACCCTATTGATTAGTTTTAACCTATCCGGGCAAAACTTGCATACAATTTTCCTTATCATCTGATCATTTTACCGAATCGGGTAGGACTCTGACGATCCTCCTGTCATTATGATTCCTATGATCATTCGATCATTTTATAGAATCGAGGTAGGACTTTGATGATCCTTTGGTTGTTACTTCATTTGATCATCCGGTCATTTTATGGAATTTTGGTAAGACTATGATGATCCTCCGGTCGTTGCTTCCTATGATCATCCGATCATTTTGGAATTTTGGTAGGACTCTGACGATCCTCCGGTCGTTATAATTTCTATGATCATCCGATCATTTTATGGAATCAAGGTAGAATTCTGACGATCCTTTGGTTGTTTCTTCCTATGATCATTCAATCATTTTACGGAATTTTGGTAGGACTCTGACGATCCTCCGATTGTTGCAATTCCTATGATCATCCGATCATTTTGGAATTTTGGTAGGACTCTGACGATCCTCTAGTCATTATAATTCATATGATCATTCGATCATTTTATGGAATCAAGGTAGGACTCTAACGATCCTCTGGTCGTTGTTTAAAGAAACCCTGGTGGAACCTTTTGTATTTGATGAAACTTATCTCGTGTTTGGGATAGGTTGCTAAGCTGGGGATGTGAAAGATGAACACATGCTCACTGGTTGATAATGATCATTCAGGATAACCGGTTTAATGGATGTGTTCTTTTGGAAGACTCACTGTGAGTGAGCTTGATAGGTGAATCCTTTGACAAAAGGCGCTTGTGAAAATGTTACTTACTGGAGAAGGCCAATAAGCATTCTTACTTGGAAATTGTATTGGTATAGCTGGGGATTGAGAATTCAATTGTCATCGGTATAAGACTCGATGTTAAATAGATCATTATTGGCAAGAAAACTGATGTAATCCCCGAGAATAGTGAATTGTATAAGAACTGTAAAACAAGATGACTAATGGTGTAAGAACCGTAAAATGAAATGGAAAACAATATAAGAACCATAAAATAACAACAAACGGTGTAAGAACTGTAAAAAACGGTGTAAGAACCAAAGTGGCTGGATGACAACGGTGTAAGAACCAAAGTGACTGGATGATAACGATGTAAGAACCAAAGTGACTGGATGACAATGGTGTAAGAATCGAAGTGGCTGGATGACAACGGTGTAAGAACCAAAGTGGATGAATGACAACGGCATAAGAACCGAAGTGAACATTGGTGTAAGAACCAGAAATAAGAATGACAACAATGTAAGAACCAAAGTGAGAATGCCAACCGTGTAAGAACCAAAGTGAGAATGAAAATGGTGTAAGAACCAAAGTGAATAATGGTGTAGGAACCGAAGTAAAAAGAACAACATTGTGTCATGATGCTTGAATTCCTAGGGAGAGATCCCCATTGGGACTCCGTGTGGATTCTTAGTCACTACCGTGGTACTCTAGAAATAAAGGTATCATGTATATGACCAGAGAAAAGAGCAAGAACTTCAGCTGGGGAGTTCCCTGAGAAAGAACGGAGTAAGAAGGAGATTGATAGAAGAACTCGACGTCTCTATTGGGGAAGAATGGTGTCATATAATATGACTATCTAATGGGGAATAAGATTCTAGGCGAGGTTCCCTAAAGAGAGCGAGTGCTGAGGAAAGTCCTAAGAAATCCCTGCAAGGATTTGGTGAGGGAATTATATACCATTAGGGCATACCAGGGACAATGTTGCTAAGTATTTTCTACTTGGGGAATGAGTTCCAAGGATACTTGATGGTGGGATTGTCCCTAATACCGACCTACTGGAATGTATAACGAGAAAAGAGCTAGGGAGAAGCTTGGACGAAAGTCTATCGCTGATTTAGCTAGGAATTAATCCAGACTATTATGATGAGTCCAGAGTCTCAGCCCATGCTATGTATCTATGTTATGTATGCATGTTACGCTATGTTATGTATGCATGTTTAGAGTTTGTATGGCATAATTCTCCATATCCCTGGATATGATACGCATGATATGATGCACACATGCGAAGTTATGGATTAAATGCATGGGCTAATTGATGATTTTCTTTCCAGGCGAGAACTGGTCTTGAACTGATTTGACTTCCAGGTGATAACCGAACTTAAACATGGATTTCCAGGGGGAAACTATGCTTAGTCAGCTGAGAACCGAGCTTTGAGATGGTTTTCCAGACGATAACTAGGTTTGAAATGATTTTCCATACTGGATCTGAGTTTGATATGATTTTCTAGACTGGAATTGAGCTTGAAATAATTTCCCAGACTGGAACTGGGTTTTGAAATAGGTGGGAACTGAGCTTGATTTAATTGGTGGATGAGAAAAAACCTTGAAAATTGATCTTCAAATAAGAAGTGACTACTAGACGAGAGCTGGTTTTGAAAAATGACTGACATAAGGGAACTGGACTGAACTACCACACATGAACTAGATTTGATTTATCTGTCAGACGAGAACTAACTTAGAACTATATTTCTTGATAGGAACTAGAGACAGTCAGACGGGAATTGACTTGAATTGCCATACATTGTCGGACTTTGAAGTGCCAACAAGGATTGGGCTTTGAAGGACCTGAATGACATAGTACTGGCGACAGTCAGTCTTCGGGAATGAGGGTGAGAGCCACATATGGATCTTGCTATACATGATAATTGAATGTGCTTTTATGTCTGAAGATGATTGATGCATGCAATGTATTAATCTTGGGTTGCACCGCTGAAGACTGGGCCATTTGTAGGTATTAAGTGCCAAGCAAGGTTGGGATTTTGTGAGATGTCAACCAAAGTTGGTGTTTTTGGGTGATTGCCAAGTGAGGTTGGGCTTTATGAGGAAGCCGAATTCATGTTGTGGGTGTTGGTTCTAAGTGTTGGTAGCAATTTTGGTAAAACAAAGTGTGTTCACAAGATGTTGCATGTGATATCTTAACTTAAGATATCTATGTACCTGCTGGAGTTTAAATGGAAAACATCATTATGCAAAATTGTTTTAGGATGTCATACACGATGTCATGACATCTGATATTATGTACCTACTGAAAATTATAAGAGGAATTATGCAATTATGCAGGATTGTTCCAGGATGTCAGACCCGATGTCATGACATCATGTACACAGAACATTCAGTGTGAATGTTATGTATTTTGTGATTGCGCATTTAATGGAAATCTATGTATGATTGAAGATCTGATTTGCAGGCGCATTCAATCATTGATAACAACCTGATTTACTTATTTTCAAAGGAGATCTGACTAGCTGTCATGAGAAGATTTAATTGGAAAATAGTTTAGGGTTTTCAAGATGTCCAAGCCCAGCTGAAAGCTTCTATAAAAAGGGACTTGGAAGACCTGATTTGAAACACAACCAATACTGAGCGAAATATTGAGAGAATATAAGGGTTTGTGTCTTGTTTAGTCGTGAGACTTGTAAGCCATTCAATTCATCCATAGATGATTGAATTGGTCTGATTTGTGGGTTGTAATTTGTCACTCTAAGCTTGTAAGCAAGAGTGTGTGTCTACTTGATCAAAGCTGTTAAGCAAGATCAAGTGTGTGCCTACTTGATCAAAGCTGTTAAGCAAGATCAAGTGTGTATCTACTTGATTGAAACTGTGAAGGAAAATCAAGTGTGTGTTATTGAAAAGCGTCTTCTTTTCACAAGGAATTGTTGTTTAAAATCACAGGTGTGATTGAAGGGAAGTGAGTGGGTTCTCATATCTAAGAGTGCTTAGGTAGAAATTGCACGGGTAGAGATTAGGTGAGAAAGACTGTAACTTGTTGAAGTGTACGGAGAGTCTTTGAACTGATTCTATTTTAGTGGATTTCCTTCCTGGCTTGGTAGCCCCCAGATGTAGGTGAGTTGGACCGAACTGGGTTAACAATTGCTTGTGTCTCTTGCATTACTATTCTTTATCTTTATCCTGTTTGTTTCACTCAGATATTAGTGTTGTGACATTACCTTCGACATCTCATATCTGATACAAGAATTTCAATTGGTATCAGAGCAGACATCCTGCTCTGGTTTTGGGTGAGATCTAGGGACAATACTTTTTGGTACTATGGAGAGAGATGGAGGATCTGTCCACAGGCCACCAATTTTGGATGGATCTAACTATGACTATTGGAAACCTCGAATGGTAGCTTTCCTAAAATCTCTTGATAATAAGGCTTGGAAGGCTGTGTTAACAGGCTGGGTACATCCTGTAATTACTAAAGAAAGAGAAGCCACAACTGATAAGAAACCTGAAGAACAATGGTCCAAGGAGGAGGATGATCTAGCCCTTGGAAACTCTAAAGCATTGAATGCAATATTCAATGGAGTAGGCAAGAATATTTTCAGGTTGGTAAACAACTGTGAAGTGGCTAAAGATGCTTGGGACATTCTCAATACCACTCATGAAGGCACCTCTAGAGTAAAGATGTCTAGACTACAGCTGCTCACCTCCAAGTTTGAAAATTTAAGGATGAAAGAAGATGAAAATATTCATGAATTTCATATGAGTATCCTTGAAATTGCTAATGCCTCAGGAGCCTTGGGAGAGAAGATGTCAGATGAAAAACTGGTAAGAAAAATACTCAGGTCACTCCCTAAGAGATTTGCTATGAAGGTGATTGCCATAGAAGAGTCTCAAGACATCTCCACCATGAGAGTTGATAAGCTAATTGGTTCTCTACAAACATTTGAGGTGGGATTGAATGATGGTTCTGAAAAGAAAACAAAAGCATGACCTTCATGTCAAACACAAAAGGGGAAAATAGTCAGGATGTTGATGAAGATTTGGCCAATGAAGTAGCAATGCTGGGAAGACAGTTCAACAGACTATTGAAAAAGATGGATGTAAGATCTAAGGCTAATGTCAAGAACATCTCATCAGACATCAGTAAATCCAATAATGTTGGAAGAAGAGCAAGGTCAGATGATAAGCCCAAAGAAGGAAAAGAAGTACAGTGCTATGAATGTGATGGGTATGGACACATTAGAACTGAATGTGGAACCTACCTCAAGAAGCAGAAGATGAGTCTTGCTGCCACTTGGTCTGATGAGAGTGAAATAGAAGAATCTGCAAATCTGGTAACTGCCTTGACTGGAAGATGGGGTTCTGATGAAGACTCAAGTGATGATGAAGTAACCTTTGAAGAGTTGGCCACTACCTACAGAAAGTCGTGTCACAAAAGTGTAGAGGTGTGTAAACAGGTTGAAAGCCAGAAGAAGGTAATAACTCAACTTGAGAATGAGAAGGTAGAACACTTGGAAATCATCTCCAAATTAAAAACAGAAGCAATGGTTCTGAATGTCAAGCTAGATGAAAGTCAACAAGTTGAAAGCCAGAAGATAGTACAGCTGGAGAATGAGAAGGCTGACCATGTGGAAACCATCTCCAAGTTAAAAACTAAAGCTATGTTCTTGAGTTCTAAACTAGAAGAGATGACCAAGTATGTAAGAATGTTAAACAATGGATCTGACTCCTTAGACAAGATTCTCCAAACTGGACAAATAACAGGAGACAAATCTGGCATTGGGTATAATGGATCTAAGCCTAAGTGCAGTGACACTGGTTGCAAACCTAAAGCCAAACCTAAGTGCAACCATAGTAAAAGCAAACCTGTGATGTCACATCATATGTCACAACATCAGAAGAGAAGACAGCAGAAAGGGAAACACCAGAGATGGAGATGCCATTATTGTCGGAAATTTGGTCACCTGAAGCCCTTCTGCTATAAGCTGTATGGTTATCCTAGCCCTGTTCATCATCAGACTCACTATCAACCCAGACCCAAACAACACAGGCCTGTCAACAAGAAGAAATGGGTTCCTAAGACTAATGTTACAAGTCTAATAGCTCACACTCCCCTCAGAGTCTCAGCCAAAGAAGATTGGTATTTTGATAGTGGATGCTCCAGACACATGACTGGAAACAAAGACCTGCTAACTGGCCTTCATCCTCATGCTATAAGCTATGTAACCTTTGGTGATGGAGAAAAGGGTGAAATCAAGGGAATAGGTAAGCTGGATTGTCCTGAAGTTCCTGAACTTGACAAGGTCCTACTGGTTAAGGGCTTGACTGCAAATCTAATAAGTATCAGTCAACTATGTGATCAAGGGTTGAATATTAACTTCACTAAAACTGAATGTCTGATTACTAACAAAGAAAGTGAAGTAATCATGAAAGGAGTCAGAACCAAAGACAACTGTTACATATGGAACTCTCAAATTAGTTACTCCTCAAAATGTACCTCAATCAAAGAGAAAGGGATGAAGATGATTATATCTGCTAGAGAAACTCCCAAATTAAAAGTCTGTGGGAAATGTCAGACAAGGATGTCACACCAGAAACTCAGACTTAACATCACTTCCAAAGGAGAAAAGCTCAGGATGACTCACATAGATAGGAGGTTGGATCAGATGGTTGAACATGTTGCTAGTCATATACAGTCTGAAGTTGGAAAGAGCTCTGTTGTACTTGGGCTACAAGTCAAACAGATAGAAGGGCTTATGTGTCTATCTCAAAGCAAAAGTGCCAAGAACAATGTTGAGAAGATTGGGATGGAGAGTGAAAGGACACCTGTTCCTACACATTTGAAAGATGAAAATGGTGTTTATGTTGAATATATAGCAGAGGAAAGTAGCTGTTCTCAACATGGATGGTTGAAACTACTGATGATTGCATACAATGTCACACACGATGTCATGACATTGTACTATGACAACCTGAATGCTACAACTATGTCCAAAAATCCTATTCAGCACAGTTGGACCAAGCACATTAATTTATGTCATCACTCCATTAGAAAAATTGTGGAAGACAAATTCATAGCTCTAAAGCATGAAATGCAATTAGCTGACAAATTTTCAAGGGGTTTGGATGATAATCAGTTTGAATATGTAAGAGGGAAATTGGGGATTTGGATTCTTGTGAAGTTATGGCAATTAAAGTGGAGTGGAAAGGAAATAAAAATATTGTCTGCCCACTTAAAAGAAAGAGCCACATTAATGATGAATCACTACCTAGTATTGGAACTAGTATCTATGACATTTCCACACGCTACCTAAACACAGCCATTTCCATCTTCATCCAACTTCTCAGAAAACCTTTGTTAGGGCAAAGAGATTTTTTTCAAAAGTTCAGCAAAATGTCTCAACATCCCTCATCCTCTGGTTCAAAACCCTCTCATCATGCAAGGACTCCCTCCATGGAGTTTCTAGATGAAGACGTGTTGGACGTTAATCCTCTTTGTGTGATACCAGGTGACACCCCAGGCCCTTCTTCCATGGCTGGAAGTAAGCAAGGTAACATTCCTGAAAAATATCCTCATAAAGATGACATGCACTTTACTGATCGTACCATTAGGAACCTAGTTACTAGGATTCTTAATGAAGGGCATGCAGTCAAGGGTGTTTCTACCCCTCTGTCCAGAAGGGACCCCTCTCCTGAGGTGAAACCCCAAGCTGAGAAAGATGATGATTCATCTAGATCAGAGAAGGAAGTGGCTGCTGAGGGATTATGTTCTCTAGGTAAAACCTTACCTAGTAAGAAACCAGCAGATGTGTCACATGAAACTACTGAGAATATTATTGATCTGGAGGAAGATATTTCTGAGGAAGAAGATGACACCTTGGTCCATCTTGTGAAACCAAGTGTAGCAAAGAAACTGAGGACCAGAAAAGGGAAGACTGTGGCTGAAATAAGGACAGTAAGAAGAGTGAAAAAGGTTATTGGTGTAGGACCCTCCAAATCATGGAGTAAAGTAGAGGTTAAGAAGAGGAAGGTCAGAGAGAGTTCTGACTCTGATGATGATGTCGAAGACGATGTCCCAGACATCTCTCCTGCTAAAAGACAGACTGTCAAGAAGTCTCCAGGCAAAGTTGCAGCTGTGCACTTAGATAACATCTCTTTCCATCTTAAAGATGGAGTTGCCAAGTGGAAGTTTGTTATTCAAAGGAGGGTTGTTGTTGAAAGGGAGTTGGGAAAGGAGGCTGTAGAGGTGAAGGAAATGATGGATTTGATCAAGAATGCTGGTCTGTTGAAAACTGTTGTTGGTTTACCCCAATGCTTTGAGGGGTTAGTGAAAGAATTTGTTGTGAATATCCCAGAGGATATTTCTGAAAAGAGTAGCAAGGAATTTTGCAAGGTTTTTGTAAGAGGTAGATGTGTGAGATTCTCCCCAACCATTATCAACAAATTTCTAGGGAGAGGAACTGAAGGAGGTGTGAACTTAGAGGCTACAGACAATGAAGTCTATAAGACTATTACTGCTGACCAAGTTAAGGAATGGCCTAGTAGGAATCACCTATCAGCTGGCAAGCTAAGTGTCAAATATGCCATCTTGCATAAGATTGGTTCAGCCAACTGGGTGCCTACTAATCATATCTCAACCATCTCCATTGGTCTTGGAAGAATCATTTATGCTATTGGAACCAAGATAAACTTTGACTTTGGAAGGTTTATGTTTGATCAAATTGTCAGACATGCCTCCACTAATGTAGTGAAGCTGCACATTGCCTTTCCATCTATCATCTGTGGAATTATCTTGAGCCAACAACCAGGCATTCTCAACACAAGTGACATTCCAAGCAGAAGAAAGCCTCCACTATCCATTCACTACAAGCTGTTTGAAGGAAGCCATGTCAATGATGTTGTCATGACGTCTACAAGAAAGGAGCCTGCCTCTCAAGGTAGCTTGATTGATCAATTAAAGGAAACTTGTAAGGAGCTGGATAATGGTATTAGGGTTGCCAAGGCAAGGAAAGAGGCTTTGGAAGTTCTTATTGGTAGCTTAGAGAAGGAAGAGATGGAGAAGGCTGGTGAGACCAAGGATTAAGATGCCAATACCTCAAGTGAGAGGTCCAATGCTCAATCTAGTGGCAGCTCTGATTCTGAAGGTGAAGATGATGCCTCTTCCTCAGATTAAATTGGTAATGGTTTCCCTTGGTATGAAGACTGTGTGTGTTGTGTGCTGTGTTGAAGACTGGGTTGGTTTGGCTGTTGTGTGTGATGTTATGAAGACTGGTCCCCCCTGCTGTTTTTGGCTACTTTGGATGCTGAAGAATTTGATATTGTACTGTTGTTTTTCTGTTGAAATATGTGTAATTTGTGGCAGTCCTTACTGATGCCTTTCTGTAATATTTGGGCTCTTAATGAGTTCCATGGATTTCTCATTATCTCAGCTGTCACAGCCGTGTATGATGATGGTTTGTATCTCCTAACAATTATGTTTTAACATTTTATATGTTATGACATCTGTTGTGACATTCTCTGCTAGGCTAATTGACATTTATTTTGTCTAATTGGTCACCTTTGGTCCATTTTGACTAAAAAGGGGGAGAGGTGTTGACGTGGAAGTAGTTAAATATGTGGAGATGTATGTGCTGATGTAGCTGAACAAATGAATAGCTATTGTTGAAGGAGATGTGTTTGCTGATGTCAAAGGGGATGTTTGATGTGGTGCACAGGTGATGTTGAAGCAGATGTCAGAATGATATTCTGACTGTTACAAGTGTTGTGGTTACAAGTGCTGTTATTATTAAAGGAGATGTTTGTGTTGCACAGATTTAGGGGGAGAAGAAGTACCTTTGTGCATGTGTGTATTACTAGTAGCTATAGCTAGTAATTGTGTTTGCTTCTGCTGCTGCTTAAACTGTTGTTATGTTGTTTAACTGCTGATGTGTTTTTTCTTGTGAACAAAATGGACAGATCTATGTTTTAGCCAAAATTTGCCAAAGGGGGAGTTTGTTGGTTCTAAGTGTTGACAGCAATTTTGGTAAAACAAAGTGTGTTCACAAGATGTTGCATGTGATGTCTTAACTTAAGATATCTATGTACCTGCTGGAGTTTAAATAGAAAACATCATTATCCAGGATTGTTTCAGGATGTCATACACGATGTCATGACATCTGATATTATGTATCTACTGAAAATTATAAGAGGAATTATGCAATTATGCAGGATTGTTCCAGGATGTCAGACCCGATGTCATGACATCCTGTACACAGAACATTCAGGGTGAATGTTATGTGTTTTATGATTGCGCATTTAATGGCAATCTATGTATGATTGAAGATTTGATTTGCAGGCGCATTCAATCATTGATTACAACCTGATTTACTTATTTTCCAAGGAGATCTAACCAGCTGTCATGAGAAGATTTAATTGGAAAATAGTTTAGGGTTTTCAAGATGTCCAAGCCCAGCTGAAAGCTTCTATAAAAAGGGACTTCGAAAACCTGATTTGAAACACAACCAATACTGAGCGAAATATTGAGAGAATATAAGGTTTGTGTCTTGTTTAGTCGTGAGACTTGTAAGTCATTCAATTCATCCATAGATGATTGAATTGGTCTGATTTGTGGGTTGTAATTTGTCACTTTAAGCTTGTAAGCAAGAGTGTGTGTCTACTTGATCAAAGCTGTTAAGCAAGATCAAGTGTGTGTCTACTTGATCAAAGTTGTTAAGCAAGATCAAGTGTGTGTCTACTTGATTGAAAATGTGAAGGAAAATCAAGTGTGTGTTATTGAAAAGTGTCTTCTTTTCACAAGGAATTGTTGTTTAAAATCACAGGTGTGATTGAAGGGAAGTGAGTGGGTTCTCATATCTAAGAGTGCTTAGGTAGAAATTGCACGGGTAGAGATTAGGTGAGAAAGACTGTAACTTGCTGAAGTGTACAGAGAGTCTTTGAACTGATTCTATTTTAGTGGATTTCCTTCCTGGCTTGGTAGCCCCCAGATGTAGGTGAGTTGGACCGAACTGGGTTAACAATTGCTTGTGTCTCTTGCATTACTATTCTTTATCTTTATCCTGTTTATTTCACTCAGATATTAGTATTGTGACATTACCTTCGATATCTCATATCTGATACCAAAATTTCAATTGGTATCAGAGCAGGCATCCTGCTCTGGTTCTGGGTGAGATCTAGGGACAATACTTTCTGGTACTATGGAGAGAGATGGAGGATCTGTCCACAGGCCACCAATTTTGGATGGATCTAACTATGACTATTGGAAACCTCGAATGGTAGCTTTCCTAAAATCTCTTGATAACAAGGCTTGGAAGGCTGTGTTAACAGGCTGGGTACATCCTGTAATTACTAAAGAAGGAGAAGCCACAACTGATAAGAAACCTGAATAACAATGGTCCAAGGAGGAGGATGATCTAGCCCTTGGAAACTCTAAAGCATTGAATGCAAAATTCAATGGAGTAGACAAGAATATTTTCAGGTTGGAAAACAACTGTGAAGTGGCTAAAGATGCTTGGGACATTCTCAAGACCATTCATGAAAGGACCTCTAGAGTAAAGATGTCTAGACTACAACTGCTCACCTCCAAGTTTGAAAATTTAAGGATGAAAGAAGATGAAAATATTCATGAATTTCATACGATTATCCTTGAAATTGCTAATTCCTCAGGAGCCCTGGGAGAGAAGATGTCAGATGAAAAACCGGTAAGAAAAATACTCAGGTCACTCCCTAAGAGATTTTCTATGAAGGTGACTGCCATAGAAGAGTCTCAAGACATCTCCACCATGAGAGTTGATGAGCTAATTGGTTCCCTCATGTTAAACACAGAAGGGGAAAATAGTCAGGATGTTGATGAAGATTTGGCCAATGAAGTAGCAATGCTGGGAAGACAGTTCAACAGACTGTTGAAAAAGATGGATGTAAGATCTAAGGCTAATGTCAAGAACATCTCATCAGACATCAGTAAATCCAATAATGCTGGAAGAAGAGCAAGGTCAGATGATAAGCCCAAAGAAGGAAAAGAAGTACAGTGCTATGAATGTGATGGGTATGGACACATTAGAACTGAATGTGGAACCTACCTCAAGAAGCAAAAGATGAGTCTTGCTGCCACTTGGTATGATGAGAGTGAAATAGAAGAATCTGCAAATCTGGTAACTGCCTTGACTGGAAGATGGGGTTCTGATGAAGACTCAAGTGATGATGAAGTAACCTTTGAAGAGTTGGCCACTACCTACAGAAAGCTGTGTCACAAAAGTGTAGAGGTGTGTAAACAGGTTGAAAGCCAGAAGAAGGTAATAACTCAACTTGAGAATGAGACGGTAGAATACTTGGAAATCATCTCCAAATTAAAAATAGAAGCGACTTGATTGGAAGGATTCCATGGCAACTTGCCCCTAGTTAGGAGCGTCTTGATATGGTTCGCCTTTGATCAGGCCATTGTTGAGATTTCCCTGATGCTAAGTATCGATTTGTGAGTAAAATTGTTCCTTTTGAAAAGTAATTCTAACGCAATGCTCATACAAGTTTTTAAATCAAAAAATTATTATGGAAAATAGATATGGTATGTAAGATGGATAATATTTGGCCATGAGGATGGCAGGAGTGGAGGTGTGAAAAACAATATGATTTAACAAACATTTGGAGTCAGTTTAACATAAATTTTGCTAAGTATGCTTTCATAGTGAACTTAGCTTCAATTAGAACTTATGAAGGTTGTAACTTGGTCTGGTTCATGTTTTAAGAAACAAAGGATATAAGTCTCAAATTTTAATTTTAACCCACCCATTCTTATTGATGTTCTCCATTCCTAAATCTAATTAACCCAATAGACGCGTTCAGTCTGCAAGAGAACTTTGGCATTCATGATGATGAAAGAGATACAATGGTTTAAGAACTTGATGAGATCTTTGAGGTGGTAGTAACCTATTTTCATTTACAAGCTTGTTTTCTATTTTTTTAATCCCTAACTTTTGCCTAAGTCAACTTTTTTCAGTTTTTTCTGATTTTTTTTCTTTTTGACTTAGCAGGCTCTTTTGGAACAGTTCTTATGAGATTTGCTTTTGATTTAGGAAGGTCATGACTGATATGTTAAATGTTGTGAGCTTGGTCTTTTCACTACTTCCTTGATGTTGAATGATGTACGCGAGGAAGAAGATGTTATGAGCTTTATCTTCATTGTTTTCTCGACGTTGGATGATGTACGCGAGGAAGAGGATATGCTTAAACCTCTTACTAATGTGATTAGATACACAGACTCTCTTGCATTAAGATGCATTGTTGGATTAATTGAAATCTATCATGTCCCTAGTTAAGATTAAAGGTTTTTATAATAGAAAAAGAAACATCGACTTCTGGATCGAGGGGGTTGAATACGAATTATCTCCTTATTATCCAGTGTTTGGGAAGTGAAATGATGCCTTACATCGTCAACCAGGTCTTATTAATAAAAGCATGGTCAACAAACTCAGTTATTTATTACATCATTCTCCTCTTAATTTTATTAATAGGTGAAAATTAAAAATAAAAGGTGTTTATTTTTTTATATGGCATAAGAATGAGTGAAAACAAATGAATTGATTCCAAAAACATGCATGCTCGTTTTATTAACATTACTTTTCAAAGATTTTAACTTTGAGTAGCAAACAACACTTAGCAAGAAAGAAATTACAATTGAAATGATAAAGTGTATTGATCTTAGGGGTGAGCTTTCTTGTTGATCCACTGAATTCAGGAGATGCTTCTCTAAGCTCTTGCACTTGTAAAGATAAGGGGAGACTAATTGGGCTCCTTTTTTGAAAGTCAAATGCAGGTCTTGTACTTTGTGCTCATATCGGGAATTCTCGTCATAACTTGTAGGATATGGACAAGGAGGAAGATTGTTCGGTTGTATTTCCACTAGGGAACCTTTGAGTAAGGGCTTCAACAATTGCCATAAGACTTTGGTATAAGATCCAATTTATTTCTAAGCTTCCTTTATTATGATTGATGAAGCACATGAGGCTGTTGCTGAAGTAGATATTGTTGTAGACTTTGTTGAGGCGACATCATCCAGGGTCGTTGTATTTAAAGCATTCGGTAGGCATGAGGCTGGCATGGTGAAATATTTCCTTCTCTCTTAAATGATACTTGCCCCTCTTGGGTTACTCCATAGTTTCTTGAGACATAATCCGAGTTCATTCATGAGTATCAGGAAGTCTGCTAGCTGGGTGACAGTTGGATAATGGCGAAAGCAGAAAGGATATGCAAATGTACGTGTGTGTATGCAAATGCATGAAAATGCATGGGTATGCAAAATATTTATCCTTCATTTTTTAGGTATGCTATAAGTTTTTTCATGGAGATGCAATGCAATGCAGGGTTAGGATAAAGATAGACCTAAGGAAACCCAAATGGGTTTAGGGATAATGATAGACATATGGAAATCCCTGCGGGTTTAGGATAATGATGGACACAAGGAAAACCTGAACAAGTTTAAAGATAATGTCGAATATAAGGATACCTTATTTAGTAAGGCTCCTTACAGATAGGGATAATGACTGGCATGGGAAACCCAAACAGATTTTGGAATAAGAAGATGAAAGAATAACCTACGAGAGGGCTCCCTATGATAGGCTGGTTTTACTACCCAATCCCCTCACAGGGTAAGCTCTAGGGTTTCATCTGGGTTTTTTAGAACAAACCTAAGGTCATGGACCCTAGGTGAAATCCCATCATGATAGGGAATATCCCTGCATGATGAAATTTCAACAAGTTCTTTCTTAGGGAGGCTTTGTATGAACAAAGTCTCACGTACGGGTTCTAGAAGAGGTCCCTAGAGTCATAGATCAAGCACAAAGTTTTATCATGAAAAAGGGCTAGCCAACTCATGACAAACTCTTTAAATCAATCTACTCTAAGTAGAGTCATCATTAAAAACCTCGTGGGATAAGAATCCACATCCTCCAAAACAGAAAGACCCCTTACTTAACTTATGTGTTTCCTCGAGCTCGGGTATAGACTTTGCTCTCAAACAACAATAAAACCAATGAATGTTAATGACAAAATATAAATATGATAGAAATAAATAAAATAGTGTGAGAAAAATTAATAAATAAATAATAAGCCAAAGAATAAAAATAAGACAAACACACAAACAACTCTATAACTAAAGTGTGGGCTTGACTCTCTTTAGGGAAACTAATTCCCCAGCAGAGTCGCCAGCTATTGCGGCAGGAAAATTACAGAGTCGGCAACATCCTTTATTCGTTCCTAAGGAATAGGGAAATAATGATAAAATCTAATGTTAAGGATAATACCTAGGGTTTGGGAGTCGTTTAAGCAAGATGAATGTGTTAGACACCCCTCACTTCCATTATACTAAATGGAAGCCTTCTCTAGTTCTAGGGTTAAGTTTGCTTGTCTAAGGGATGTCTACTTATTTATTCTTATCTAGTTACTTACTTATTTACTTACAAGAAATTATTTTATTATTATATTTTTTTAAGAAAAGAATTGATTTAATTACAAAGGGACCAAAAAAGTTTTTTATTTTATAATTGTACTCGTTAGAGTGTTTCAACTCTATGCCTACGTACCCTTAAACATTATGAGAGATCAGAGTACCATAGTTCGACTCGAAAATATTTGTTTGTTTGTTATTTTTAGATTTTGAAATTTCTCAACGCATCGGGGGGCGAAGAAATGTTTGATTTGAAAATGTCTCAATGCACAAGGGTAGAGGACTTGAATGTTTAGATTTATTTTAATTTGATTTTAGTTGATTGAAAAAAAAGTGATATGATTAATTTAACTTAGAAATTAGGTTAAATAATACATACATAGTTGTAAGAAAATTGAATAATAGAATTTAGAAAAGTTAATATGAAAAGATTGATAAATGTTATATTTTTAGTATCTTAATCATAATTACTATTTACCCTAATCTTATCCTAAAATAACCCTAATTAATTAATATTAATATTTCTTTTGTATTTTTTATTATAATGAAACTATTAACTTATAAGTTATTTTTTATTAAACGAATTATTTTCTAACTATTATAATTAATTCTTAAATCCTAAATAATAATTAAAATAAATGATATAAATAAGAAAATAAAACAAAAATTCTAGGGGGTTGCATAATTCACTATACTAGCAATTGGATTCTTGGCTCGGGTGTGTTAGAGGAGCTATATGTTGATGATGTAGATATATCTTTTATTGTAGTAATATATTATGGTTTTTAATTGTATTTGTAATCTTATAGAAGTTTGAAATTCAAGATATTTCTTTTTGTATATGTGGTGACACTTATTATAATTTTTTTGGTGTAAGTACATGATGTATGGTTTAAAAAAAATTAATTCAGATTATTAGAAAAAGGTTGATTTATTATTAGTGTAAAAAAATTGCTTTACATTTTTTTTTGTTTTAGAATTTTTCTTTATATAATTTACTTAACAAAGTTGTTTATAAATTTGACAAAAATAAAAATTGATAAAGAAAAAGATTTGCTTTATGATTTTTAGTAAAAAAAAGGTGATATAATTTTTAATTTGAATTAGTTAAAATGAATTTTCTTTGTGAAATTTTTTATAATAATTATAATTACAATTAAAAATTAACTATTAGAATGGGAAAATAAATATATAAAATTCAATATCAACATAATCCATAACCAAATAATACATGCATCAAACAAAATATAGACAATTTTTCTCCGAGACAGTAAAGGGAAGCCGACCTACTGAGAAGAGGTTGTCCCTGGTAAAAAAAAGTGAGATTCTTTTTTTCTCTTACTCTTAGCGTTTTTTTGGTTCTGCCCTTCTTATAATTCATATTCTTTGCTCGCTGAAGTTAGCAGAAATATGCTCGAACGCATCGCACGCTCGAAGATACAACAAAGTCTCCATCGAAGTTTATTTATTCCCAAAGAAAAGGGAAAACATCGATAAAACCCAGGGAAAGAGAAAAAGGGTAAGGAAGTCGGTTATGCAAGGGGAAGATATTAGCATCACTCACATCCGTTGTACTCAACAAGAACCATTTTGATTGTTCTTCTCTGATAAGTGTTATATCTAACGATTAATCGTGAAAGAATAAAGGGAAAAGAATAGAATAGATAGAGTGTCCGGTGAGGATTAGGGCCCTCATGCCTACGTATCCTTATAGTGAAATAAGGAATTCAGAGCTCCGTAGTTCATAGAACTAATGGTGGGAGATGAAGGAAGAGTGATAAAGGTGTGGTTTAAACAAAAGGATAATGTGGTTGACTCCAAAAAAGGATGAAATTTCAACCCAAGAGTAAAAGTCGCATTAACTGATATGTGGGGGGCCATAGGCATCATACCACTATATACGGTACGACCGAAAACAAAGAGAATTAAGTGTTTGGTATCAAGGCAAACATATCTCGGTTCACAAGCAGACATAAGATGCAGCTCAAAGAAATAGTGTATTTGACTCAAAGAAAGAGGTATAGTATATGAAGTGAATGAAGGTAGAAGATATTGAATGTAGATAGTGAATAGTGAATGGAAAATGAATGGAATGATAGAAAAAAGTAACCAAAGTCAAAGAAAATGAAGGATTTAGTAAAAGCGACCGAAGGGTATGGTTTGGAATCAAAAGTAAGGGTATTATTATAATCCATAAAGGAAAAGGTATTTGCAACCTAAGAGGAAAGAGGGGCATGAACCAATATGTGGGGGCCGGAGGCATCATACCACTATATATGGTCTGACCGAAAACAAGGAATTAAGTGTTTGACATCAAAACAAACATCTCTCGACACAAAGGTGGACAATTATCCTAAAAGGGTATATATGGAATTCCAAATGGTATTTGGTTCCAAAGAAAGGAAGTATGCCACTAATGAATGGTTATGGTTGAAGTTAGATGATATTGGTCATGAAAGATATGGATAATACGCTAAGGCAGAAGAAAGAATAATTATGATTGTGCTCGCCAAGGGTTTGAATCCTCGTGCCTACGTATTCCCATAATGCAATGGGAAAATCAGAGCTCCGTAGTTCATAGAACTACGAAAACAAAGAGAGAGAGAAATTAAAGTGAGTAAAAGTATAACTTGTACCAAAAGAAAATGGTAATATGGGAGACCATAAAGGCAAATGGACTTTAAACGAAAAAGTAAAAGAGGTACAAAATAAGATGTGGGGGGCCAGAGGCAACATACCACTGTATTGTCATGACCAAAAACAAAGGAATTAGGTGTTTGGCATCAAGGCAACATCTCTTGGTTCACAAGGTAGGCACTGGAATTGCCCTAAAAGGATAGGTATGGAACCCAAAGGAGAATGATACTTGGTACAAGGAACAATATATCATTGTAGGGAATAATCAATTTGAAACCAAAGAATGGTATATTTAATCCATGAAAGAAGTAAACTCTGAACTGAAGAGTAAAGGAGGTACAGACCAAGATGTGGGGGGCCAGAGGCATCATACCACTGTATTAGAATGACCAAAAACACACGAATTAGGTGTTTGGCATCAAGGTAAACATCTCTTGGTTCACAAGATGGACAATTATCCTAAAAGGATGTGAATGGAATCCAAAGGGATAAAGCATTTGGTTCCAAAAGGATGGTATTGATTGATGAATAATAATAAATAGGGTAGCTCGCGGAGAATCTGAATTCTCGTGCCTACGTATTCTCACCTTACAATGAAAAAGTCAGAGTTCCGTAGTTTGGTTGACTATGAACAAAGACTGCAAGATACTGATGAGGCAAGAGAAAGATAAATGATAATGAAAGATGAAGAAGACTTGGAAGTCATTGGATATGAACCATACTAAATTCTATGAGTAAAGGTGAATACAATGAGCAATTTGGTCATTCGTCCCGTACCCAAAGATATTCAGAATGAGTTAATGAAATTCTCCACTCTCATTCCTTCTTTACTACTTAAGGCTCATGACATGTTATTCTCATCATAACTTTCAAGTTGTTGAAGAAGAATCCTTGCTGCTCCTTGTGATGATGAAGACTTTGTCAATTATTTGACTCGAATTTCACTAAAGTCTATGAACAAAGGAGAATACCTTGAGCAACTGGGTCATTTGTCCTGTACCCAAGGATGCCATAGACAAGGATAATAATGCTCTACTCTCATCATTATTTGTTACTTAAGGCTCATGGCATACGACTTGAATCAGAATTGATAAGTTGCTGATAGAAGATCCTGAGTGTTGATCATGATGATGCAATACTACTTGTTGTAGAAGAAGACTTGATAATCATTTGATTCGAATTGTGCTAAAGTCTACGAATATAGGTGAATACGATAAGCAACTAGGTCATTCGTCCCGTACCCAAAGATATTCAGAATGAGTTAATGGAATTCGTGAAGGAGAATAGCGATCCAAAACGCATCGGAATTTAAAATTTCTCCTTTAGTGATCCTTACGAATGGGCATGATCAATGATAGAATTGTTACCTCTTATGACGATTGAAACCTTTGATGCAGATCTAAGGAGTGATCACAAAAGTTAAATGGTGACAACGCCTCTACTCAGTCCACACGAACGAATTCCTTCAATCTCAGTGTTAGCTGCTACGAATGAAGGCTTTGAGTGAGTGAGAGAGAGAGAAACAAAATTTATTATGAACAAATGCTTCTGCACAAGGGTTCTATTTATAGAACCACTTGTGTGGGATGTAAGCTAAAAAGCCCACTTAAGTGTATGTGGCCCATATCTTATGATATACCAAAATCACTTAGGCACGTGATACCTTACCATATTTCTTATTCTACTTAAGTGCACCGTACCTTACGATGTTCTACAATTCACTTAAGTGCACCATACCTTACGGTGTTCCTTATTTACTCTATCTCGCATCAATCCGTCCTTTTGTGTGTGACCCTGTAGGTTCTCGCGACATTGGTAATTATATTAAATCACGTATTTAACATAATAAACAATTAGCGGTATCTAGCAACACATCACTGCTACCCAAGACACGAAAAAATGTCATGTGATCTGACAAATCCTTTTGTGATAATACTTATGTGTACAATTACCCTTTTTCCCTTATGTCTATATTGAACACAAGGCATAGACCATGTCATCCTTGTCCAGTTCAATATTGGGCCCTTAGACATTTATCCTGTTACGCAGGATGGGCAAATTCCATCTAGGTCACTCATGTCCCTCAGGATGCTTCGTGAAGTACCCATCAACTGTCTTTATGGTCATCCAATTACGGACAATGTTTGATCAACAATAAGGCACTCGACTCTACATCTAGGGTCCATAGTGGTTTCAGGTCGAAGGGTGATATACACCACTATCACCATGAGAATAACTTATGACACTTTGCATAACATTCTATATAGTATTCTCATAGCGTGTCAATCCAGTATAAATATTACTCTTAATATTCATACCTATGTTTAAGACTTGATAACTCCTTATCCATGATCCATAAGATGTGATCATCAGTCTATATACATAATAGTCTTAATGCTTTAATGTTATCCCACTTTACAACAAAGCTCGACTACATATATTTTAAGAATAATGTCTTTATGTTTAATGGGATCTCATGATTAAGTCACACTTGATACATTAAACGGACTAGCTATTCTAGGGACTTTATTAAACAAACATAATAAAGAAAAAACCTTTTATTATTAATAAATAATTCGATACAAGTACCAAAAGTATTGGCCTTAGGGCTTACACCAACAATTCGTCACTCTCATTCATTCTCTATTTCTTAAGGCTCATGCCACACAATCTGAATTATGATTGACAAGTGATGATACCTTTGTTGTGCTTGAGAAGTAGTCCACTTTGTCAACTATGCTAGATTGATATTGACTTTGAAGTCTTGATCTTGGATTTGAACCTTAAGGTCTTGAGCTCCCGAGATTCAACACATACAATATGACTTGAGCAAAATGGACTTTCCCTATCAAGTGATCAAGGGTTTTTGATCACTTGAACATGCTTGGGGATTTAAACACAATGCAAAGGATTTGGTTTACCAAAGATGACCTTCGGTCAACACTAATCAGTGGGATTTATGGAAATTAATTGGGTATGTACAACCACATAATGAATAATCAGTTAATGATATTAGTTGTTTCTAAGTAAATCCTAAACTAAGGGATCATGTAAAAAATAGAATTTTTCCACCTAGTGGCAAAATGGTCAATATATGCAAAAATGATTAAATGGAATTAAAAAATCAAGATTATTTAGAATTAATTAAAACTAGTTAATCAATTACTAAACAATACATGAATATATGATAAAAGATATGCTAAGTTCAATTTAACTAAAACCTAAAGTTTCTAAAAATATCAATTAATTGATTAATCATAACTAGGATTATTATACTAATCAAAGTTAATTAATTAAAATCAGAATTAGCTAATCAACTTACAATTATCGACTTAGTCACAATTGTCACATTTAATCTAATTAGCAAAAATCACAATTAGTCATTATCGTCTATAATTACATTAAAAAACATTAATTCAGAATTTAATTAGGATTAATTAAGCAAGATTAATCTAAATTAACCACCCATTAATTAAGATGTAAAAAGGGGGGGGGGGGTGCAAGCTTATGAATGAGATGCATTGGTAAAGGCATGCTTGGGCCTTGGCTACAGAGCCCAAGATCCACACCCTAGCAGACGAAGGTGTTCCCTGAGTGGAGAAAGGTCACACTTCGGGCCTAAAGATCAAGGCCTAATGAACGACCACAAGAAGCATTCAACAACGTCCCAAGCGCAAACACAGACAATCCGTTCCAGATCGAAACTCTACCTCAGGTTGAAGGTTTGAAGAGGAAAAGAAATATGAGAATGGAACGCACACATGAAAAGAACATCCCAGCAAAGCTCTTCATACGCAAAATGAATCCCAAGCCAACTTGATTCGTCATTCCAAAACTGAAATCCGATTTGTCTTGGAAATTTAATCCTAAATTCAGCCAGAGTTGCGTCCAAATCCAGTTGCATCGACTTTGGCAATCGCTTATGCAAATGCGATTCTATGCCTTCAATCGTACTTCTCAATGAGATTCTACTATGCAATCAGCCTTTACAGCCGCGTCACGTTTTGATTCGCCGTGACTCAGGTTCACCGCTTTCGGTTCAAATAGATTTCGGAGACGAACAATGGCGGATGTTTAGAAGAAATACAGATAAATTACTTCCTCCTTTTTTTATTATAAGTCGTTTTTGACTTTTCACACATATTAAGAAATGTAATAATTATGATATGAAAAAGATAAATCAGGAAGGATTTTACAAAATTATCCTTCATTAGTGGTATTGGAAAGATAAATTGACATAATTGAAAAGAGAGAGAATAATAAATATTTAAGGGTATAATAGGAAAAATAACATTAATGATTCATTGATATTATAAAACGACTTATATTGTGGTACAAAATATTTTTCCAAAGTGACATATAATAAAAAACGGAGGTAGTAAACTCGAAGTACTTACCGGATCGGCGTCGACTTCAGAGGTATCACCTCCTCAATTCTCCCTTGCTTCTCTTCTTCTTCCTTAATTTTTCTTCAAACTGCTTGCACCTTCTTCTTCAACTCTTCTGTGTTCTGCCTCTGATATGCTGCGATGCGTGTGTGAGGATTGATTACGAGAGTTTTGTTTGATTGAATGTGTGAAGGTTGAAAACTGATCTTTGGATTTCTAATTTTTGTGAGTGGAGAATGAAGACTTCTGTGATCGAGAATGAAAAGCGAATGCTCATGAAATCCGAAAATGCAGTGAGGTATGCTTTTATAGAGTTTCAAAGTTGTTAGTGTTAAAAACTAATAACTACTATATAAAATATAAGAGAGAATGCCTTCTTATTATTGGGAATAATAGTTTGCTATATATATATATATATATATATATATATATATATATAGCATTACAATTGACTTAAAAATAGAAAAACCTAAAATAGAAGCCACCATGTTACAAGCCTTTATTAAGTGGAGACTATATACCAAGTCATATTCCTAATAATAGAAAACATAGTAATAATAATAACCACAAATATTTAACATTCCCTCCCTTAAACTATATGCATAATGCATTTAGTTTATTTTTGAAGGTTCAATCATTCCCATCATCTTACGGAGTTTCAAATATTAATCTAATTTTATAGGCTTTGTCATTATGTCTACAATCTGTTCTTGAGAATTACAGTAGTTTAATTCCACAACTCCATCTTTTACTAAATCTCTCAAAAAATGAAATTTGATATCAATGTGTTTGCTTCTACCATGAAAAACTGAATTCTTTGAAAGCTTTATTGTAGAGCTATTATCACATTGAATCATAGTGCTCATTTTATCTTTATGACCAAGCTTCTCTAACACCCTCCTTAACTAAAGACATTGACAAGCACACGATGCTGCAACTACATACTCAGCCTCAGTAGTCGACAATGTCACAATAGGTTGTTTTTTAGAGGACCAGGACACTACTGCAGAATCAAGCAAGAAAACAAATCCAGAAGTGATCCTCCGGTCATCCAAATCATCGGCAAAGTCACTGTCAGTGTATGCCTCCAAGTTTGAGTTGCCTCCCTTTTTGTAAAAAATACCCAACTCGATTGTACCTTTAAGGTACCTTAGTATCCTTTTTGCTGCAAGCCAGTGAGATTCAGTTGGACAAGACATAAATCTACTAATGAGACTTACTCCATACATTAAATCAGGTCTTGTTGCAGTCAAATACATCAAACTCTCAACCATCTTCATGTATAAAGTTGCATCAACTTTGCTTCCTTCATTATTCTTTGATAACTTTGTTCCTGGCACAATAGGATTCTGCACTAAATTACTATTATTCATTCCAAATCTCACTAAGAATTCATGAGCATACCTTCTTTGACAAACAAAAATCCCATTTGGATTTTGTATTACCTCAATTCCTAAAAAATACCGCATCCTTCCCAAATCAGACATGTCAAATTCTATCATCATTGAATTTTTAAATTCTTCACACATATTCCTATCATTCCCGGTATATATTAAATCGTCAACATAAAGACTTACTATTAACAACTTCCTTCCTTCCTTTGTTTTTGTAAATAATGTATGTTCACAAAAACATTTTTCAAAACCTTCTCGAACAAAGTATGCTTCTATCTTGCTATACCATGCCCTTGGTGCCTGCTTAAGGCCATACAACGCCTTTTTCAGCTTGTAAACTTTTTCTTCTTCACCTTTCTTCTCATATCCTAATGTTTGCTTCACAAATACCTCTTCATTAAGTTCACCGTGAAGAAATGCACTCTTTACATCCAACTGTAAAACATACCAACTGTGTTGAGCAGCCAAAACAAGTATCAATCGAATGGTATCCAATCTGGCCACAAGAGCAAATACTTCAGTGTAGTCAACTCCATATTGTTGTGCATACCCCTTCGCCACTAGTCTCGCCTTGTACTTATCTATCTCTTCATTCTCATTGAGTTTAGTTTTATAAATCCACTTAACTCCAATTGGTTTGATTCCATTTGGTAAAATAGTAAGCTCCCAAGTCTTGTTCTTTTCTATTGATTCAATTTCCGCCTTCATTGCGTCTCTCCACTTATTACTCTTTCTAGCTTCCTCAAATGAGAGTGGATCATCTTCTGTAAACATCATCATTGCATTCAAGTTATCTTCATCAGATAAGCCTTCACCAGTTTCATAATCTGCCAAATAAGAAGGTGAATTAGATTCAGCCTCGTGTGATTCACTAGAAGATGAATTAGATTCAATGGAATTTGTTGTATCATCAATGTTTCCGCCCTCTTCATTTCGATTGTTGTTCCCCTCTTCATTGGCATTCTTGCCCCTCTCTTGAATGTCATTCTCATAATCATTTTTCCATTCTAAAACATCTTTGTTGTTGTCACAGTTCCAACATACATCTTCTTCAAAAATCACATCCTTGCTAATGATTATTTTCTTGGGAAGTGGATCATATAATTTGTAGGCTTTTGATTCATCACTTACTCCTAGAAAAACACATTTCTTGCTCTTATCATCTAACTTGCTTCTTTTTTGATCTGGAATATGTGGATGAGCCACACATCCAAAACCTCGAAAGTAATTAATAGTTGGCTTTACACCACTCTATGCCTCTTCTGGAGTTTTGTTTTGTACAGCTAATGTAGGACATCTATTAAGAATATGCACACTCCATTTTACAGCTTCGGTCCAAATTTTTTTAGGAACTTTCTTCTCAACCAACATAGAGCGCACCATGTTCATAATCGTCCTATTTTTTCTCTCAGCAACTCCATTTTGTTGCGGAGTATAAGCTGCAGTCAACTGTTTGCTTATGCCTTGAACTTTGCAAAATTCTTCAAACTCATTTGAGGTAAATTCACCACCTCTATCTATTCTCAAAGATGTGATATATGCACCAGACTCCTTTTCAATATAAGCTTTAAAATTTTTGAACATTGCAAAAGCCTCTGATTTTTCATGTAAGAAGTAAATCCATGTCTTACGAGTAAAATCATCTATAAAACTTAGGAAATACCTTTTGTTGCTATTTGATTCTGGTTTAATGGGTCCACATATATGCACACTCCATTTTATAGCTTCGGTCCAAAATGTTTTAGGAACTTTCTTCTCAACCAACATAGAGCGCACCATGTTCATAATCGTCCTATTTTCTCTCTCAGCAACTCCATTTTGTTGAGGAGTATAGGCTGCAGTCAACTGTCTGCTTATGCCTTGAACTTTGTAAAATTCTTCAAACTCATTTGAGGTAAATTCACCACCTCTATTTGTTCTCAAAGATGTGATATATGCACGAGACTCCTTTTCAACATAAGCTTTAAAATTTTTGAACGTTGCAAAAGCCTCTGATTTTTCATGTAAGAAGTAAATCCATGTCTTACGAGTAAAATCATCTATAAAACTTAGGAAATACCTTTTGTTGCTATTTAATTTTGGTTTAATGGGTCCACATATATCTGTGCGCACAAGTTGAAGCTTATATGATGCTCTCCAAAAGGTCTTTTTAGACATAGAATCTCTATGTTGTTTACCGATCAAACACTTTGTACATAGCTTCTTCGGAATTTGGATTGAAGGTAACCCGTTTACCATTCTCTTATAAAAAAGTGTCCTCAATCCTTGATAGCTTAAGTGACCAAAGCGACAATGCCAAAGATAAGATTAACTTTCTGACACGTTTTGAAAGCATGTAGACTCATTTGGCATCATGGAAGCTACCAAACAGAACATTTTATTTCCACTCATGATTGTTTCCATAATTAATCCTTTTGTTGGATGATATATCATACATTTCCCTTGTTAAATCAAAATAGATAAGCCTTTATCTTGTATTTGTCCTATGCTCAATAAATTGTTCTTTAACTCAGGAATATAGTAAACATTCAAAATTACCTGAGTAAATCCGTTCACTTGCATACGACATTTCCTTTTCCAATAACAGTCATTCTACTGTCATTTCCAAATTTTATAGTATGTCTGAAGCCTTCGTATAAATCTAAGAACCACTTTTTGTTTCCACTCATATGATTGCTGCAACCAGAGTCAAAAAACCACACTTCTTCCTTCTCACCATGTTTGATTTCAACGTAGGACATTAATAATATCTCCTCTTCTTCTTTCTCTTCAAATTCAGCATAGTTGGCCTTCTGCTCCCAATCAGGACACTCATATTGGTAGTGTCCTAACCGATGACACCGAAAACACTCTACAACTGCTTTATTATAGGGTTGTCACCCTCTTCCTCTTCCTCGACTTCCTCTAAACACGCCTCTACCTCTTCCTGTTCCATATCTATCCTCATGAGATATCTTAAGAACTTGTTCTTCTTCTACATTGCTTGTCATTCTTTATTCATGAACAAGAAGACTACTTTGCAACTCATCAATAGTCATTGTATCCAAGTTGTTGGATTCTTCAATTGAACATACCACATAATTAAATTATGAGACCATTGATCTCAAAATCTTCTCAGTGTTGATTGCTTGACTCATACTTTCACCATGAGCTTTCATTTTGTTAGCAATGGTTAGAGTGCGAGAGAAATAAGAATTAACAGTTTCTCCTTCTTTCATATGAAGAATCTCAAAATCCTTTCGTAAAGCTTGCAGTTGTGCCCTCTTAACTCGGTTTGAACCCTTGAATTTTTTCTTCATTGAATCCCATATACTTTTGGATGTGTCCTTATTAAGGATTGTTTCAAGCACATCACGAGAAATTGCTTGGAAAAGGTAATTTTTTTGCCTTCAAGTCCTTCAACTTTTGCTCTTTAATCAATTTTTGTTGCTCCTCTGTTGGCTCTACTCCTGTTGCCATAACTAGTATTCCATTCTCAATGAGATCCCAATATTCTTTTGAACGGAGAAAATTTTCCATCAACATCGCCCAATGATCATAATGACCATCAAACTTGGGAATTGCCGACTGAGCGGAACTACTATTATCACTTTCCGTCATTCTCCCGAACTCCTTCCACTTTAAATAAAATTGCAATTTCTTTCTTGCTACACACATTTTTTTTTACTCTAATGGTTTCTCTCACACACACTCAGTATGGGTCAGGCTCCAATAATGGAGCTCTGATACCAATTGTTAAAAACTACAGGCCCCAGTAATGGAGCTCTGATACCAATAGTTAAAAACTAATAACTACTATATAAAATATAAGAGAGAATGCCTTGTTATTATTCGGAATAAGAGTTTGCTATATATATAGCATTACAATTGACTTGAAAATAGAAAAACCTAAAATAGAAGCCACCGTGTTACAAGCCTTTATTAAGTGAAGACTATATACCAAGTCATATTCCTAATAATAGAAACACATAGTAATAATAATAACCACAAATATTTAACAGTTAGAAATTCAAATGAAATTAATAATGAAATTTATCTCAAATTCATAAGTTAGTCACAAATTCAAATTGAGTTAGTTGTTAGTTAGTGAACAAATCAATCTCTGTTAGTGAATTCTATCTCCTGCTATCTCCTGCAATGCTCATGTATAGGCTTAACGAGGAGCTTAAAGTTCTGTGGATTTCTGCAGGTTGTGATTGTTTCCGGAATTATCGAGGCCCCCTCAAACTTGTTATGCTTTATGAACATTTTGACCTTCCATTTTCATAGTGAATTATTGAGACTTTTGCAGGCTTTGGTCATGACCCTTCCTGTTATGCATTATGCAGCATGTTTGGTTTGTTAATTTGAATCGACCAGTCACCCTTCCTGCTATGCATTCATTTGTACCCAGACCTTCCATTTTCAAGTGCAAATTAATATTGAATGTTGTATTGAAATGGATATCATGAATGTGTATTGATGTTGTATGGAATGGAATTTGAATATTTGTTGAGTTGGATTGAATTGGTTTGTAATGAAAAGTTGATTGTGTATTAAATTTTACATGAATGGAGGTTTATGAAAAGTTAATGAATGATTTGAAAATTGTGTTTAATTTGAATGAATGCTTGAAAATTGTTAATTAAAAAATGATTTGAAAATTGTTATGGGAAATAATTTGAAATGGACTTAAATATTAACAATGATTTGGAATCTTGAAATTCCAAGGTATAACTTGAATCAAATGGACCTACAAAATGGATGGTTGACTTTGGTCAACTAGTTGACCAAAGTTAACCGTGAGACATGAATTAGGGTTTTCATATATAATTCAATCAAGACATGATTGACATGAATCAAGACTAATGTTTAAGCCACAATGCATGAATTCATGGAACCAATACTTGAATGGACCAGTCATCCTTGACCATCTATGCCACATGAATGAAATGAATCAAGACATATGGACCTATGCATCTGCAAATACCAAGAGACCTAAGTCAATGGCCTAAGAAATGTTTGAATCAGATGAAGTATCAATCATGTAGGCATGTAAATGATGGATGACATGATAACCAAACATCTCTTCCCAATGAATTAGGGTTTCCAATAAGCACCAGGTAACAAGTCAAGCCACAAGGCACATTAGGATCACACCTTCACTGATTAGGGTTTTAAGCTTAAAGCAAGATCAACAGACGAATCACTCATGATGAGCACCCATACTTAGGTTTTTAAGGATCAAATGGTCCCTCAAGGACAAGAACCAAGCAAACTAGGGTTTAGGCATGAATGAAAGGTCAAAATGTAATCCCACAAGGTCAAGTAAACCAAATTCTATTATTCACAAGCTTTGTATCTATGATGTTTGTGAGAAAGTGTTAATATTAATGCATGAAGCATATGAATGAGTGCAAGTGAATCTAAAGTCCAAGGTTGGATGGAGAATGAAAAAGGGAAGGCAAATTTTGGGGTATGACACTCGCCTTTTTGAAAAGATCGATGGTGATGATAATGGATACTTGTAAGACCCCAATTTTGTTCCTAAGATCCCTCATGGCATCATAACATTGCATTGCATAGCCTCAAGGATCTTTGAGCATCTTGGCTCCCTTTCCCTTTGGGTAGGGATTTCTTGTGAGTGGTTTGAGATCACCAGGCATGCTTGAAGTGTATATCATTGCTTTTCTCATTTTTGTTTACTAACCAAAAGCACAAAAATATGTCACTAACATCTTTTGTTGTAGCTTAAGCAATCACCAGGTCAAGAGCTTCAAGAAGATCCTTTGTGCAAGAGATGAGGTATTTTCTTGGGATGAGGACACAATGATTATTATAAGGAGCTTACATGAGATAGGGTTTCACTTTGAAGCAATCTCACCAAGTGGTAGAGGCCCAAGTTAATCAAGACATTTCAAGGTCATCTGAGGACCAAAAGTCAACTGTGCAGTCAACTGAGGGCTATGAGGTGGGGAAATGAGTTGAGACTCCTCAATCATGTTCAAATGAGGTCTATTCTTCATTCTAAACTTCCATCTTGAAGATTCAAAGGTCATGGCAAAAGTTACTAAAAATGGAAAATGACCTATAATTCAAAGTTTCCAAATTTGGCAAGTTTTTGATCCACATTCAACTTGACTTGTCAATGTCAAATAAGTTTCAAATGGATTTTTGGTGAACATGAAAGTTTTAGATCTTTGTCTCCCCTTTCCAAAAAGTCATAATTCATGTGCATATGATGAATGGTTGAGAAGTTATGGTCATTTGATCACAAGGTGTGCATGGAAATTCAAAATGGCATAACTTTTGATACAATGCTCCAAATTGGTTCATTCTTTTTGCAAAATGCTTCTCATGTTCAAGACATCTCAAAATGATATCATTTGGCTCAATTATGCAAAGGAATCATGGCTTGTATTCTCACTATTTCACACATGTGCATTTTGAAGAAAATATTCAACAATTCATTTTTGGCTTAAGATGCAAGCAAACAAATCATCAAATCATGACCATTGGATAATTTTGGGTGAATTCCAAGCTTAACATGGAGTTGTACACGTGGATTATGGCTACATAAGCTCAATGTGCATTTTTGCAAAATACTTCATATCTCACTAATCATGATTAGCCAAGGGAAAGTGTGATTAGCAATGTCATTAGCATGGGATATAAAAGCTGAAACCCTAATTATAACTGCATAACAGAACAATTTCAGATCAAAAATTCAAGAATTCTCTCAACTTTCTCTCTCTTCGAATTTCCATTTTCTCCCCATAATTCTCAAATCTCTTTGCATATTCTTGTTCCTGGTGCATCATTGAGCAAGAATCATCATCTGTTTGGATCAATTCATCAAGGATTCGAGCAAACCAAGAGCATGAACATGGCGATGGAAGTTGGAAATTGAGGTGGATTCAAGTGGTTTCAACTGATTCTTTTGGTAAAAAAGCTTCAATAGAAGTTCATAGGAGTGGATCTGGAACTTCATAGCCTTTGAGAACGCGTGAACAGAAACCTCCATTCCAAGGTGACTTCAAATTCATCATCTCTTTTTGCTGTTTTTTGATCATAGATGTGTAGATCATGCTGTGTAGATCACGTACATGTGTTTAGAATTGAATTTGGTTAAGAATTGAGCATGTAGTGTTGAACAAAATTTTGGATCTCAAAAATGTTTCTCTTCGATCTGAAGAACCTAGTAGGAATTAGGAAGAATGGATATGATATTTGGATTCCTTGTTGAAGGACGCATCGATTGGTATAGGCCTCGTGTGATTCTGGAAAAACTCACGGCGCCGCCGCCGCGTGAGTCATCGGGGAAGACGACCGGAGCTGTAGCTCCGGCGTCTGAGTGTGTTTAGGGTTTGTGCCATGTGTGTGCTGCGTGGAAGCCTGCGTGGATGTTTGATTGGATTGTGTTGCCTTGACCAAGCCGCGTGTGCTTTGAATGATGATTGTGCATGCTGAGTCAATTAGTGAAACGGTGTGTTTCACTATTTGAATGTGGAGCGTTGGATTGAGCGCGCGCCAAGATCCAATGGTTGTGATATTTTCTGGTCGTCCCCAAGCTACGACCTTGGTGAAGTAAACCATTCAACGACATACCGACAATTATATTTAAATTAGGGTACTTCAACACCTTTTCCAACCAAAGGAGACTCCTTAAAGAAGGAAAGTGAACCCACCCCAGAACCTCAAGAAAGGACACCGACCAAAGACTCAGGACGACATTAGTGACGCCCTAAACCCCAAATCTCTATTATATATATATATATATATATATATATATATATATATATATATATATATATATATATATATATATATATTATATATATATATATATATATATATATATATATATATATATATATATATATATATATATATATAATATATATATATATATATATATATATATATATATATATATATATATATATATATATATATATATATATATATATATATATATATATATATATGGGAATAATTCATATAAAAAATAACATATAAAACACATGGTATCACACATTACTCATACCATACATTAACAAATTCTCATACTTGGGTAACATGTTCAGGATTTACAATAAACTATCGGGAAAAAAACATAATATTTTTTTTAAGAACAGCCTCATCCTTGATGTCACTATATCATAACTTTATTTAGACTCAATCCCTAACTGACTAACATATATCAGTAGCACAACACAAGTTTTCTACACCATCGTCACTGGACAGCCTCAAAAGCAACTACTCCTCAGTCTCATCCTGAGGGTATCTTGTTCAGAGGTACAACATTCAAACAAGAAAGTAAAAGGGATGAGAGTACATTTAAAAAAATAAATGGTATAGAAATGGTAAGGTAGTACAACACAAACATTCATAATCATAATTACAATCTAGCAAATACCATGTTAATTCATACAATCACATATCAATTCACATGAATTCTATGAAATGTATGCTAATCTCTACTCCGTGTGCATGCGGTATCAAACATTCAACTCATAGTATATTCATGGAAGTACATGCGGGCTACGCTTCATACCATAACACTCTTCTAGACGTCCATATACCTGTAATGTCTAGGAGTACATGCAAGCCATATTCGTATCATGACACTCTCTTGAGTTCCATAACTTAGGATTACATGTGAGTTAGATATGTACTACGACACTCTCTTAGGCGTCCGTGGACCTGCAATTCCTACGAGTACATGTGAGCTACATCCATACTATAACACTCCCCTAAGTTCTATAGTTTATGAGTACATGTGAGCTACATCCGTACTATGACACTCTCCTAGATGTCCATATACATGCAATGCCTAGGAGTACATCCGAGCTATGTCGTACTACAACACTCCCCTAAACTGGACCTACTTCCACACTAGTATGATACATGAACAAACATTAATAATAATCCTCCCAAACATCCTTCCTATTTGAAACACATTTGTTTGTACTGCCATATAAACTTTACAATAATCTCTTTGGAACATAATTTCATCACTATGACATAAGGACTTCACGTCAGTTTGTCACATAAGGACTTCACGTTGATTCATCTAAATAATTTAAAATTTACCATAATCATATTTATATAACAATATCGCTAACCTTTATCACAATAAAGTTTATTGAATTATCTCTCCAACTTAACTAACCACAATCCAAACGAACTTATAAAACACAAGTCAAGCGTGAAATAAGACAACTAATACCGGTTGAGACTTGACTACACTTCTAGTATAAAACTAGATAACTTATAATTATGTAGCACTCTCAACTCAACTGACCACATTTCAAATGGAATTACAAAACCCGAGTTATGTGTGAAATAAGACAACCAATATCAGTTGAGACTTTACTATGCTTCTGGTATAAAAACTAGAGCATTACAAGTGCTGTAGCGCTCCAATACCTTATTCCTCACTTTGACAGAAAGATTATCACGTTAGCTTTCAAACACTTTGAATCACGTCACAACCGGAGTCACGAAGCTCGATACATGATAAAAACAATTGAATGATTAGGCATGTCAATTGATTAACCAAATGAGGTTAATCGATTAACTATACCTCTACCAAAAAAATTAGAAAGTCTATGGGGTTAATCGATTAACTTATGTAATTTCCAAATTTTTCCATGATTTCAATACGAGTGACAAATTGTGATTTTTCCAGAAATCTCAAACATAACATTCACATAAAAATTGATTTCAAATATAATTCAACAACTCAACCATTCATCCAATTCAACAATCATATAATTCAACAAAACACCCCTAACGTGCAAATTTTACCCCAATTACAAAAACCTAAAAATCAAATTCAAGGTTTCTAACTAGAATTCATAGTCAATTACAACAATCCAATTATCTCAATTACGAAAACCTAAGAATCATTTTAGGCCATAGGGTTCACAATGAACCATATACTATGTAACAACTCCATAAGGATAGATCCATATCGGGGCTCAAGGTAAATCCCACTACCTTACAACCAATATACCATTTGTAAAACAATCTCCCTTTTACCTTGTATTATTGTGACAAAATTGATTTTGAGCTCTCAACAGTGGATGCAAGGCTGACCCAATCATTCTGGGGGCCCTGATATAATTTAAAAAAATAGGCGAATATGAATTTATACCGAATTTTTGAAAAAATAGTATAAAATCATAGATTTTGAAAATAAAATATGATTTTACACCTATATTTAACAAGCAGATGTAAAATAAGTTTTGAAAACATTATTATTTAACATCGTTTTTTTTTTAAAAATAGATGTAAAATGGACTGTTGTGAAATTAAAAAAAAATATGCGGGCCCCCAAGATTTTGGGGCCCAGAGCTACAACACATGTTGCACCCACTAAAGGCCGGCCCTGAGTCGATGAAATCGCTCCTTTTCTCTGCTAGGGTTTACTGCCTATTTTTTACTATTCTCCAAAATGATACATCTCTCTCTCTCTCTCTCTCTCTCTCTCTCTCTCTCTTCCATTTTTCTTAATTATTTCCTAATTCTTACCTTTCCAATTTCTAATCCTTCATTTTTTCACTAGCTCTAACTCTTCCACTTTCTATTTCAATAACTCTAGCCTTTCCAATTTCTTTTTCTAATAATAATAATAAGAATAATAATATAATAATAAACCATGTCATCTAAATAATAAAATACTAATAAATTATTAAAATAACAAAGATAATAATAATAATTAAAAATCAGGGTGTTACAACGTTCGTCTACATGAGAGTCGTCATTGCAGATCTATATATTTAGTTATTTCATTATTTCTTTGTAACAAATTCAATCCATTATATATATATATATATATATATATATATATATATATATATATATATATATATATATATATTCTTCCTTTGTTGTATACTTATTTGTCTCTCTTTCTTTTAGAGTGCTCAAGACAGGGGTAACCAAAATGAAATTCATGATTGCGTATTTGATACAGTCTTAACACGTTTCTGCAATTTTGATACGGCTCAAACACAATTCATGTCTGAATACGTATTCGATATAGGTTTAACGCATTTTTGCAATTAGGTTACGACTTAAACGCATTCCTTGCATGAATGTGTATTCCATACAGACTTAACGCATTCCTCGCGTGACTTATCATCTGAAACATATTACTCACATTTTTGTGTAGCTGGCGCACCCCCTTCGAATCTAGTCATTCCAAGGGTGTAGGTGGTGGATCCTGAAGACGTCCATCTCAATCCGAGCCAAGCCTTGAGGCAGGGACGGGGATCCTACCCTTGGTTGGGGAAAGATCCTCTGTAATATGGAGCACAATACAAAGATACGATTATATAACATCGAGTTCTTTGGTCTCAAGCCTCGTTTGAGGGGACAAAAGCAACTCACCAAATGCAGTACAAAAATAAGTACGATGCTACTACAAACACTACATATAATTGACATACATGACGAAAAAAAATGATTGCTAACATCATTCAATTTTTAAGTCACAAATCACAAAAGCAAAAAATTCAAGAGGCATATTTGCCATTGTATTTCAATAAAATGCATGAGTTTCCTCATAAAGCAAACAATTAGGGTTTTCACACCCGAAAAAAATATCCCATCACAACTAATGAACGTCGGTGGTCCAACCTAAACAAAAAAAACTTGTTGTGCAAGATGAAAGAACTACTAAAGCGTGTATCGCTCAAGCTTTCCCTAATGAACACCGACGATGCTGCATGGATAGACAACTTGGCATTATAAATATAACAAGCAAGCCTTAGCATTATATCAATGCACAAATAACCAGAGGCACTGCATGATAACACTAATAAAATATAGCTAACTGGAAAGCTCTATGCTAAACAATACCCAAATCATTAAGGTAAAACATGTTGGACATGTGACTTTGCACACAAGAGTGGAGGGGGTGAATAATGTGTTTTAGAAAAACTTGGACTTGAAAAACTTCTTGGATTAAAATCAAAGTTAGAAAACATTTTTTGAAAAGTTCTAGAGTTATATAGCGGAAATTAAATTGCAGAAGATAAATTGTGGAAAGGTAAAGAGTTAAGGGAGGAGAGGAACACCAAGAATTATACAAGTTCAGTAAAAAAATGACTTAGTCCTATCCCCGAGAATTGATCTTGGGAGCATCCAATAAATTTAAGAGCTTTTAGTAGGTGGAACTCTCGAACTCCCTTATACAAGGAAAATGAATTTTGTGGCTAACTTCCAACCAAACAGTAAACTCGAGAGAGAACTAGCGAGTGTTCCTTCCGAACAACGAATCAAAGCAGTTAGTCTCATTCCCACATTAATGTTGGAGCAATTAGTCTTCAAGCTTAAAACAAACTTTGGGATATTTTAACACTGGGATGAGCTCTCGAACCGAAACTTTGGTTTTATACCGGGATAACCAATAACCTCTAAGATTTTACCACTGAGATGATCTCTAACCAAAATAAGCTTTTAACACTGAGCTGAGCTTTAACCTAAACTTGGTTTTATTGAGGGCTTACCAAAAACCTATGAGATTTTATCACAGGTTGATCTCGAACCTAAACAAGACACTTGGTAACACAAATACAAAGCCTAAGAATTTTACGGGTTTAGCTTCTAACCCAATTAAACATTACCTAAGTGGATAAAATGTTCAACCAAGGTATTAACAAAACTTCCTTAGTGAGCTTACATAACTAACCTTCCAGAATTACAACTTCTTCATTCGCAAAATAGATTTCTAAAAAAACACGTAGGCTAAGTTTTATTGAGGGAACGTAAACAAAATAAATTTTAGAGAGTGAGTGAGAAGTGAGAAATGAAATCACGCTTATGGATGATTTTGAAAGTGGGAATGAACCTCTATTTATAGGCCAAAGGTTGGCAGAAAAAAAGGAAAACATTTTATGGCCTTTTATGACTTGCCAATCGATTAACATCATATCCCAATTGATTAGTAAGCTTACATTAATCGATTAGTTGGTACAAAAAGGAAAGGAAAGATATCTAGTCATTACTAGTCATTAAGGCATTGTCCTAATAAATTGCTTGGATTATCATTATGGATTAGTTGTCATCATTGGACATTAGTTGTTATCATCAAAAGTTGTTTTCCTTATTAAAGACATGTCACCTAGAAGTAACTTGTAAAACAAGGTTTCACATTCTCCCCCTTTTTGATGATGACAACGCATCTCTCAAGAATATGGTAAAAGAAACAAAAAAAAGTATTTTGAGTAATCAAACTCCCTATCAACTAAGTATAGAATATATTCTACTCCCCTTGAGAGTATACTTCTCCCCTTATGCCGAAATAAAAAAGGTGTGTAGAGATGCATTGCAATAAATTTAAATATGCAAACATAGACAAATAAACATTTAGGAAATGGAAAAGCATTGTTTCATTCATTAAGAAAGTTACTAGGAATTCAAAGTAAGAGAATGGAAATTGTGAAATTGAAATGGTACGGGAAAACAAGAAACAAATTAATAAACAAAATATTAAAAACACATAGGTGATATCATTCTATGCCATAAACATCATCATTCCTTACCATGAATTTATTAATATCCTCGGCCAAACTTTGATAGTTTTTCAACACCTTTCCTATCTTGGTGTCTTCTCTTTCTTTTAACTCTTCTTTTTCTTACTCCTTGAATGTCGAGTCCTCCTGAGTTTCTCCATGCATGACTATAACTTTAATCTCCCTAAGAGTAATAAATGTGACCTTATGGTTGGCTGAGTCTTCTTTTTCATACATGGTGTCAATGTTGAAGGTAGCTAGAATTTGTGTTATAATTGGTCCATAGGGAAGCCCTGCTGATGGGATCTCTTTGCACCGAATCATGTGGTTAAAAATTCCATCTACCCAATTAGATGGAATTTCTTAGGTCAAGATCCACAAGGATACTACATCTTCGCCAATGACATAGTTATGGTTTATGTTCCTTGGAAATAGGATCCTAGTCAAAAGGTAGTGAAGGATCCTAACTTTTGGTTTCAAGTGGCTGGACTTGAAAGGGTCTTTATTCTTTTCCATAGGGTTGATAATAACGGTATTAATGGTTATGAAGTGTTTGAAGTTTCTAAGGCCTATGGGTTTATCAAGGGTAAAGGATGTTCCTAGACTAGGCATCTCAAATATTCTCCCAAAGTGGTCTTTGTGAAGGTAAATTTCTACTCCCCTTACAAATGTTCTCAACGAGGTTCCTACAAGTCTCAAGTTTAGGTGGGACTTTTTTAGTAGGCTTAGAAAGGATATATCTAGTATTTGGATGAAGAAATATTTAGGTAAGCTTGACAAATTTGGTGATAAGGCTTGTGACTCTTCAAGAGGCTTGGCTCCATGTACCAATGCAAAATTACCTTCTTTGCTAGAATCTCCATCTTGTCTTCTTGCTTGATATTTATTAATCCCATGTTGAACATATTCCTTCTTGGTGTTTCTATGGGTTTTTGGCTTGAGGAGGCCACGGTGATGCTTACGACATAAGAATTCACATAAGAAAGAAGCTAGAAGGGATGAATCTTGAGATGAAAGAAATAATGAGAGCACACTTATTTATAGCGGGTCATATGATGTTTTGATCATGTATTTCAGGAAAGTAGTTAATGGAAATTATGTTGATTAAAAATTAAGGCAAAATTATTCCAAAATAGAGGTGTCAATCGATTTACTAATGGCTTAAATCGATTGGTGAATCAAATATCTCAAGATTTAGTACGTTTATCATCAATGTTGAGATTTGGTTTGCTTGGAGTACAAGTTTGTCTTGGATTTGATATGAAAAAAGGTGCGTTAAACTTCTCCAATTGATTTCCATAGTGTAAATCGATTGGGCTTTTGTTGTTCAACTTCTTGGTGCATCTTTGGGCCTTGTACTGGATTTAATTGCTTTTATGCACTCCCCAATTAATCTTATTTCACCTCCTTTCTAAAAAGAACTTGGAGAATCATATTTTTGGTTAGTAAAAAATATTTTATTAAGATGAGTAAAATTAAAACCCCTATTTTTAAGGATTAATCAGAGTTTTCCCATTATTTCATCTTTAAAATAGTGTACTACCTTTCATATCAAAAGGATTTGATAAAAAAATCCCTTAAATGGAAACACTAAGCATATTATGGTTTCTCATTCTATACACATTGTTGGATACGAGAGTTGGTAAAAACCACGAGATGAATCAGTCTATTACAGACATATTCACTCAGCTGATCACTAAGGATCATACACTTTGAGATATTCTCAAGAACACCTGATTTGATCATTATGATTTATATTTTCTATCATGGTTCATCCTTGGATTAGATACTTTATAAAAACATTATACTTAGAAGTATACTTTTTCTTTGTACAACTACATTGACAATTCTCTTAAAGCTTCAAGCTACAAAGCATACATGCAAAACACTAACGTTTCACCTTTGGTACCCACATCTTATTGGCCTAGGTGAATTAGATCCATAATATCTAAGGTTGATACCTTTAAATATTTTCAATTTGTCAAAACAAAAAGGCTTTAAATGGCCAACTCTTTTATAGTGTGTGCATTTATAAATTGGATGATCTTTTTTCTTGTGATCTACGCCTTTACTAGGTTTTATATCCTTTTTGAATCCTATTCCATCTTTGTTTAAGGAAGACCCTTGACTTGATAATATCAAGTCAAGATTTTCTTTCCTTTGGTTAAATTTACCTAGGGTTTCATGTAAATCAACTACTTCCTTTTTTAGGGAGACACAACTCTTACATTCTTCTCTTGAATTTCGGATCTTAGTTATTCATCTCTTGAATGATTTATTGATTTTTTTGAGATATCTTACAGACTTCTTAAGACCTAAGTTGCATTCTCTCAGTTTATCATTTTCTTTCTCTAATTGAGCACTCATTATAAACAGTTGTTCATAATGTGGTTTATTTACTTGAACAATATCAACCTCGTAGATTACTTTTAAGAAAACTTCATTTTCTTCGTTGGAAGAAGGTTCTTTTATGTTTCTCCCCGAGGTTGATGTCTCTCCTCCTTTTCTTCTTACGAAGATTTTACTTGAGGATGCTTCTTCTTCACAGTTTCTCGAACATGGGGTTCCTTCATTTGATGTTGAATCTTCCGAAGATCGTTTAACTACTGAGTATGTTCTTTCGAAGGATTCTAACAGAGTTGTATATAAGAGTATGCCAAAGTTGATGATTTTTTTATTTTCTGAGCTCATATATTTATCTTTAGGTAATTTAATTAGCTCCTTCAATTTCTCTATAATTTCCTTCTTCTTTGATTTTTCCTAAAATTCACGAAGGTTCATATCTTTTGATTTAAGGATTAGATTAAACTTCCAATTCTTAATTCTTAGACATTGGTTAATTACTAACTTTCCACTACAACTTCCAATATTTCAAAATTTTGAAAATAATTTAAGAGTAATATCTCCATCTTCTTCACCACGTGTGTTCATCTCCTCTTGCTCGATACATGGAGAAACTTCGTATATCATTTCAAGAGTATCCCACATTTTCTTGGCATTTTTTAAATTATGAACATAGAAAAATTTGTTGTCATTTAGAGACATTGTTATAAAACTCTTAGTTTTGAAATCTATTTCATATATTCTCTTTTCTTCTTCGGTACAAAGAGAATAAAGTTTATCTGCTACTTTTCCATTTATTTGGTAAGTAGGGATAAACAAATCATTGATTACAGTTTCCCATAATTCATGATTTATAATTTGAATAAAAATTATAAACCTAGCTTTACATATATCAAATTTACTACTATTAAAAATTGGTGGTGTATTTAGAAAATATCTCTTGTTGGAAGTTATCTTCCTCCTGAGACGATTAGTCCTTAAACACGAGTTAGACTCTTATGCCACTTGTTAGACACGTGACATCACACACAAGAGGGGGGGGGGGGGGGGGGGGTGAATTGTGTGTTTCATAAAAACTTGGATTTGAACATTTTTTAGTATTAAAATCAGAGTTAGAAATTATTTTATAGAAAAGTTCTAGAGTTATGCAGCGGAAAATAAATTGTAGAAGATAAAGTGAGGAAAGGTAAAGAGTTAAAAGAAGAGAGGAACACCAAGAATTATACATGTTTAATAAAAAATGACTTAGTCATTTCCCCAAGAATTGATCTTGAGAGTATCTAATAAATTTAAGAGCTTTTAGTAGGTTGAACTCTCGAACCTACTTATACTAGAATAAAATAAAGTTTTTGGCTAACTTCCAACCAAACAGTAAACTTGGGAGAGAAGCGGTGAGTCTTCCTTCCAAACAGAGAATCAGAGAAATTAATGTCCTTCCTAAAAGAGTCTTGGAGCAATTATTCTTCAAGCTTCAAACAAACTTTGGGAGTTTTTAACACCGAAATGAGCTTGCGAACCTATTCTTTGGTTTTATATCAGGCTAACCAATAACCTGTGAGATTTTACCACTGAACTGATCTCAAACCAAAACAAGCTTTTAACACCGGGACGAGCTTTAACCTAAACTTGGTTTTATCGCGGGAGAACCAAGAACCTATGAGATTTTATCACAATATGATGTCAAACCTAAACAAGTGACTTGATCACACAAATCCCAAAGCTTTTTACGGGTTTAGCTTCTAACCCAAACAAGCAATCTCTAAGTGGATGAAATGTTTAACCAAGGTATAAACAAAACTTTGTTGGTGAACTTACAAACCTACCCTTCCATAATTATAACTTCCTCACTTGTAAAATGACTTTCATACAAAGCACTTTGATTAAACTTTTAGTGAAAAAAAGAAAACAAAAGAAATTTGAGAGAGAGAGAGAGCGATATATATATATTTATATATTTATATATATATATATATATATATATATATATATATATATATATATATATATATATATATATATATATATAGAGAGAGAGAGAGAGAGAGAGAGAGAGAAATGAAATTACATTTTATGCATGATTTTGAAAGTGGGAAGGAACCTCTATTTAACTTGTCTGAGATGACTTCAAGGTATTTTTGAAAATATTTTCTTGAGAAAAATAAATATAAATTTATTTTGTGTGTGTGTGATTTAGTCATTCACTTTTACGAGAATTCCATTATGCTTAACAATGTTTTCACTCATACTAACGAGACATAGCTTTCTTATACTTCAAGACTTTGTGAGTGCTTTCTTTGTTGTAGACACTTGCTTAAGTTTACTTGAGATGAGACTTGAGTTATATTCTATTTTATTGTCATCATCAGATAGTCAACTCTATCAAATCTTAATATCCTATTTTGCATCTTTAACCGTTTAAGTGGTTTATGTTTGACTTGTCATTAAGAACTAGTTGTCATTATTAGACATTAGTTGTCATCATCAGGAGTTGTTGTCATCATTAAATGCGTGTGTTAATACCTTAGGATTGACATTAATTTTGTAAAATAAATAATGTAATCATCTCTGTTGTTTTAATATGTTGGGTTGAAGAAGTTCAACATCTGGACCAACATGTCATGTACAATGTCACGATATCATGCCTGTGACATCGTACATGTGTAGAAAACTGAATTAATTAATTCAGTATATATTTTGGGATTAGTGAGGATATTTGGTGAATATCCTAACTTCCATCACTACGCCAAAAAGGTTTTTTAACAGCGCATCTTAGACAGCGCTTTTAAAAGAAAGCGCTGTCTAAGGTTAAAATAAAAATAAAATACGGAAAATGTTCTAAAAAAATAATGAAAGCGCTGTCTAAGGGGGGGTCTTAGACAGCGCTTTTAGAAAGCGCTGTCTAAGACCCCCCCTTAGACAGCGCTTTTAGAAAGCGCTTTTAAATATAGACCTTAGTCAGCGCTTTTGAGAAAGCGCTGTTTAAAGTCTTTCAATTAAAAAAAAAATTAAAACCAAAAGCGCTGTCTAAGGTGGGGGTTTAGAAAGCGCTGTCTAAGGCATATCTTAGAAAGCGCTTTCCACAAAAGCGCTGTCTAAGGTCTAATTAAAATTAAATTTCAGACTTCTATTTTCGACCCATTAACTTAATCGAAACACCCATCTAACAAAAACACTTTTTTTCAGCTTAAGTTCTTAATTCTCTGCTGGGTCGTAAAAAAAATCGAACTTTGATTTTTAAAGGTGTTATTTTTATTTGGTTCTTCGTTCGAAGATTGTGTCTTTATTGAAGTTTAACGTGTTTTTTCATCTGGGTTGTGTTTTTTTTGTTGAGTGAAGTTTTTTTCTCGTGTTTATCTAATGGTAATTGATAATCACTAGAAGATAATGTCTGATGTTGCGATGAGATCGCTGATGAAGAAAGGTGATTACGGTGAAGATGTTGGTGTTCTGCGGCGGCAGCAACAAGAGGCAAATTACGGAGAAGATGTAGGTGTTTTGAGGCGGCGACAACAAGAGGAAAATGATAGAGAGAATGAAGTTTTAAGGCTGAGAAGCGGGTCTGCGCCGCCTACGGTGGATGGTTCTTCGACTGCGTTTAAGGGTTTGTATGGTGGTTCTCCGGTGAGTTATAGAGGTGAGAGAGGCTTTGGGAGTGAGGAGGAGCTTCGTGCTGATCCAGCTTACGCCAATTATTATTACATGAATGCGAATCTGAATCCGAGGTTTCCTCCGCCGTTAGTGTCGAAAGAAGATTGGCGGTTTTCGCAACGGCGGATGAATGGTGAAGGAAGGAGGTTGAATGGTGAAGGAGGTGAGAATGTGAATGGAGAAAGATCTATTTTTTCTATGCAGGCTGGCGGGGTTAATGGGAAGGTGGATGGTGCTGAATGGGGCGGCGACGATGGCTTGATTGGTTTGACGGCGCTAGGGCTTGGAAGTAGGCAGAGGAGCATTGCTGATATATTTCCGGTGAGGGATTATGCAATTTTTTAATACTATTTGTATTTGGATTTTTGTTGTTTTTGTTGTTATGTTGGTGTGAGATTGAGACCTTTTAGCTAAAGTTATTATTGGATTTGTCGCAAGGAGAATGCGTGACGTGAAACAGGTAGAGGTAGAGGAAGACCTTGAAAACTATAAGAAAAGTTATTATGAAAGTTCTCGAGATTAACAATGGAGTTTCGATTCTTTTTGTTTGAAATTTTTTGTCCGGATTGTTACTTTGTAACTGAAGAATGTTATTATATTTATATAATGATCATGAGCTAAAAGTTTTGATTGTTTGCTGAATTATATTCTAAAATATTGTTTATTGTATTGTCTTTCGGTTAAGTTTTGTTGTTTCTAACATTTTCTTCATGTTTTTCAAAGCAGGATGAAAAGAATGGTGCATCATCTGCCTCCAAGCACGCTCACCATCTGCCTGGCCGTAATGTGTTTGATGACATTGCTGAACTTACGGAAGCCCATTTTGCTCAGAGGCATCAAAGTTCGGATGATTTGCAATCTGGCGGAAATCACGTTGGTTCGGCATCTCACTCTTACGCTTCTGCTTTAGGATCCTCTTTGTCAAGGAGCAGCACCCCTGACGCCCAATTCATACCTAGAGTTTCTAGTCCTTCAATCCCGCCTATTGGGGAGGGTAGGTCCAATGCAACAGAGAAAAGAAGTTTCAATCGTCAAAACTCATATAATGCTGCCTCGTCTAATTTAAACGAGTCGGTGGATCTCGCATCTGCTTTGGCTGGCATGAATCTCTCTCAAAATGATGTAATAGGCGACGAGAAATGTAACACCCCGATAATAATATGGTAATTATTTAAATTAAGTTAATAATATATTTATTAATTTAATTAGATAATTGGATTATTATTATTATTATTTTGGAATTATTGAATTATTATTATTATTGGGATAATAAAATAAAGTGGAAAATATATAAGTGTGAAATAAAGAAAAAGAGCCCATTTGGTAAAGAAAAGGTTTTCACGTGAAACAGAGAAGCGATTGAGAAAGTGGAGAAAGGGCAAGAGGAAGAGCTAGAGAGCAAGGGTTGGAGAACGGAAAAGCTTGAAGCTCAAAGTTGCCGGATTAACTCAGGTAAGGGGGGTTTATCGTCGTTTAATGGGTATTATGGGTTAGCATGTAATGGGTAGTGATAAACCGTTGAATTGACCCTAATTGGGATTGTCGAATGCTGAAAATTGTGATGAATATGTTGTGTAAAAACCGAAATTTAACCTGTAATTGAGTGTGTTGTAATTCCCCTAACGTATAGCTTTTTACGGAATTGGAATCGGAGGTCCGGAAGTCCTCTAACGGCGGAAAATGCGGAGAATTCTGCATTCTGCTTTGTGTTAGCGCAGGAACTGCTGTTTTGTCTGCGTTAACCGGTTAACCCAGGGTGTTAACCGGTTAACACTGTTACGAATTGAGAATTAGTGCTGTTTGGCCTGCGTTAACCGGTTAACCCAGGGCGTTAACCGGTTAACACTGTTAAGTTTTGGGCAGTAAGCGTGTTTTGCCTGCGTTAACCGGTTAACCCAGGGCGTTAACCGGTTAACACTGTTGCAGAGTGGAAAAATTGTTAATTTAAATGTTGTGTGTCTAATTGGTGGTTGCCTATATCAGTGTGTGATATGGTAGGGATTATTTCCCGCTGTTTTGAGCAGTACAGGTATTAGTAGAGTGTGCTAATACTGTGTTTAATTATTTGACATGATATGATGTGTTGATACATGTGTTGATGATGTATGATGATATGCATAATGCTGTGAATATATATATATTATGCATGTAATTGTGAATGGACTGTTGTATGGCTTAGAGTGTGAGCATCTGTCCCTTGTGAATTGTTGTTGATGTTGCATTGCTAGATGATTAGCGTGCATAGCATAGCCTATGGGGCTGTAGCTAATTCCCATGGTGAGGAATTAGTGAGTGAATCATTGTGGATTTGTTGTTGATGTTTGCATGCTAGATGATTAGTGTGCATAGCATAGCCTTTGGGGCTGTAGCTAATTCCCATGGTGAGGAATTAGTGAGTGAGTCACTAGGTCTCAAATGAGTGGGACTAGTGAGCTTAGTAGCCGTATCTGGATTGATCGGTGAGCTTGAACTATATGTTCAAGAATAGTCGGTACCGCATGTGTGGAGTCTCATTGCATAAATTATGTATGGCGTATAATATGAATGGATGTATTCCAATATTATACGTGTGTGGTGTTGCTATCGAGTATGAATATGAGTTGTATTGGTGTTGAATATGATGTTTGAGTTGGTGTGCCGTTACTGAATGTACGAATACGATTAGGGTGATTAATGTGTTAAATTACTTAACATGACATTATATTCTATAATGCTTATTATATCGATTGAGGAACTCACCCTTACAACTATTTTTCAGGTAACGAGCAATGAGTTGAGTAAAAGCTAATACTTGGAGTCTAGTGTAGTCTCCCTAGTGGGTCATGCTCTGATAGATGTAACATCGGGAGGGAACATTTTAATTGTGTTGTTGATAATTGTTGAACCAGTTTACATGTAGTATGTTACATGTTTGAATGATCGATTTGATCTCTATCCGCTGCGTATTGTGCAATACTTTATGTTTTGAGTTAACTAATGAGCATGACTAAATATTTATGGCGAATAGTGTGAAATATTGTGTGACACCCTTGATTGCATATTACTCTGATTTATATATGTTGTTATTTTAATTAAATATTTGGGGTATTTTAGAAGGGTGTTACATTAGTGGTATCAGAGCATAGTCGGTCGAGTCGAGTCGTAATTATTCTGTTTCCCCTGTACGGGATAGGTGTTGTGTAACCCTATCAGTACTTATTGTTCGGCTTGTTGGGCTTTCAGAATAGAGATGGCTGGAAGAGGTAGAGACGATGCTGCGATTGCTGAGGCTCTGGGTATGCTAGCTGGAGTACTTGGAGGGAATCCGAATGTTGTGGGAATGGGAGCTGCTCGTCAATTGAGTGAGTTCCAGAAGAACAATCCTCCAATGTTCAAGGGAGCATACGATCCAGATGGCGCTCAGAAGTGGTTGAAGGAGATCGAGAGGATCTTCCGAGTAACTGAGTGTGCCGATAACCAGAAGGTCAGGTTCGGTACACATATGCTGTCAGAGGAAGCAGATGATTGGTGGGTTACTACCCGCACTGAGTTGGAATCTGCTGGAAATGCTGAGATCACTTGGGCTGTGTTCAGAGAGAGATTCCTGAGGAAGTACTTTCCAGAGGATGTAAGAGGAAAGAAAAAGATAGAGTTCTTGGAATTGAAGCAGGGCAATCGGTCGGTTACTGAGTATGCTGCTAAGTTCACAGAGCTGTCGAAGTATTATACTCCCTATAGTGAGGCTGCTAGAGAATTTTCGAAATGTGTGAAGTTTGAGAACGGGTTGCGTCCCGAGATCAAACAGGCTATTGGATATCAGCGGATCAGAGTGTTTTCTGACTTGGTTGACTGTTGCAGGATTTTTGAACAGGATTCCAAAGCCAGAGCAGAGAGCTATCAGCAAAGGGTTGATAGGAAAGGCAAGAATCAAAATGATCGTGGAAAACCGTATGCAGCTGGCAAAGGTTTTCAGAGACAGAGTGGGATGAAGAAGCCTAGTGGGGGAGACTCTAGTGCCCCTGCTAAGTGTTATAGATGTGGTCGGGCTGGACATCGTGTCCATGAGTGTACCAGTGCTGAGATGAAGTGTTTCAAGTGTGGCAAAGGTGGTCATTTGGCTGCAGAGTGCCGGTTGAAGACTGTAACTTGTTTCAACTGTGGAGAGGTGGGTCATATCAGTCCACAGTGTCCTAAGCCGAAGAAAGAGAATCAGTCAGGAGGCAAGGTCTTTGCCTTATCGGGTTCTGAGACTTCTGCAGATGATCGTTTGATCAGAGGTACGTGTTATATTAATGGCTTTCCTCTTGTAGCTATTATCGACACAGGTGCTACTCATTCCTTTATATCTTTGGATTGTGCTGTGAAACTTAAGTTAGAAATATCTGAGATGCATGGTAGTATGGTGATTGATACTCCTGCGAAGGGTTCAGTGACTACTACTTCAGTTTGTTTAAATTGTCCTTTGAGTATTTTTGGTAGAGACTTTGGGATGGACCTTGTGTGTCTTCCACTAGTGCAGATTGACGTTATCTTGGGTATGAACTGGTTGGTGTCTAACCGGGTTTCTATCAACTGTTTTGATAAGACTGTGATCTTTCCTGAGATTGAGGAAGGAGAGAGTTTGGTTCTATCAGCGAGGCAGGTGAATGAGGCAGTAGCAGATGGGGCAGAGTTGTTTATGCTGTTAGCGGCTTTGGAGGCTAAAGATAAACTGGCGATTTGTGATCTAGCAGTGGTGTGTGATTTTCCTGATGTGTTTCCAGAAGAAGTGAATGAATTACCGCCAGAGCGTGAAGTTGAGTTCTCGATTGATTTGGTACCTGGTACTAGACCGATATCGATGGCTCCGTACCGTATGTCTGCTGTTGAGTTAACTGAATTGAAGAGTCAGTTGGAAGATCTGTTGGATAAGAAATTTATTCGTCCGAGTGTGTCACCGTGGGGTGCACCAGTGTTGTTGGTTAAGAAGAAAGAAGGTACTATGAGGTTGTGTGTGGACTATAGGCAACTGAATAAAGTGACGATCAAGAATCGGTATCCTTTGCCGAGGATTGATGATTTGATGGATCAGTTGGTTGGTGCGAGTGTGTTCAGCAAGATAGATTTGAGATCTGGGTATCATCAGATACGTGTGAAAACTGAGGATATTCAGAAGACTGCTTTCAGGACAAGGTATGGACATTATGAGTATTCTGTAATGCCTTTTGGTGTGACTAATGCGCCTGGAGTATTCATGGAGTATATGAATAGGATTTTCCATCCGTACCTAGACCAGTTTGTTGTGGTGTTTATTGATGACATTTTGGTGTATTCGAAATCTGAAGAAGAGCATGCTGAGCATTTGAGAGTGGTTTTAGAAGTTCTCCGAGAAAAGAAGTTATTTGCTAAATTGTCTAAGTGTGAATTTTGGTTAGAGGAGGTTAGTTTTCTTGGTCATGTGATTTCAAGAGGTGGTGTTGCTGTTGATCCTTCTAAGATAGAAGCGGTGTCTAAGTGGGAAGCTCCGAAGTCTGTTGCTGAGATTCGCAGTTTCCTGGGATTGGCTGGTTACTATAGGAAATTCATTGAGGGATTTTCTAAGTTGGCGTTACCGTTGACGATGTTGACCAGAAAGGGGCAAGCGTTTGTTTGGGACTCAAAATGTGAAGAAGGTTTCCAAGAGTTAAAGAGAAGATTGACTACTGCTCCTATTCTGATATTACCGAGTCCGTCGGAACCATTTGAGGTTTACTGTGATGCTTCATTGTTGGGTTTGGGTGGTGTGTTGATGCAGAATAAGCAGGTTATAGCTTATGCTTCGAGACAACTGAGGGTTCATGAGAAGAACTATCCGACACACGATTTAGAGTTGGCAGCCGTGGTATTTGTTCTGAAGTTATGGAGGCATTACTTGTATGGGTCAAGATTTGAGGTTTTCAGTGACCATAAAAGTTTAAAGTATTTGTTTGATCAGAAAGAGCTGAATATGAGACAAAGGAGATGGTTAGAATTTCTGAAGGATTATGACTTTGATTTGAATTACCATCCGGGTAAAGCAAACGTAGTGGCTGATGCATTGAGTCGGAAATCATTGCATATGTCTATGTTAATGGTTAAAGAATTGGATTTAATTGAGCAATTTAGAGATTTGAGTTTGGTGTGTGAGAGTACTCACAATAGTGTTAAATTGGGAATGTTGAAGTTAACGAGTAATATTTTGGATGAGATTAGAGAGGGTCAGAAATTCGATATGCTTTTGGTTGATAAGTTGACTTTAGTGAATCAAGGTCAAGGTGGTGAATTCAGAGTTGATGAGAATGGTGTTTTGAAATTTGGTAATCGGGTGTGTATTCCGGACGTTACCGAACTTAAGAAGAGTATTCTTGAAGAAGGACATCGTAGTGGCCTGAGTATTCATCCTGGAGCTACGAAGATGTATCATGATTTGAAAAAGTTATTTTGGTGGCCGGGAATGAGGAAAGAAATTGCGAGTTTTGTTTATTCCTGTTTGACTTGCCAGAAGTCAAAGATTGAGCATCAGAAGCTGTCTGGGCTAATGCAACCGTTGGCTATTCCAGAGTGGAAGTGGGATAGTATCAGTATGGATTTTGTTTCTGGTTTACCGAGGACAATTAAGAATTTTGAAGCTATTTGGGTGATTGTTGACAGATTGACAAAGTCGACTCATTTCATTCCGATCAGAATGGATTATCCGTTAGAGAAATTAGCCGAGCTGTATATTGAGAAGATTGTAAGTTTGCATGGTATTCCGTCTAGTATTGTTTCGGACAGAGATCCTAGATTTACATCGAAGTTCTGGGAAGGTTTGCAGAGGGCTTTGGGAACTAAGCTGAGATTGAGTTCTGCATATCATCCGCAGACTGATGGTCAGACTGAGAGGACGATTCAGTCATTAGAGGATCTTTTGAGGGCTTGTGTTTTGGAAAAGGGAGGTGCTTGGGATTGTTATTTACCTTTGATTGAGTTTACCTACAACAATAGTTTTCATTCGAGCATTGGTATGGCACCGTTTGAAGCTTTGTATGGTAGGAGATGTCGGACACCGTTATGTTGGTATGAGTCCGGTGAGAGTGCTGTGGTTGGACCGGAGATTGTTCAACAGACTACAGAAAAGATTAAGATGATTCAGGAGAAGATGAGAATTGCTCAGAGTCGTCAGAAGAGTTATCATGATAAGAGGAGGAAGTCACTTGAGTTCCAAGAGGGAGATCATGTGTTTCTTCGTGTTACTCCGATAACTGGTGTTGGTCGAGCTTTGAAGTCGAAGAAGTTGACACCTCGATTTATTGGTCCTTATCAGATTTTGGAGAGGATAGGGGAGGTAGCCTATCGTGTCGCTTTACCGCCGTCGCTTGCGAATTTGCATGAGGTTTTTCATGTGTCTCAGTTGAGGAGGTACATTCATGATCCGTCGCATGTAGTCCAAGTAGATGATGTACAGGTGAGAGATAACCTGACTGTTGAAACATCACCTATGAGGATTGAGGATCGAGAGTTGAAGCAGTTGCGGGGTAAAGAGATTGCCTTGGTGAAGGTAGCTTGGGGAGGACCAGCAGGTGGCAATGTGACTTGGGAACTGGAGAGTAAGATGAAGGAGTCTTACCCAGAGTTGTTCGCTTGAGGTATGTTTTCGAGGACGAAAACTCTTTTAGTGGGGGAGAGTTGTAACACCCCGATAATAATATGGTAATTATTTAAATTAAGTTAATAATATATTTATTAATTTAATTAGATAATTGGATTATTATTATTATTATTTTGGAATTATTGAATTATTATTATTACTGGGATAATAAAATAAAGTGGAAAATATATAAGTGTGAAATAAAGAAAAAGAGCCCATTTGGTAAAGAAAAGGTTTTCACGTGAAACAGAGAAGCGATTGAGAAAGTGGAGAAAGGGCAAGAGGAAGAGCTAGAGAGCGGAAAAGCTTGAAGCTCAAAGTTGCCGGATTAACTCAGGTAAGGGGGGTTTATCGTCGTTTAATGGGTATTATGGGTTAGCATGTAATGGGTAGTGATAAACCGTTGAATTGACCCTAATTGGGATTGTCGAATGCTGAAAATTGTGATGAATATGTTGTGTAAAAACTGAAATTTAACCTGTAATTGAGTGTGTTGTAATTCCCCTAACGTATAGCTTTTTACGGAATTGGAATCGGAGGTCCGGAAGTCCTCTAACGGCGGAAAATGCGGAGAATTCTGCATTCTGCTTTGTGTTAGCGCAGGAACTGCTGTTTTGTCTGCGTTAACCGGTTAACCCAGGGTGTTAACCGGTTAACACTGTTACGAATTGAGAATTAGTGCTGTTTGGCCTGCGTTAACCGGTTAACCCAGGGCGTTAACCGGTTAACACTGTTAAGTTTTGGGCAGTAAGCGTGTTTTGCCTGCGTTAACCGGTTAACCCAGGGCGTTAACCGGTTAACACTGTTGCAGAGTGGAAAAATTGTTAATTTAAATGTTGTGTGTCTAATTGGTGGTTGCCTATATCAGTGTGTGATATGGTAGGGATTATTTCCCGCTGTTTTGAGCAGTACAGGTATTAGTAGAGTGTGCTAATACTGTGTTTAATTATTTGACATGATATGATGTGTTGATACATGTGTTGATGATGTATGATGATATGCATAATGCTGTGAATATATATATATTATGCATGTAATTGTGAATGGACTGTTGTATGGCTTAGAGTGTGAGCATCTGTCCCTTGTGAATTGTTGTTGATGTTGCATTGCTAGATGATTAGCGTGCATAGCATAGCCTATGGGGCTGTAGCTAATTCCCATGGTGAGGAATTAGTGAGTGAATCATTGTGGATTTGTTGTTGATGTTTGCATGCTAGATGATTAGTGTGCATAGCATAGCCTTTGGGGCTGTAGCTAATTCCCATGGTGAGGAATTAGTGAGTGAGTCACTAGGTCTCAAATGAGTGGGACTAGTGAGCTTAGTAGCCGTATCTGGATTGATCGGTGAGCTTGAACTATATGTTCAAGAATAGTCGGTACCGCATGTGTGGAGTCTCATTGCATAAATTATGTATGGCGTATAATATGAATGGATGTATTCCAATATTATACGTGTGTGGTGTTGCTATCGAGTATGAATATGAGTTGTATTGGTGTTGAATATGATGTTTGAGTTGGTGTGCCGTTACTGAATGTACGAATACGATTAGGGTGATTAATGTGTTAAATTACTTAACATGACATTATATTCTATAATGCTTATTATATCGATTGAGGAACTCACCCTTACAACTATTTTTCAGGTAACGAGCAATGAGTTGAGTAGAAGCTAATACTTGGAGTCTAGTGTAGTCTCCCTAGTGGGTCATGCTCTGATAGATGTAACATCGGGAGGGAACATTTTAATTGTGTTGTTGATAATTGTTGAACCAGTTTACATGTAGTATGTTACATGTTTGAATGATCGATTTGATCTCTATCCGCTGCGTATTGTGCAATACTTTATGTTTTGAGTTAACTAATGAGCATGACTAAATATTTATGGCGAATAGTGTGAAATATTGTGTGACACCCTTGATTGCATATTACTCTGATTTATATATGTTGTTATTTTAATTAAATATTTGGGGTATTTTAGAAGGGTGTTACAAGAAACGTTCCCCGTCGTCAAGGCTCAGTGAATCAGATTACACTCGTAATAATGCTAATCAGTACCAATACTTAAACAAGTCTGATTCGCTACCTTATCTTCGCCATTCTCCAAACAATCCCTATTTGAAAGCGAGTAAAAGCAGCGTCGGTTTTGGACTAGAGGTGAATGATTCTACGTATAATGCAAGAGGACCTTCTACACCAACTGTTACTGGAAGAGGTAATTCATTGCCTGCTCATTATCAGCATGTTGATGATACGCATTTCTCGCACGCCAACTATAACATGGGCGGGTTTGCTGTTAATCCTTCATCATCACCGATGATGGCAAGCCAGCTTGGGAATGGAAATTTGCCACATTTCTTTGAACATGCCGCACCACCGTCTGCATTAGGAATGAATGCCATGGACTCGAGGGGCTTGGGAAGAGGCGCAAATTTAGGACCTTTGTTGGCTGCATCGGAGTTACAGAATGCAAGCAGGTTGGGAAATCTCACTGCAGCTAGCCCTCATCAGCTTCCCATGTTTGATCCTTTGTATCTTCAATATCTGAGATCAAGCGAAGTTACTGCTGCACAGATTGGAGCTCTTAATGAATCTGCAAGAAATAACAACGTACCGGATTTACTTAGCCTCCAAAAAGCTTATATCGAGTCATTAATTGCTCAGCAAAAAGCACACTTTTCTTCCCCTTACTTAGGTAAGTCAACTAGCATGAACCATAATTCTTATGGAAATCCATCGTATGGTCTCGGCATGTCGTATCCCGGAAATCCTCTTGCAGGTTCTTCCTTCCCAAACTCCATGTATGGACAAGGTAGTCCTATGAGCCAAGGTGAGCGAAATGCGCGTTTGTCTGGGATGAGGAATGTGGCTGGCGGTGGTTTAACGGGAGCTTGGCATTCGGACGCTGTTAGTAATTTGGACGATAACTTTCCACCTTCCTTGCTCGATGAATTCAAAAGCAACAAGACCAAATGTTTCGAACTTTCAGAAATTTCTGGTCATGTTGTTGAGTTCAGGTGCTTAATGTTGGTCATAATACTATGTTTCTCTTCTCGACTTTGAACATTTTATCTTACTCTTTTTTTCTTTATATTCTTTTACAGTGCCGATCAGTATGGAAGCCGTTTTATCCAACAGAAACTTGAGACTGCTTCGGTTGACGAGAAAACCATGGTTTTCCATGAAATAATGCCGAATGCACTAACACTAATGACCGATGTCTTCGGTAATTATGTGATTCAAAAGGTAGTTCTGCTCTTTTGACTTTAAAACTTCCATACTTGCTCTATGTGTGCCAACGTATTCTGATTCATGTTTAGTTTTTCGAGCATGGATCATCAGAACAAATCAGAGAACTGGCTGACCAACTTACTGGTCATGTGCTGACACTAAGTCTTCAAATGTATGGCTGTCGCGTTATCCAAAAGGTCTGTCTTGTCATCAATTTATCTTCCTTATGATTTTTACCACAATATATCTTACTGTATACCCTATTATTTACGATTTACAATATTCTATAATTGTGTTGCACTTTTGGTAGGAATAACAATACTTGTTACAATCTTAACTCTATTGGTGGGATCTTGATCTTGACAACAATGTTTAGATTTATTAATTATTAATTTTTAGTATTAATGATGACAGTGTGCTTTTTGAGCATTTATTTGTATTGTAAATCATCTGTAATTTGCTACCTTTGGTATCTTGGTCTTTCTGTGATCTGCCAAAAAGTTTAGGTTTGGTGATCCATGTTACTAAGGTTAATTAATATGATTCGTCGCATCATCCCAATATTCCGCAAACTGTTACTAGAATGTTTCTCTCTTGTGAATGAGACAATTCACTTTAATGAGTTGTTGAAATAAAGACCAAGTACTTCCTTTTTGTCTTATTGGGTACGAGTCGCCAGGTATTTTATTTTATTTTGGAGCAAACCGATTCGTTTATTTTATTTTTTTCTTCTCATTTTGACATGGTTCCTAAAGTGTTCGACATCTGAAGTATTAAAGTGAAAAAAAAATTTGGGTGGTTTCATTTGATTATGTTATTGTTCATTTTGTGTGAGATTCTGATATTTTGATCCATTATATTTACAGTTATTAATCTCTTTTTTCTGCATTGGCTAGGCTATTGAAGTGGTTCATTTAGATCAACAGACAAAAATGGTTACGGAGCTGGACGGTCAAATTATGCGCTGCGTGCGTGATCAGAACGGAAACCATGTCATCCAGAAGTGTATTGAATGTGTGCCTGAAGGAGAGATTCGGTTCATAGTTTCAACGTTTTATGACCAAGTTGTGACGCTGTCAACTCATCCATATGGCTGTCGTGTTATACAGGTCACACAAATAAATATTTTTTGCTTTTATTCGCGTGAACCACATTTGTTGAATATGTAATAACTGGCAAGAGATTATGATTTTCTAAACTAGTTTTGTTTTGATAAGCAGAGAGTCTTGGAGTACTGCCATGATCCTAAAACTCAACAGATTATGATGGATGAGATTTTGCAGTGTGTTTGCATGCTAGCACAGGATCAATACGGGAACTATGTTGTACATGTTTGTTGCATCTTAATTGGTATTGTAAAATCGTTCGAGTTTATGAAGCACTTAAATCCTACGAAGCACAAACACGAACACTAGCTCGATGTTTGTTCATAAATTTGTGTAATTAATGTGTACATTTGTAGTATATGTTATGACTTGTAAATGTGTACATAAATTTGTATATATTTTGATACATTTAAGGCAAAATTGGTTTGAATTGGTATATATATATATTTGTTAGCCAAAAATTGGTAGAAAAAAGGCCAAAATGGCATATATAAAATGTGATAATTGTCTGTCAAAATCTGGTTGAAAACAGGTAGAAATTCTGGTTTATAAACCTGGAAAAAATGTGGTTTAAAACAAAAGCTTCAAAAAATTTCGTATACCTTAGACAGCGTTTTTGTAAAAAGCGCTGTCTAAGGGGGGGATTAGAAAGCGCTTTAGGCAAAAGCGTTGTCTAAGGGGGGGGCTTAGACAGCGCTTTTTGAAAAGCGCTGTCTAAGGTATACCTAAAAAAATTAAAATAGGAGGGTCTTAGAAAACGCTTTTGGCCAAAGCGCTGTCTAAGGGGGTGGGGCTTAGACAGCGCTTTTCAAAAGCGCTGTCTAAGGTATACCTAAAATTTTTAAAATAAGAGGGTCTTATAAAGCGCTTTTGGCCAAAGCGCTGTCTAAGGGGGGGGGGGCTTAGACAGCGCTTTTAAGATTTAAAAAAGCGCTGTCTAAACCTTTAGCAGCGGAGGTTTAGACAGCGCTTTAAAGCGCTGTCTAAGGCTAAAAAAAGCGCTGTCTAAGGTCTTGTTTGTTGTAGTGCATGTGGAGGTCTTAAAAACTCAATCAGAATATATATAGGCTTCAAATATGGAGATATATATGGAGAGATTTTAGGATTGAAGACCTTGTTTGTAGCAGAATTTTTCTGCTGGCTTTGTAACAGCAAAGAAGAAGTTTGCTGCGATTTCTGAAGGCCCAAATCCAGTTGGGTGATTAGGTTATAAACAGCATATTGTAACCTAGTTTTTGTAAGCCTCTGAGAATGAAAAATTAGGGGTGTGTGTGAGGTAAACCTCCCAACCTGTGGGAAGGTTACCATGTGTTTCTCAGTGTTCAAAGCTGAGAGTATTTGTAACTCAAAGCCTGTAGGCAAGAGTTGTTTTGTTCTTGAATGAAGCTGTGAAGCAAGTTCAAGTTGTTTAACATTACATTGTATTTGTAGTGATAGGAATGGAAACTGGAGGTTTCTATCTAGGAGTTCCTAGGTATAGATTGCATTGGGTAGGGATTAAGTGAAGAGTTGTAAACGGGGGAGTTTAGCTCTGAATTAATACTGCTGATAGTGGATCTTCTTCCTGGCTTGGTATGCCCCCAGAGTAGGTGATGTTGCACCAAACTGGGTTAACAACTTACTGTGTTTGTTTACCTTCTGCATGTTATAATCCTGTCTGCCATAACTCAGGTTGTAATTCAGTCTGCTTATCAAGTTAATAACAGACCTGATACATAGCCTTCTGTTTGAATGTCAATCAGAATGTTTTGACATTCATCATTAACAACACATACTGAATAATAGGCATGTTGATCTAAGTTCAGTATTTAGTTAAGTCTGGTCTTCTAGAGACTAACAGACCTGGCCAAAGGATCATAGTGAAACTGTCAAACTGGATGTCTTGACAGTTGTTCGTGTAGGCTGATACTGAAGTAGAGACTGGCTAGTCTTTCACAGTATAGTAAAGTTAACACAGTCTGTTTTCAGGAACATAACAGAATCAACATGGGGTATAAGTTCTGGATGTCAAACTGAATGTTGTGACATTCACACCTGACAGTGTGTGCTAAATTGTAGGGTGTTTAGTTTTTTCTGTTTCAACATTTTTCTCAGGCTATTCTTCAGGGATTCAACAACTAAGAGAAAATCCAGGAAAATAACAACTACACTACAATTAATGAACCTAACAAATAGCCTACTTGTCAGCTCCCTAATGTGTGGAAATTAGGTTAAAAAGTAACAGGTGATGTTCAAATCAATATTGATATATCATGCTGATAACTGTGCAAACACAACAGAGGTAAGTGTAGTGTTCAATCTCTGTTGTGTCTTTGTACAAGAAGGACAGAACTAGGTGTTCTTCCATTCTAAGGTAATACAGTAGCAGAAGTCGTGACAACTGTGAAAGCGTGCTTGAGTACAGGGTTTTAATTTGTATAACTGTCTTGCTGTATTAGTTACAATGTTGGATCAGATGTCATGACTTGGAGTAGAACATCTGAATTCTGACTACGCCAGAATTTCAGCGTGTCACCTATAAGTAACATGCAAAGCAAAGTTCTACAAAATATTGATAATTGTTACACCTAGACACAAAAACCTGGGAAGCATTACAGGAAAACAAAATAAATAATACAAGAAAAAAGAAAATCAAGCCAAAGCTCTTGGAGCATAAGTATAAGACCACCCACCTGAGTCATCCCAGGAGGAGACTGAAATGGATCCAATGCCTCAACATCACTTAAGACTTCCCTGACTCCTACAGTGCCCGACAAATCCTTGGGGCCAATTGTCCTGAACTGGTCAAAGACCCAAACGACTAAGGTCCAATCCTTCTCAAATCCACTCCACTTGACCCAAAGTATAAAATCAGTTCACACGCATAGAGTAAGGTACATTCTCCGATCTCCATTTCTAACTTCACTCATCTTAAATTTTGAACTGATTTGAGCGTTGGAGTGATAACCATACAGATCCACCATGCACCGCTGTAAAAGAAGACCATAGTCATCGTTCAAAATTATCAATTATCCAACTACATCCGTTTCTAATCTTTGAATGAAACAACTCACAAAATACACACAAACACAAATCAAATATCCCCACTTAATTTTATAGACTCGAACCTCTGCGTCAAATATTCCATAAAAATCCATCTAACATAATTACCCTTTTCACAATTCACATTGAAAACTAGACATTTTTTTTAATATTTAAATTTCTTGATCAAGTCAAAAATCGTCCTAGTAGAAATCTAATTTAGTCATGGTTGACAAAACATTTATAAAATGCATATAATGCACATAATTTATTCTTGAAAGATATGCATTTTTAGTGATTCTACATATAAATTCTAATTTTTGTGTATGGCGTTTTTCATGTCAAAATTTATTAGTAATTTTTATCTTACATGTTATGTAAAAGTAGAACTACCAAATACAACTAGGGTCTATACATTCTTTAACTCTGCAAAGCTGCATGAAACCATGAACTACCAAAAAGAAAAGGGAGGCAAAGAAAATATGATAAGGACTGATCATGTTATTCTTCTATCATCACATGACCTACACTAGATTCCAATGGCAAAAAATTACAAAAAGACAAAATAGTCAGATGAGAATATTAAGCCAAATCCCAATTTATTTATGATTAAAAACAAAGTAACACTCCGTTCCAAATATGGGGAGAATTATTAATTTTATAAAAAATATTAATAAATAAATACTACAAACATGAAAGCTGAATCAGGTATATGACAGTATTGTCATAGATTCCTACAATTACTGAATTAATAATTCTTTATAGAAAATCATTTGAAAGGTGTCATTGCCAATAAAAAAACAAATAACTTGTACACAAAACTAACTTTATAGAATTAATATTTTAAAATAGTTACCATCCTGTTATCTAGGAGATGTATGCTACTATAGGATATGGCCCATATTTTAATCACTTTTACTTCTTTTTTGACAAATTAATTAAACACTTCTACTTAATTTGTTGATTTTGATTACCCAAAACATTTGATTTTGAATTATTTAATTACTCCCTATAATGTGTGGATATATAGATTTTTAATTACTCCCTATAATGTGTGGATATATAGATTTTTAATTACTCCCTATAATGTGTGGATATATAGATTTCAATTCCTAAGATATAGGTTTCAATTTTACTTATTTTGCAGGACTAATTAAAGTCGGAGTAAATTTTTTTTTATGGAACACAAACTAAATAACTAACAAAGTGGATTCAAGCTATGATCAAAATAAAAATAAAAAAACAACTTTTTTGGTAGACCAATATATAAAAGCACATAATGATTTTTTTTTAAATTTAAACATATCAATTTTATTTTCAATTCTTACATAATTTTATTCTAATTTAACTTAGTCTAATAGGCTTATCCTAGAGAGCGCTTTTGAACACTATGCCTGAGTGTTGGTTGGGAGAGCGGGGTGCACTTTCTTTATGGATATCAAGTACGATAAAATTTCGGATATGTGTCACTACTGCAAAGCGTTAGGGCATTCAGATGCTAACTATAGAAGAAAATCCCAAAAGGAGGAAAAAGGGATTGAAAAAAACTGAACATATAAAATCTAAAGTTGAGTACAGGCAAAACACTAGCGAACAATCTGTTGAAGTGGATAATCAAAACATTCAAAACCAACCTCTAAAGGGCGAAAATAGTGGTGTTGACAACGAGTTTGCAGATAAGAATAGCGACAAGGTCATCATCATTTCAGAAGTGGTTCTTTTTTACAAAGATTCACACGTGTATAGTTTCAAAATATGTGGGGTTAATGGAGATTTAAGCTCTAGCGTCTCCGAGTTTGTAGACGCGACACAACTAACAAACATTGAGGATACTAATGATGTTACAGAGGATATAAATGTTGCATTTCTCAAGGAGTCATGGGCAAACATGGTTGATGATAAAGAAGAATCTACAGAAGAAGGGATTTCAGAAAATGATGTTGGTCAATTCCAGCTAGTTGTGTCTAAGGGTAAGAAAAGAAGAAAGAAAGTACAATCAAATGAAGCTTATTTAACCAAATCCAAAGTTGGTTCACATAAGCCTTCGTTATTAAATGTCTTTTTTTGGAATATCAGGGGACTTGCAAACCCCCCTCCAAATTGGTATTTAGAAAAATTCTCAAAAATTACAAACCTGATATTTGTTGGTTAGCCGAACCGTGGATGGATACTTTGGTTTGCTTTATTGTAGTTTATGTCTCGACTTGCTATATTAGAAGAAGGATGCTTTGGAGTGATCTTTTTGCTGCCTTATCCAATTCCAACCCGTGGTGTTTAGTTGGCGATTTTAACTCTATCATTGGAGCACATGAACATAGAGGAAGTAACAACCCTTGGAGAGTCCCATGGATGACTTTAAAAGTTGGATTGATTGGAATAATTTGATGGAATTCTCTGTTAATGGCCCCTTTTATACTTGACAAAATGGTAGTATGGAAGTGCTGCAGTGTAAAGACGTCTTGACAGAGCCCTTTGCTATAATCTTTGGTTTGATTCTTGTCATCCATGAAAGTCACAACTTTTCCTCGTTGGAGATTTGATCACGATCCAATTTTAGTGGAAGTTTCCTTCTATCAAATTAGACTGACAACTTAGTTCAGATTTCTTGAGATATGGACATTACATGATAATTGTAGAGATTTTATTGCATACTCTTGGTCAAACTCTGTTGTTGGTTGTCCGATGTATGTGCTGAGAAAAAAGCTTTAAATCCTTAAAGCTAGTCTCAAGCATTGGAATAAAGATATCTCTGGCAACATTCATGAATGAGTGAAAGATTCTATGTCTAAATTAGAAGAAATTCAAAATAAAATTGATGCCCACGGCTGAACTGATTCTCTAAAGAGTCAGACAAATATTTCTCGGGTAGACCTGGAAAATAATTTGAATATGGGGGAGGTCTTCTGGTTTGAAAAAGAAAAACTAAATTGGCATGTCTCTAGGGATCATAACATCGGGTTTTTCCATAAGATGGAAAATATCAAAAGGTCTAAAAGTATTATTTCAGCTATCAAGGATGGTAACTCTCTCATCATTGATCAGGATCAGATGGCTGTTAATTATTTCACTAATCTTTTCTATTTTACAGGTAGTGTTCAGTATAATTCTATGATGGATGAAATAATTCTATAATTGGTGGACACTCATATGAATGACATTATGACCATAATTCCTTTAGCAAAAGAAATCTCTAATGTAGTGCTTAGTTTGAACAAGTCTAGTACCCCGGGTCCAGATGGGTTTGGGGGAGTGTTTTATCATAAGTATTGGGATTTAATCAAGGTGGATATGTGTAATGTTATCACCCAATTCTTCACCACTGGGTGGCTCTTTCCTAACTTTAATTCCCGCACTATCATTCTGATCCCTAAGACAAAAGGTGTCCAATCCCTTAAGATGTTCAGGCCTATCTGTCGCACCTCGAAAAAATGCGATCCTTCGCGATGGACGCGGAAAAATGTTGTTCGAACAGAGTCGCCACCGAACTTTATTCATTCCAATGAAGGAATAGGAAAATATTAATAAAACCTTTAAGAAAATAGAATAATGGTCGTCACAACCATATTCGGGTTCGGGAGTCGATTGCGCAAGGGGAAGGTATTAGCATCCCTTACGTCCGTTGTACTCAACGGGAACCTTTTAGTCTAATTTGCTATTTGAATGTTAGTTGAATGTTATTCGCTTTCTTCGAGTGATTTAGATAGATGGTGGATATGGATGAAGACCTCAAAAGGAGAAAGGGGAGGGTTTTTTATTAGTGTGCTCGCGAAGATACAACAATCTCCTGCCTACGTATCCTTATGGTGCAATAAGGAAATCAGAGCATTCATAGTTCGGGGAACTACGATTGGTTGGTGTTTTTTAATGAATGACTGTGTATATCGCGTTCTAAAGGCTAAACGTTGGCTTGTCTACTTTCGGCGGAGGCTTAAGCACTGGTTTCTCATGCGCATTAGAAAGGATTAAACAGTGTTCCTTTTGAAAAGAGTTTTGGTCATGCGGGGGTGACAAGTTGAATTGATATGTTTGATGTTTTGTTTGATTGGTTTTGATCGCATGGGGGCGAGAAATTAGGTTTAGTATGTTTAAGATATTTTTGGAGAACGACGAGAGATTGGGCAATATGGTGCACACCAATCGTTCATTTCTTTCGAGGAAATAGTAAGGTGTCCGACTTCTACTCCTTTTCCGTTCAAATTATTTTTGAAAGTTTGTTTGCGGATGTCGAATATGCACGGTAGTGAGGCGTACACCTCCCACTTGCTTACTCAAAGAATAACGAGGCGTGCTCCCCCTATTCCCTTATCCAAATTTATTTAGCATGTTTTGATCAAAAGTCAAAAGAAAATCGAGCAATATGGAGAGCGCCAATCGATCAATTCTTTGAGAAATGGTGAGGCGAACGCCTCCCATTCTTTTATCATCCGGAATTTAATTTATAAAAGAAAGGTTCTTTAGGTGTTGTATTAATTTGGGAAAATAATTTGAATTTGAATTTACAGGCTTTAATCGAGAGTCGATGACTTAAGCAATGTGGCGTGCACCACTCGTTCAAATAATCAAAGGATAGTGAGGCGAACGCCTCCCATTCTCTTTCATTTTGACGTTTAAATTATAAAGTTTATTCTTGTGAAGTTGTGTTTGATATAAACAGTGATTTGAATTTATATGATTGTGTTTTTATGACGAGAATTCGATCAATATGACGTACGCCAATTATTCGAACAATCGAGAGATAGTGAGGCAAACGCCTCCCATCCTTTTATTATCTGAAAAGAGGTTTTAGGAATTATATTTAATTTGAAAAAAAAAAGTAATTTGAATTGGTATTTGGTGAAGTTTTAAATTATAAAAATAAAGTCTTTAGAAATTATATTTAATTTGAAAAAAAAGTAATTTGAATTGGTATGATTGAAGCTTTAATCGGGTGATAAGAATTCGAGCAATGTGGCGTACGCCAATCGTTTGATT